>NW_025963868.1:25980160-26422660 GCF_023055435.1 Haliotis rufescens
AGAATTTGCAAAGCATGTGTACCGCCAACACATTGTCAATAGATATTTTATAAATCTTTTCATTTTTTTAATCAAGGTGCTCAAGTGATTTGATGCACTTGGCGATGTAAAACTTGTTTTATCATAATATAGATATTGATGGTCGATCAGATTATATGCACTCAGCATATTCCAGCTATATGAAGGGGGTCTGTAAATAATAGAGTCTGAACCAGACAGTCCAGTGATTGACATCATGAGCATCAATTTACACATTTGGGATGCGGTGACATGCATTAATCAAGTCACCACCCAATCCTGTTTGTCACCTCTTACGACAAGTAGGGTCGCCTCTTGTGGCAACATGGGATGCTGAAGACCTATTTTAATTTTTTTCTGCGGAAGAAATTTTTTTTTTTTATTGCAAATGTAGGTATTGTGTATGCGCTGGTGACGTGCTTCATTCCGATTCGCTTTATAGACAGGGTATATAAATAAGCATCGATTTTGAAGGCTTGTACAGGGTGGTCGCCTTATACGAGGGGTCGCCATATAGACGGTGATATACGGTAAGTTCGCATACAAATAAGTGTGCATTATACGTATATGTTCATTACACATAAGCCCACATCATACATAAGTGCAACGTATATGTACATGCTTATTGTATGTAAGTGTGCATTTTACACAAGTGTTCATTACATAAGTGCACAATATACATAAGTGCACATTATATGTAAGTGCTTATACGTAAGTGCTCATCATGTGTAAGTGTGCATTATACACACGTGTTTATTACATAAGTGCACAACATACAAAAGTGTACTTTATACTTAAGTGCACATTATATGTAAGTGCTCGTTGTATGTAAGTGCTCATCATGTGTAAGTGTGCATTATACACAAGTGTTTATTACATAAGTGCACAGCATACATAACTGCACTTTATACTTAAGCACATTGTATGTACGCACTCGTCGTAAGTAAGTGCTATCATGTGTAAGTGTTCATTATACGTGAGTTATCACACACACAAGGTACAGTACCATCTTTAGCATAGCCCTCTGCACAGCCACACGTCTCCACTCGGACCAGCTGGATCTCGATAGACTTGATCTGTGCATCACACTGATCCACCTGCAGCTGGACCAAACAGAGAAGAGGCAAGCAAGTAACAACAACATCATTTTAAATTTTGCTTCCTGAAAGTTCTTATGTTCTTAAATTCATAGGTATTTTAACACTGTACTTACACTTGCGAATGTTTCATATTCTATGACATCTGCTGTAGACTTGGGGTTTATCGGCCTTTGAACAGAGCTAGATAACTCCTTGTGAATATCGCCAGTGGACAGACAAATCGTCCAATAAGTAAGTTATCTTACATAAAATATATAAATATAAAATATGAAACAAAGTTCAAATGGAACCCACAACGATGTTTAATTTCTGCCGAGTGGCAATCTTACTTGACAAAACATTGTAAACTTTAGTCAGATTCATTAATAATTTATTCTCTTGGGCTGGGAGACAGACGTTATCACCATCTAAAACAGTATTGCAATATGCATCTGTTTGTACAGGATAATTATAGTCCAGTATGTTGCTACAATACTGTAGGAGGTAACAATTGATCTAACTATAAAAAATAGCAAATGTTTAAGGACTGATGGCAATCATTAATATGACAAAATAGCAGTTAATAATAGTAACCATCAGTGTCATCTCACTTAGCAATATTCCAGCTATATGACGGTGGTCTGTAAATAATCAAGTTAGGACCAGACAATCCAGTGATATCATGAGCATCGATCCAAGCCATTGGGATATGAAGGCATGCATCAACCAAGTCAGCAAGCCTGACCACCCGATCTCGTTAGTCGCCTCTTACGACAAGCATAGTCGCGTTTCAAAACAAGCCTGGGTTGCTGAAGACCTATTCTAACCCAGATCTTTACCAGTGGAGGATGTAAGTCAACTACAGTCTGAGTCAATAACGTTTGAGTCACAAAGTGCCATTAACTTTCCTAATAAGGCCTAAACAAACAAAGACAAACTACATGCTGTATGATGCAGGAAATATAGCGTAATCAGCTTATCTATCCATCCATTTGTCATCAAGCAACAATTTAAAGCTTCAAAAAACTTCATTGTGATATAAAATAGTTTCAGATTTAAACTACAGCAAGGGGGGATAACTCTGTGTTAGCATATGGTGAGGATGGTTTTCCGCCGCTTTTAGCAATATTCCAGCAAAATCATGCGGGGGACATCACAACTGGGCTTCATACATTGTACCCATGTGGGGAATCGAACCTGGGCCTTTGGTGTCACAAGCGAACGCTTGGCAAGGGTGGAAACTGGACTTTTTTAGTCAGCTAACTCTCTTGCCTCGGGAAGATTCTCAGATACTGGTAACAACTAAATTTATGTATCAGTACCCAGTAGGGCTGCAACGAATACACTATGCGGCGAATACGATTCGTATCACGAATATGGGTAATGAATACGAATATTAATTCACAATTAAAATAACAAGTCAGCAGTTTATGTATTATTTGTCATATTCAGTGAAACAATAACAACATAAATTATTTGACATCGTTTGTTAATTATAAATATATCATACATTTATACACTTCACTTATCCAGGTACTAGTATCTGCTCAAATGCGACAATGATCAGTGACCACAATACTGTTAAATTATATATCATAAGAGTGTTGTTTTGGAAGAAATCTATGCATATAACATGTTCTCAAGGATATTTTTAGGTACAGGGTATGTAAATGCACTTGATTGCATATTCATAAATATTTGATTCTTGTGGCCACGAATAATGAATTCAATTCATAAATGGATACGGTTCGATTCACCGAATACGCGAGTGAATTGTATCAGTCCTAGTACCCAGTGTGGATTGTATCGCTGGCGTCTGATGGTAACCCACGGAGCGACTCACCTCTCCAGTTAAAGGCTTCGTTATCTGCAGATTGGAAGAGCTGAGCTTTCCTTTAACTTTGAACCTTGGCACGTTTTGTTTCTGCAATGACAAGACATTGATTGATCAACAATGGCTTTCAGAAAGTCACTTTTCTTTAAAATATCTTAAAAACTTGTAACAAGGAAGCAGTTTATTTTTTCAATCAGATCGAGAACTAGCCATTTTAAAAACCATTGCTGCATCTATTCTATAAGGTTTCTCAAGTCACTCACGTCATGTTGTAGACTTATAAACCTTTCATCTTTTAGTGAGTGAGTGAGTGAGTATGGTTTTAGGCTGCTTTTAGCAATATTCCAGCAATATCACGGCGGGGGACACCAGAAATGGGCTTCACACTTCGTACCCATGTCGGGAATCAAACCCGGGTCTTCGGCGTGACGAGCGAATGCTTTAACCACTAGGCTACCCGAACGCCCCTTTCATCTTTTAGCTCCCATATATTAGCTGTAGTTTTTAGATCCTTATTTTGACCACCTACCCAATGTTGCTTCCAAAGTGTTCTGAAACACCTGGTAGTTATAAATAGAACCCTGCATACTACAGGGGATAGGAGGGAGGGTAATGATGTAGAAATGAACCAACAAGGGCAAAAGTGAGCGTGGCACACTAATACCCCCGACCCGCCTAGTGTGTCAACCAGTCCATCACGCTCAACTTGCACTGTGTGAGATGCGTGATGGAAGTCACTCTGTTTCATTATAAAATGGATAGGGTTAGGGTTTGAAAAATTCATAAAAAAAATGGAAAATTAATAAAAACATTTTTTTTCTTTTGACTACACCCCTCCATATAACACAGATTATGTGTACTAAGTTTGAGATGAATCCACTGAATAGTTTAAGAGAAATCGTGCGGACAAAGTTTTCGGACCGACGGAGAGACGGACGGACGAGACCTTGGTATAACTATATACCCCGACCCTTTTAGGTCTGGGGTATGATTAAGACCCAGTTACTACCAGACAGGGAGACCACCTCCGTGGAGTGTCAGCGGACGATTCGTGGTTCAATCTCTGGCTGGGTCATACCAAAAGACACTAAACTAAGTTTGTACAAGTTGTTACTCTGTATGGTATCAAGGGGATAAGAAAAAGACTGGGTTAGAGTCAGCATAGTGGATCTTAGAGGGTATTCATGTTAAACTGCGGCATGGTGTCTTAGTGGGCTAGCTCTATAAAAATGACATACGTCTGGACTTGTACAAGCAGACAGCCAGACACACAGACAGTGCACGCATGTTGTGACATAAGAGCAATAACCTTGAATGAGATGAGGTGAGGTGAAATGGGGTTTAATGTTGCATCCAAGATTATTGCACTTATATACTTGTGCATGCACGTGAGTGTGCGTGTGGCTGCTTGTACTAGTCCCACTGAGATACCATGCCGCAGTTTAACATGAATACCCCACTCAGACACAGTATACTGACTCCCAGCCGACTAGTCCTTGTTTTAGTTCCATAATGCTGAGCGCCAGACAGGGTAACAACAAGTACCATCTATTGAGGTCTTTTTTTTTTTCTTTTTTTTCGGGAACCGCCTCCGAACCTTCCGCTCTCTGGGCGGAAGCTCTAGACCATGGAGTGAGTGAGTGAGTGAGAATGGTTTTACGCCGCTTTTAGCAATATTCCAGCAATATTACGGCGGGGGACACCAGAAATGGGCTTCACACATTGTACCCATGTCGGGAATCGAACCGGGTCTTCGGCGTGACGAGCGAACGCTTTAACCACTAGGCTACCCGACCGCCCCTCTAGACCACGGAAGGCAGTCACCTTGAATGAACAAACAAACATCTTGCCTCACGACATAGTGGGCATAGAGTACACAGCCCCTATCTATCTTCCTACAATTGTTGAGCAAGTTTCTTTGATATTTATATAATTACATCTTGGGGACAGTCATGACTAAACAAGCATTTTTGTGGACAAAAAGTAAGAACAAATTGGGTTGGAGGATGAGGATGTAACCATGGTAATTACCTCCTTTATGTTTGACAATGTTTCTGGAGTAATCGTGAAGTTGACAGGTTTGGGCTTGGACTTCTCTTCTTGTTCCTGAAACAAACAGATCAAGAGTGTTTGTTTGTTTGCTTGTTTGTTTGTTGTTTAACGCCGCACTGAGCAATATTCCAGCTATATGACGACGGTCTGTAAATAATGGAGTCTGGATCAGACATTTAGTGATATAGCATCGCTCTATACAATTGGGATACAATGACTTGCATCGACCTCGTCACCGAGCCGGACCACCCGATCCTGTTAGTCTGTGCCCAACGCCAAAGAGCCGACTACCATGGGGTGGGTTTGTCAGGCTCGTTGCTCATGCTGTCATTCACTTGTTTACTTTTAATGAGACTGATTAGTGAGTGAGTGAATGTAATTTTACACTGCGGTCAGGATGGTCAGCAGTATTCCAGCTATATCCTGAAAGTCCATAAATAATCATGTCTTGACCATGTAAAAAAGTGACTGTAAACATCAACAACGATCAATTCCACTTGTGTCTGATGCTTTGCATTCCAGTGTCAATGCTGTTGTCTACTGCTGTTGACAATATCACAGCAGCCTGAGAGTGAATGTTGTTTTACGCAGTCTATAATATTCAAACTATATCACCAAAACCTTTTGCATAAATAGTCAAGGATTGCAACCAGTGGTTTTTTGTTTTGTTTGTTTTTTGGGTTTAACGCCACACTCAGCAATATTCCAGTTATATGACAGCGGTCTGAAATTAATCAAGTCTGGACCCGACAAACCAGTGATAGACATCATGAGCATCGATCTACGCATATTAGGATATGATGACATGCATCGTCCAAGTCTGCAAGCCTGACCACCCGATCCCGTTAGTCGCCTCTTACAACAAGCATAGTCACCTCTTTAGGCAAGCATGGGTTGCTGAAGACCTATTCTACCCCGAATCTATTGTCGTATGTACCTTATACTCCAGGATGAACTCTGTCTGCTTCTGTAGGTCCTTGTTGAGCAGTGACCTCTTCATGTCCACCTTCACACAGTACTGTAACAGGGAGAAACTAAGATCAAGTCATTATCTACAAGCAATAAAGGCTTAGAGGTAGGGTTCATAATAAAGTGCCCAAGTTCAGTTGGTTTTCAGAGATTGTGCGGTGGTGGACAAAGTTAGTTCAAACACTGACTAAACTAAAATGTTTTCCATAATAATTACAATGCAATTATAGACCTCATCCTCGCCACTGTTTCTGTAATATACACAAGACAACACAGGCTGTCAAATTAATTTTTGGTCTAAGCAGGGGCGCTTATGAATTTCATTTACAGATTGGTCTGGAATTTGAGCAGGTTGTTAATATGGCAAATACAGTACGGTGGAAATGACCCTGGTACCACCTCTGACACTCATCCTCTGCTATCCAAGGTATAATATTTTCTATAAACTTAAATACCCTAGACCCAGATTTCTGTCACTTGCAGAACTTGCAGAACTTGTTGTTGAATCTCAGGATATACTATTGTTTAACTTGCACCAGGTTGATGTTGACATGAAAACAAGGTTGCACCAAACAAAACCTGGTTGCACCAAACAAAACCAGGTCACACCAAACAAAACCAGGTTGCATCAAACAAAACCAGGTTGCACCAAACAAAACCAAGTTGCACCAAACAAAACCAGGTTGCACCCTGGTCCATTACACCTATCAAAGTTGAAACATAGGCCGGTCTGCTGCCAGTGTCACATAAATGAATGACACATTGCTGTAAAGCATAATAGGAATGTGCACATCTTGAAGTACCCACAGTTTGATGACTTCAAACCCAAGAAAGCATGGCAAATTACACATAACTCAGAGATTAGTAATTTAGTATGGTAAATACACTTGAGAAATATTGAGTGTGATCAAAGAACGATTTTGTGTGGACACAATAATGAATATCTTTTACATAAATATTAGGTTGCATATTCCAATAATTGGGTGTGATGGTGCATGTTTGAAATAGCTAAATTGAGCCCTGTTTTATTGCTTTCAGAAAATGGTCTCATTATCCATGTAAACATTTTCTATTTGCAATTAGGGAGGGAGTTTATATATTATACCTCAGCATGGTATGTCTCACACAGGGTTTTCCCCGCCTTGGCTCGGAGCGGTACCTCCAACTACTCCAACTAACGGAAACCTCACCTGTATGTTGACAAAGACTCCATGGTACGTCTCATACAGGGTTTTCCCCGCCTTGGCTCGGAGCGGTACCTCGAAGGGGATCTCAGTCTTCCCTGATGGTAACTTGCCTGGCTTGGCGACCTCGAGGTTGTAGTTGATCAACTGCATAGGCTGAAATATTAATGTGATAAAATAATCACATTTTTCATAAATGTACTGATCTGGGGATTCCGGAAGAGAATTGCTTCACCATCAACCTGGGTCAGGTTGTCACGTGGTCAGGTGGTCAGGGGGTCGGGTGGTGAGGGGGTCAGGTGTTATGGGGGTCGGGTGTTGAGGGGGTCGGGTGTTGAGGGGGGTCAGGGAGTCAGGGGGTCGGGTGGTCAGGGAGTCAGGTGGTCAGGTGGTCAGGGGGTCAGGTGGTCTGGTGGTCTGGTGGTCTGGTGGTCAGGTGGTCAGGGGGTCAGGTGGTCTGGGGGTTAGGTGGTCAGGGGGTCAGGTGGTCAGGGAGTCAGGGGGTCAGGGAGTAAGGTGGTCAGGAGGTAAGGTGGTCAGGGGGTCAGGTGGTCAGGGGGTCAGGTGGTCAGGGGGTTAGGTGGTCAGGGGGTCAGGTGGTCAGGGAGTCAGGGGGTCAGGGAGTAAGGTGGTCAGGAGGTAAGGTGGTCAGGGGGTCAGGTGGTCAGGGAGTCAGGGGGTCAGGTGGTCAGGGAGTCAGGTGGTCAGGGAGTCGGGGTCAGGTGGTCAGGGAGTCAGGTGGTCAGGGAGTCAGGAGGTTAGGTGGTCAGGGGTCAGGGGGTCAGGTGGTCAGGGAGTCGGGGTCAGGTGGTCAGGGGGTCAGGTGGTCAGGAGGTTAGGTGGTCAGGGGGTCAGGTGGTCAGGGGGTCAGGTGGTCAGGGAGTCAGGTGGTCAGGTGGTCAGGTGGTCAGGGAGTCAGGGGGTCAGGGGGTCGGGAGTCAGGGGGTCAGGTGGTCAGGGAGTCAGGTGGTCAGGGAGTCAGGGAGTCAGGTGGTCAGGGAGTCAGGTGGTCAGGGGGTCAGGTGATCAGGGGTCTGGTGGTCAGGTGGTCAGGTGGTCAGGGAGTCGGGGTCAGGTGGTCAGGTGGTCAGGGAGTCAGGTGGTCAGGGGGTCAGGTGATCAGGGGTCTGGTGGTCAGGGAGTCAGGTGGTCAGGGAGTCAGGGAGTCAGGTGGTCAGTGAGTCAGGGGGTCAGGTGGTCAGGGGGTCAGGTGGTCAGGAGGTAAGGTGGTCAGGGGGTCAGGTGGTCAGGGAGTCAGGGGGTCAGGTGGTCAGGGAGTCAGGTGGTCAGGTGGTCAGGGGTTCAGGTGGTCAGGTGGTCAGGTGGTCAGGGAGTCAGGTGGTTAGGTGGTCAGGTGGTCAGGGGTTCAGGTGGTTAGGGAGTCAGGGGGTCAGGTGGTCAGGGAGTTGGGGTCAGGTGGTCAGGGAGTCAGGTGGTCAGGTGGTCAGGGGGTCAGGCGATCAGGGGTCTGGTGGTCAGGGAGTCAGGGGGTCAGGTGATCAGGGGTCTGGTGGTCAGGTGGTCAGGGGGTCAGGTGGTCAGGTGGTCAGGTGGTCAGGGAGTCAGGTGGTCAGGTGGTCAGGTGTTCAGGTGGTCAGGGGTTCAGGTGGTCAGGGAGTCAGGGGGTCAGGTGGTCAGGGAGTCGGGGTCAGGTGGTCAGGGAGTCAGGTGGTCAGGGAGTCAGGTGGTCAGGGGGTCAGGTGATCAGGGGTCTGGTGGTCAGGGAGTCAGGTGATCAGGGGTCTGGTGGTCAGGTGGTCAGGGAGTCAGGGGGTCAGGTGGTCAGGGAGTCGGGGTCAGGTGGTCAGTTGGTCAGGGAGTCAGGTGGTCAGGGAGTCAGGTGGTCAGGGGTCAGGTGATCAGGGGTCTTGTGGTCAGGGAGTCAGGGGGTCAGGTGGTCAGGGAGTCGGGGTCAGGTGGTTAGGTGGTCAGGGAGTCAGGTGGTCAGTGAGTCAGGTGGTCAGGGGGTCAGGTGATCAGGGGTCTGGTGGTCAGGGAGTCAGGGGGTCAGGTGATCAGTTGTCTGGTGGTCAGGGAGTCAGGGGGTCAGGTGATCAGGGGTCTGGTGGTCAGGTGGTCAGGGAGTCAGGAGGTTAGGTGGTCAGGGGGTCAGGTGGTCAGGTGGTCAGGGAGTCAGGTGGTCAGGGGGTCAGGGGGTCAGGTGGTCAGGGAGTCAGGTGGTCAGGGAGTCAGGTAGTATGGTTCGGTGACTTGGTTGATAGCATGTCATCATACCCACAGACACTGGTGTCGTTTAGTAGTTGTGGGAAGATGCATCGTTGGATCGTGATCTGTGTCTTCCTGACACAAGTATCGATCACAGTTACACACTAAATTTGTTTGGTTGTTTGTTGTTTAACGCTGCACTTAGCAATATTCCAGCTCTATGACAGCGGTCCTTATATAATAGAGTCTGGACCAGACAATCCAGTGATACCCATCATGAGCATGACCATACAATTGGGATACGGTGACATGCATCTACCAAGTCAGCGAGCCTGACCACCCGATCATTAGTCTCTCTCACAGACCCTGATACAAATATAACAAATACTGCCCATGCAAGTCTATAATGTTTGGCAAGTCTAGATTTATGCAGTATCAGGAATGAAGAGAGTCTCTGGGCTCCTTTTTATGAAGTTTGTATTAAGATAATTAAACAACTATTTTTTTTCTGTACGATATGTTCATTTCAGAGACTAGATGTTAGTCTAGCCCGATCCTGTAGGTTGCCTCTTACAACAAGCATAGTTGCCTTTCACAGCGAGCATATGTTGCTGAAGACCTATTCTAACCTGGGTCTTCACTGGTGGAGTGAGTGAGTGAGTGAGTTGGGTTTAACGCCGCATTTAACAGTTTTCCAGTTATATCGCGGCGTGTCAGCTTAATGTGGGAGGAAAGCCCGATAGGATGCAGGTCTCAGACGTTTACCACATCAGTGAAACCCACGAGCACGGGTATGGTGCTGACAAACCTAGAAGCATAATCAGGACGAATCCGGATTGAACCCACAATCATAGGTTTCTGGCGTGCCCAAGGGACCAACTCTGCACAGCGAATCGCGGTGCCTTAGACAACTGGGCCACCCGTGCCCCCCTTCACCGGTAGAGAATGTATCAGCCAAATGATGATTGTGAAAATGCCATTGATTACTGAAGTAAACAAATTTAAATCTACTTGCCCAACCATCGCTCAAAGCCTCATTTTCAGTCGACCAGAGCTACAGATAAGCTGCGTATATGCGTGAAATACACATCACAAATGCAGAAATACGCAGTAAAGTAAAATCCAAGCGTACCAAATACGCAACGAACATTACAGATACGCAACAAAATTAAAACTTGTGCGTATCATCAAAATATTGTGAAGTAACCCTGCGTATTCATTTAGCAAATCCGCAAATTTTTTTGAAATTATAAACGGGCATTCCGTCAACCTTGCCAAACTCCACGATGACAGTTACATCATGATCATTTGCCATCACACTTTCTTGTGGAAGTATCGTGGTATTTTTGAGTCCTATGAAGATCCCAAACCCACAGGACATCAGTTTGCAGGAACTAGATGAATAGTGTTTTATAAATATTTAACTTAAATACCCACATGTGTAAAAACTAGTGGGTAACAGAAATTTGAATACCCGGATAGAATTACTGATACCCAATGATTTTAAAATGCATGTGTAAAATACCCACAACACCAAAAGCTTATCTGGAGCTCTGGTCGACCTTAGAAAAATTGATAATCATATGGACTTTTATCAGCTGAGCTTACTGGACCAAACAGAATGTTACTACACCTGTGTATTTGTTGTGATTCACCTTCTGTGTGGAGAACTACCTAATTCTCATAACAACTTGAATCTCACATCACCTAATTAACACTGATCCCAGACTACCTAATATTTGAGATTACTGAGCCACAACGACTCACCGGACCAGTCCAAGTTGCCAAGAAGGGGTGTCTTTGTTGTGGTAAGGAATTTACTCCCACCCTTGAGGGTTGAGCCCAAATCCTGTTGTTCCCCTGGATCAAGTCGACATTGATCACAATCACTGTGTAAGCTTGTTGTTCTGCTTAAAATCACCTATTATTCAAAACTACCAATAAAACCGAACAGTCAACTATACGAAGACTACGTAATTCTACAGGCTGACAAATTCGGAAAAATCGTAAATTTTGTTCAAAACTGGGAGTTTTTACAAGTTCTCATTTCCCCAAATTTAGAGATATTTTAACATTGTATTTTGAGAATGCAATAATATAAAACAAGTATTAAAACCTATTCGTTTTTAATTGTCCTGTTATAAGGGAAATACAGGCTATCTCTACAAAGCCACAATACCCGTGAAGACCCGGGCTAGAATAGGTCTTCAGCAACCCATGCTTGCCGTAAAAGGCGACTATGCTTGATGGAAGAGGCAACTAACGGGATTGGGTGGTCAGCTCGCTGACTTGGTTGATGCATCACTGGATTGTCTGGTCCAGACTTGATTATTTACAGACCGCTGTCATACAGCTGGAATATTGCTGAGTGCAGCTTTAAACAACAAATAAACAAACAAAGCCACAAAAGTAGCTACTAGCTACATACTTCTCAAAAGAACACCCGATTCTTTCATTTACTATAGTTAATCTATCATGTCATTTTCTTTACCTTGTTTTGAGAAGTATATTATGTAAACATGCATTAGGAATTTTTTAATTCTAATTTTAAACCATGAATCATCAGAATGATCAGGGTCTATAAATACGAACTGAGACTGTCTGACTGAGGGTCAGTTTTGACAAGTTGCACACCCAATGGTCGGGCTAATATTGTATTCCCTAAATTTCCTAAGCATTCTACTCATAATTCAATAAAAGGTAAATTAACTGTAAAGCGTAAACACAGATTGTTGAATAAAATTTCAATAAGTTATAGTTATTAAGTTGACAATACTGACATTAAACAGTACTATTCCTACATTACCCTCTTGTTACTTTTGTTGGTTAGTCTAGAAAATTTTGGACTGGCAACATTTTATCTGGTCTGATAACTTTGAAAAGCTGCCAGTCCGGTTGTCTGACTGATTTTTTTAATTCTAATGATAAAACATGAATCATGTATCCATCAACAGATGTTAATTTCCAATGCATCAATACATCAGTGAGTCGTGACAACCATCATATGTGGAAAATGAGAGTACAGTAAAGTATGGTTATAACGAACTCAAAGAGAACACTAATTTTAGTGCATTATAACTGAAGTTTGTTATGTTGGTTGGTTGGTTTGTTGTTTAACACCGCACTCAGCAATATTCCAGCTATATGACGGCGGTCTGTAAATAATCGAGTCTTGACCATAAAATCCAATGATTAATATCATGAGCATCGATCCACGCAAATGGGATCTATGACATGCATCAACCAAGTCAGCGAGCCTGACGACCCGATCCCGTTAGTCGCCTTTTACGACAAGCATAGTCGCCCTTTACAACAAGCATAGTCGCCTTCTACGACAAGCATAGTCGCCTTTTACGACAAGCATAGTCGCCTTTTACGAGAAGCATAGTCGCCTTTTACGAGAAGCATAGTCGCCTTTTACGACAAGCATAGTCGCCTTTTACGACAAGCATAGTCGCCTTTTACGACAAGCATAGTCGCCTTTTACGACAAGCATGGTCGTTTGTTATTAGCACATATACAACATACATACAGCAAATGGAAGGGACCCCCTAAAAATATTTTGTTTTATCCGTCATGTACTAAGCGTGTTCGTTATAAACATAGTTTACTCTATTAACTTCACTTAGCCAAGAGCTGACCTTGACAGTCAAGTTATGACCTACTGACCTTTTTTACACTTCGCCACTTCTGGTTTGAATTCAAGGCTTGGAGTACATAAGGTGGCTGGACAGCACATGGCAAACATCACAATGTCAACAAGGCACGCAAGCGGGACAATGTTCGACAAACTGTGACATTTTGGCTATCAATATACTATCATGGCAACATTTATCATAATTATCACAATTATGCAACAGCTCACATTTGTATCATTGCCATTATGTCTCCTTATTGAAATAATTCAGTAAGTTAGCGTTCTGTTGTGATTTAAAATTTTGACGTCCATGACCACCTGATAAATCCCAGTGTAGTATACATAATTGTGATAATTATGATAAATGTTGCCATGATAGTACCGCGATACCCCGAGGTTGCAGGCTACTAGCTGAACACGGACTCACCACCTTCTGGCATAAGTAGGTGGAGTAGGGTCAAGTCTTGACTGTTAGGCTCGTCGCAACTAGTGTCTGAAATTGCCTACCTTGAGAGAGTTGTAGAAGGCCTCAAAGACTCCAACACTCTTGGCACTGAGTTGTAGATTAACAACACCATCTACGGCAAGGGTGATGCCCTGGTGCTGCAGCTCTCCACGACTCTGCACCACCACCACGCCGGACACGACATCCTTGGAGAATCAATGAAGCAGCTATAGAATATGTTCGTCAATATTTTCATCAAAGGGCTACAAGGATAACCTATCTCACCCTAACACAACTAACCCTAAAGATCAAAGAGGCTAGCAAGAAGGGTGCAGCATTACTAAAGAAGTTTTCTTGATATATATCTACTTTTAATGTTGCTATTTGCCATGGATAACAAACAGATTCTATAACTGCATCGAATCAACAAGTTCAAGTGATTTTGTGATTTCACATCCGTTCATTATTTAGGAAGCTGAATGTTTGTTATAAAGATACACTATAACTTGTTATGAAACATGGTAATGATACTGAAAATGTTTTGTCAAAAGTTGATAACTAAATCATGAAAATGTTTGTCTGAAGCTTGCCAAATTCTCCCTGGACTGTTAGAATAAATCCGCATTAATGCAGGGGTAGAAACTAACAGTTTTAGTCTACTAGTCCTTACAATGATAACATATAGCAAAACCCTTTAAAATAGCACATTTCTACTAGTCCTTATGATACCTTAACTATTGGCCAGTTTGGCAAGGACTACAGGGCTAGTGCCAATTTCTAATGTCTGAAGCTAGCCAAATTCTCCCTGAACAGTTAGAATAAATCAGCATTAATGTCTGTTCCGTCACATATACAACAGGTACCAGTAGAGTAACTGTATATTGGTTTGCTAAAAGGCATGTCGAAATAACGTGAACACAGAATCTGGTTGATTTTCCAGATCGTGAAACGAAAAGGGGAGGGGCAATCATGTGATCGAAAACAGAACATCTAAATGTCTATCATGTAAATACTGCAAAACTAACAATTAGATTTATAGGTTCCTGGCTTTATTCACTGACGAGAGAACATGTTCTTTGCAAGATGGCAAATATATTCACAAAGGAATCACACACTTACCCCTTCCTTATAAACCTTATTCACTTTCTTCAGGCGAATGTCGATCGTCGCCATTTTGGATTGTCATGTGACACAAGTTAGCCGCATACAACATGTAAAATACAATAAAACGCTCATACGTCTTTGGCTCATCCAACAGATAAAATTATTTCACGAATGAAATATCATTAAGATTTATTATGTTTTTATTTATATCAAAACAATCCAAAATAAAATCAACTGCTAATAAATCAGTGTTGTAAGCGTACACATTTGTAAGTTATTTAATAACACCGTTCCAGTACATTAAGTTATTAAAACCTTCATAAAGTATAACATTATGTAATTGTCATCCTTTGATAAAATGAAATAAACTATCCCAAATCATATGAAAAGCAGAGCTCAAAGAAAAGGAAAGAATCGGGGGGAGGTTAACGGAACAGCCGTTGTCAAACAAGGCGTTGCTAGGAACACTTTTGAGCGGGTGCCCGGTTTTGTGTTTTGACGGGCCATTGAAAGAACATGCCTGAAAGGATTTTGTTGACAGAAAATGTGTCGAGATTTATATACCTTTGAGATTTTAACAATTCGCAGTTTATTGTTAGAGTAGAAGAATATAAATTGAAAGCCAGTTCAATCTAAAACCCGTAGCATCGATTGCTTTCGACTCTGCAATATCCTGCAATTCAAAAGCTAAAACGTGACTGTTTTATCAACGACAACATGTCTGGGAGCAAACCGTGTGCTATGGATACTTACGTTGAAGATTTCCCGGAGAATGTCAACGTTGCTGACCTTTGCGATTGTGGGTGTGTATCTGTTAAAGTTTTATTATTTTATGTTCTTGTTGATAATGTCTTTTAAATATTCGAAGGGGTGGTCGGGTAGCCTAGTGGTTAAAGCGTTCGCTCGTCAGGCCGAAGACCCGGGTTCGATTCCCGACATGGGTACAATGTGTGAAGCCCATTTCTGGTGTCCCCCGTCGTGATATTGCACACACACACACACACACCACACACACACATACACACACACACCACACACACACACACCACACACACACGCACACACACACGCACAGACACACACATACACACCACACACACACACACACACACACACGCACAGACACACACATACACACACACACCACACATACACACACACACACACACCACACACACACGCACACACACACACACACTGTGGGGTGACAGTCAATGCTAAACCTCCTGAAGCATCTCAATGAACAATAGGTTAGACTTACCAATTTTAAAGTTGCTTGTTGACAATGTCGGGCAGGTGAAGAGACGGAGGAAGATCATTTCACATCACATCATATCACACAGTGAAACATTGTTATTTTTTTACGTCGAATCCAATTTACTTTTAAATCGTTTAAGACGAAGTAAGTATATGGTTCAGGTGTATTCCTATCGGCACTTCTGAATGTCGAATGCCTCGAACTACGCGAAGTTCGCTTTGTGGAAGGTTCCTTTTTGACGTGTTGATGTTCATTTTAAAACTTTAATAAAATATTTCATTATGAATTCTCCTGCAAAGGAGTCAGAAAAGTATGTCTACCCGATATGTATGTGAATTTGTATTTTCTCATCTACGGTCTCCTAAATAACTGTTCGACCTTAGTAAGCTATTAAAAATATGTTTTTTCAGCGGGATGGGGTTTGGTGTGGTGGATTAACTCTGAATTATTACTTAACCCTGCAAGACGCCCTCAATGGAATCTTTCTGACTGCGGTGCGCAAAACAGCCATACACTTGAATAATCTTGAATATGATTAATATTTAACCCCCATTCATCATAAACTATTGTTGATATTCGCCCGAGTTACAAAACGCGTAGCTCTAACTCAAAGAATCTCTCAAATAACCATACTATATTTCCAAACATTTTCACCAGTAATATAACACACCCGTGAAGATCCGGGGCAGAATAGGTCTTCAGCAACCCATGCTGAGTGCGGCGATAAACAACAAACAAACAGTAATATAACACAACGTCAAAATCACGTTTCTTAGGCATTCAATCTACCAACAAACAACTATTGCCGATAAAAATGTTTTATTATCTGTTGGCTCCCGTGAACTGTTTTATTGCCTGTGAGGTTTATTGGTGATAAATTAGGGGAATTGTTTAATAGCCCGAGACGAAGGAACGTTAACCTTAGTACAGTAAACGTGTGTATATTTATATACACATTCCTTCAAGTTTTGTATACATGTCGGAGGGGCGGTCATGAACCCGGCTTGGCGCAACTACTTAGGCTGAGCGAAAGATATTTGAGTGGCATTATACAGCTTACGCCGCTTTTTACAATAGTCCAGCACTAGCGAGACGAGGGACTCGCGTAAGGATAGGTTATTCTTAAACCGACTTAAAAACAATTAAATGTGAAAAAATAAAAATGAAAAGCAGTGTTTTTTTTATTGTTCCGCCGACCAGAAAAAGCACAAAGTTAAATCAACAACTAATTTACTGTCGCTATCAATATAAATATATTAATTAAAATACTATAATTAAAACCTGTTGAAAATTTATCTTTAAAACTTCCGGGTCTGCTTTCTTCCATATCTACTTAACATTTAAGGTAATTAAACAAAAATATTTGAAGTCGGATTTTTTATTTGATTTTTTTTTTACCTACCTATCTGAATTTTCGGTTTAAAAATCCGTAAACCTTAAAAATAACCCTAGAATGTCCGGGCTAACGGGGTTAGCAACATCGTACCCCATTCGTCACCTCTCGCCCCTTTCCGTAATTCGGCTTGTCCCGGAATAACACGAGTTGGTCACGAATGCATCGTACCCATGTCGAGAAAGCGAATGCGCACACCGATAATGCCTTCACACCCTGTGTCCACACACATGGGGACCCGTGAAGATCCGGGGTAGAATAGGTCTTCAGCAACCCATGCTTGCCGTAAAAGGCGACTATGCTTGTCGTAAGAGGCGACTAACGGGATCGGGTGATCAGGCTCGCTGACTTGGTTGATGCATAACATCGAACCCAATTACGTGGATCGATGCTCATGATATTAATCAATGGATTTTCTGGTCGAGACTCGATTCTTTACAGACCGCCGTCACATAGCTGGAATACTGCTGAGTACGGAGTAAACAAAATAAATAAATAAATAATAATAATAAATAAATAAAACTACAGAAATAGCTGATTTAGTATCAGGTATGAAATTTATCTCCACAAAATCAACCACTGTTTGGATCTAGAGCAACACAGATTGCCTTTTGTGATCTAAGACGCTGTAATTGACTTTTCAGAGTAACGTCCCCCTGTCGTACCAGGATCCGCTGATCTTGGGTTTCAATCCGATCTTATTGGTTTGACACCACCATGCCAATGTTCGCGTGGTTTATCAAACGTTATCTGCAGGTGACTTGGATGAAAACAGTCGCCGAAACGCTGCAAACTTCATGTCCAAAACATAACTATAATATCCGTATCAAATACATCGCCATGGAAAAACCGGTTATTGTTTGCTTCATTTTAAGCCACCATCAAACTTGGGTGTTTACATTCTTTGCCCGACAGTAACATGAGATCGCATGACAAGTTCAATATGCCGATGTTGTTAAATCTGTCGTAAGGATTAAATCTGAGTGAGTCATCAAGCATATCGATGTCATTCAATTATTTGCTTTCTAAATACATATTGTATTGCTTTTCATAAATCAATATAGAAAAACATCTATTGAACTGTTGATACGACCCCTGCACGGCATGAAATAAAAACATTTATTTTAAATCAATTCGTCGTGACGTGCAATCGATTCCGTGGCGCTCTGTGGGTGTGTTTGTACAGTGTATTGGGGGTTTGATTGCCGGTATCGTGTGTCTACGTTTGATGTATAGTCAAGTTGAGGCGTAATCACTAGGTTCACAACATCAAGATAAATACATGTATTTTATTTACAGTGCTTCCTTTCATAGTCAATATATTATATTATACATCACTGACAAGAGGTCTATTTCGTCTCCTTGCAATCATATGTATATTGACTCTATCGGGGGTCGTATACCCGCACCTTCTCAATAAACCGAGTGCAGTTGACTCGTGGATCGTGGTTTTTTTGGAATGGCATTTAAAAGATTCCTTCGTTTTTTGTCACCGCCTCCGTGGTATGGTGGAAAGAGTGCCTGCCCAGACCGCCTTACTAGTTTGGTTCTAAATGAAAATCTGTGATATACTGAATAAATTTTTATATTAAAAATCAAAAAAATCTGTGATATGTTTTTTGAGACTCTACCTCTTCTAGTACCAGATTCAATCACTGGATTGTATGGTCCAGACTTGATTATTTAAAGTGTGAGTGAGTTTGTTGTTTAACGCCGCACTCAGCAATATTCCAGCTATATGACGGCGGTCTGTAAATAATCGACTCTGGACCAGACAATCCAGTGATTGACATCATGAGCATCGATCCACGCAATTGGGATCGATGACATGCATCAACCAATTTAGCGAGCCTGACCACCCGATCCCGTTAGTCGCCTCTTACGGATTATTTACAGACCGCCTTCATATAACTTCTTTGAGAGGCATTTAGCATATCGCTGGAATATTGCTGAATAAGGACGGATCCATCATTTTTTTTAAAAGGGAGGGGTCAAAAATATTAAAATCCTCTGTCAGATAATTTTACTGACTGCAACATACAACATTTGGTTTTCAAAAGGGGGGTGGGGGTCCGGATCCTTTGACCCCCTCCCCACCTCTGAATGTTGAGTACGGCGTTAAACATCAAACAGACCAAACCCCCACACTACCTCTACAATAACCAGGCTATTCAAACTGTAAAGCACCGTTATTCATATCAGTACTGACACGGCACGGTAACAATAACAGTACATTAACCGTTCTGATAAAGGTACGTACTGTTGGGTATACACTCTCAATAAAAATACATTCAATACGCATAGTGAATTAATCACCTCTAACACAGGACCTACGACGCCCAGATCTTGCAACCTTTCACCTGAACCGCCATATCAGTGTTCGCCTTATCTGAATGCATGCATGTTCACATAACCGAGGCTATTTGCTTTGAAATGTGCATTGTTGTTGCCCAGTGTAGCCCGGAAACTGAAACCTAATCCCAACTTTCATACAGCTGCCCCATGTCTAACCCACGGCCATTCAAGGTAATGTGTGTCGATTGAATAATGTTACTTGATCACAAAATAAGTTTATAGCTATATGCCACAACACGCCTAGGCTTATCTGTAATGAGATAAGCACCGTCCCCGGAGCGCCCATTGTGCGTTACCTACCAACCAAAACGTTTCTGACCCCTCGGGATTTTGACTCGCGTGTTACAGTATCGACGAGGTCGGAGCGATCTCAAAGGTAATTTATCCAGAAAATCACAACGTCGAAAATGGTTGAAAAAAATGTACATTTTATTGTTGGCATGCGTGCTTGTGAATTTGACGGGTTTTCTTTTTTAACCGGGGCAATTGGAGGGATTGATTTTCGTCTATTAGGATTACATAGCTATTGAAAGCAATGTTTGGAGGTTTGGATGTGAGATTATACTTGGAGATTAGTGCTTTAGCACATAAGGAGGGGATTATCTCGTTGGGTTGCTATGGCCAGTTCGGCTCTCGACGGAGACATGTTTCACGGCCATACAGATCCGTTTCCGCGAAGTAACTGGATAGGAAGACGGTAGTTCACGTTGGTCGTGTTCTCATAGAGTGAGTGAGTTCATATTTCACATCCCTCTTGCGACTGTCAGTCAGATAGCGACGACACAAACATTCATCAAAACTAGAAGGATAAGCAGTAAGGTAGCTTCGCAGATTCATCATGAAACAAACACGATCGGTAAAAGTCGCCGTTTGTCGCCTCTGACGACAAGCATTGGTTGCTGAATATCATTTCCTACCATTCTGGAATCACCCCGTGCATATGTAACATGCAATAGGGATACTGAAAATAACAACACTACTGAGTGAGTGAGTGAGTTCGTTTTAACGTCGCTCTGAACAGCACTTCAGTTATAGCGCGGCGTGACAACTTCATATTGGGGTGAGTGAGTATGGTTTTACGCCACTTTTAGCAATATTCCAGCAATATCACGGCGGGTGACACCACAAATGGGCTTCACACATTGTATCCATGTCGGGAATTGAACCCGGGTCTTCGGCGTGACGAGCGAACGCTTTAACCACTAGGCTACCCGACCGCCCCACTTCATATTGGAGTAAAGCCCGCAGTAAGTAATGCTTACCTGTTTGCCACTTTGGTGACCCCCCACCCCCCACGGGTATGGTTATGAAAAACGAAGGATCGGGATCCTGGCAACAAACGGGAGGCAACTCTGCTGCACGTGTCAGCTAAAATGTTGTGAAAACTGATGTAACAATGTCTTTAATAATGAAGACGAATACGATTTTAGCTGACACGCCGTGAATTATCTGAAGTACCGTTTAATGCGGCGTAAAACACATCTCACTCACTCTGATTGTTTCAAATGTGTATGATATTGTCGTAACGTTTGTTTGTTTGTTTGTTGTTTAACGCCGCACTCAGCAATATTCCAGTTGTATGACGGCGGTCTGAAAAATAATCGATACTGGACCAGACAATCCAGTGATTGACATCATGAGCATCGATCAACGCAATTGGGATACGATGTCATGCATCAACCAAGTCAGCGAGACTGACAATCCGATCCCGTTAGTCGCCTCTTACGACAAGCATAGTCGCCTATTGCAATCATGGGTTGCTGAAGACCTATTCTACCCCGTATCCTCACGGATTATTGTCGTGACGAACCAATGGAGCTTTGAGGTAAATGGCTAAAAAAATCATATATTTTTCCTGCAGTCGCCACAAGAGGATGGGACAACTCACAAAAACGACCCGACGCCGGGACAAGTTTCCAATGTCGGACTACCAAGCAACGTTCCAGGCAGTGCAACATCCCCGACCCCGCTCTTCCAAGCGCCCCCCTCCTAGCCCCCCACCGGAAAATGTCGGCAAGCCTATGTTCTTTGAGACGAACCAGCGATTCGAGTTCAGACGTCCGACCAATGTTGAGAGGGTGAAGCCTATTGTTCAGGTGGGTACATGTGTTTTAAAATTACAAGCAATAATCAGGGGAGAAGTTGTCATGTATGCAGAACGTAAACGATTGACCAGAAGAAACTCAAAATACAAACAAAGAGTTAAAGGCGATTAAAATGTTCATATTTATAGATCTGTAAATATTATATTTTAAAATATCTAAAACATTCCCGAAGCTATTTTTAAAAGTATTTATTAGGTTGATTTCATTTCCGGACTTTATTCTTCTTTTAACAAATCAATACAAAAATCAACGCCTTTAGAAAAGCAGCTTTTGTATACTGAAGCGAATGGGTGAGTGAGTTGGGTTTCACGCCGTGTCATGTGAAGGCGTGTCTGCTTGATGTTGGAAGAAAGCCCGAAGTCATGCAGGTGTCAGACGTTTACCACTTTGGTTAAACCCATGAGCACAGGTGACACGCCCTAGAGACGCCAGGGACGCCATTCTGCATAGCAAAATCGCTCTTGCTTCAGACGACTGGGCCACCTGTGCCCCTATACGTCTAGGACCCGTGAAGATTCCGGGGTAGAATAGGTCTTCAGCAACCCATGCTTGCCGTAAAAGGTGACTATGCTTGTCGTAAAAGGCGACTAACGGGATCGGGTGGTCAGGCTCGCTGACTTGGTTGATGTATGTCATCGATCCCAATTGCGTGGGTCGATGCTCATGATATTAATCACTGGATTGTCTGGTCCAGACTCGATTATTTACAGACCGCCGTCATATAGCTGGAATATTGCTGAGTGCGGCGTTCAACAACAAACAAACAAACAAAACTATACGTCTAGAATCTAGGTGACGTGGTTGTATTTCTACAGGAGGACAAGTATGAGCGTCTCGACATCCCGCTGGACGCTACGACGTCATACCAGAAGGACTTCATTCCCAAACAAGCGGAACCGGAAATACGGATCTACCCGAAGAGAGACAAGTTGAAAATGTCGTCTGCTAAGTTTGAGAGTTCAACTACCAACCAACAACACTACAAGCACTGGGTGCCCCAGCCAAGTGTGCCTTTCGGGGAGCTGCCCAGCTTTGCCGGTTAGATCATATACGTTATATCATTCTGTGTCAGTGATTGAGTGAGAGTGAGTTGGGTCTTATGCCGCTTTGAACAATATTCCTATTACATCACGGCTGTTAGCTTACTGTGGGAGGAACGCCTAAAGTGGTGCAGGTCTCAGACGTTTACCACTTTGGTGAAACCAACGAACACGGGTATGGTGCTGACAAACCTAGAAACATATTAGGAGTGAACCGGGATTCGAACCCATGATCATGGGTTTCTTGTGTGCTCAAGGAACGCTACGCCACAGAGCGAATTGTGGCGTCTTACAGAAGGAGAGTCATTCATGAACATTGGTTAATCGGGGACAGTAAACTGCATGTACGTGATTTGATAACCTCTGATTGACCAATAATTTACAAAGTCCAGGTGCAATAGCTTGTTAATTGTGTTCATGAATTTTTTTTTATTCATGATTCAGTCAATAAATGAACCTAATCAGCTTTAACGATGACTTCTCTGTGAGGCTGCTTACCAGAGTACCGAATCGAACGAGTTCAGTAGGTAAGGGGACCCGTGAAGATCCTGGGTAGAATAGGTCTTCAGCAACCCATGCTTGTCATAAAAGGCGATTATGCTTGTCACTCACGTGCATGAGTGACCTCAACTTGACCCAATTTCTTTAAACGTCCCTACGGATTTACCTCACTTGAAATGATTGTAATTATTTTATCAATGCGCCAGTAATAAGCGCTAATTATCACCCTTGAAATGGTCACGATTTTTGTGACTGGTGTCACCGTTCCCCGACAACACGTGACGTTTCTCATAATACCAATCTTGGATTTGTCTGACCCACTCTCGATTATGTACTTTTTTCCGTTTGTTGTCTGACCCACTCTCGATTATGTCTTTTTTCCGTTTTTTTTATACAGTGATAACCAGTGTCATGAGTTTAACACGTAGAACGAACCAGTTTCAGTGGCAAAGAGTGAGTGAGTGATTTGGGTTTAACGCCGCTTTGAACAGTATTCAAGTTATATCGCGGCGTGTCAGCTTAATGTGGGAGGAAAGCCCGAAGTGATGCAGGTATCAGACGTTTACCACTTCGGTGAAACCCACAAGCACGGGTATGGTGCTGACAAACCTTGAAACATAATCGGGGAGAACCGGGATTCGAACCCACAATCATAGGTTTCTGGCGTGCCCAAGGGACGCAACTTTGCATAGCGAATCGCGGCCCTTAGACGATTTGGCCACCACGTGGGTCATAATATTAATCTTGGGTTTGTCTGACCCAGTCTCGATTATGTACTTTTTTTCTGTTTGTAAACAGTGATAACCAGTGTCATGAGTTTAACACGTAGACCGAATCAGTTTCAATGGCAGAGAGATTAGTGATGTCAGTGATTTGGACGTCATGGTAACGATGCCATCACAATGGCTTGCAATGTATGGTAATGTAATTAATTGTAGCGATATCTCCTAGGACATATCACTTGACGCGTGTCACACGTGGAAGTCAGTTTTGGATGATATATATCCTTGCCTCCCCAGGATCTATCTTGTTCCCCGAGAAGGATCACCTGCCCGAGAGTACAACCAGGAACTCTTTCGTGGGGAGGTTTGCCCCTGCCGCCGAGCAGATCAAACCTGGCATCACCAACATCAAGATTGAAGGTTAGTGTTCATACGCCATATTAGTGGTGTAACGATACATCGAACTATCGATTGATTGCGATTGCTTGTCTCACGATAGTACACTATCGATTGCAACTTGAAAAAATTGATACTATTGGCGATAGTTTGTCTAACTATCGATAGTTTCGATAGTTAATTTGTTTGGTACATTTACTTTCTTAAAAAAACATAGAAACAACTCCTATGATCATCTAACCTCTGTCGTGCTTTCGTTTGGATTGCACTACTTTGTCTGCTTGATTTAGAGTTACGTCCCTTAGCTATTCGTCGCTAGGCAACATTGACAAGATGGCGGACGCCACATGTCAGTTTTTGTCAACTTTGATTCCTAATTGATATGTTGAATCGCATTTAGTCATTCAGTGAATGCCAATGTGACAATTAAAGAGTTTGACAGTTTGTATAGTCAAATACTAGTCATTCAATCACATTCATTCACATTGGTTCTAAAACACTGCAGTAACTTTTCAGACTTTACCAGTAACATGAAGTGAAAGTTTGTATTAAAATGTTTTTGAGAGGTCAATTTGGACTTGTTTTCTTCTCATTTCTTGTTTTCTTTACAAATAGTATCAGAAAGTTATAATTATGTTGATGGTGTCAGTCACAATGCTGAAATATATGCTTCTAAAGCCTGCTATAATTGCAAGTGAAAACTATCGCAATAGTATCGCAATAGTAGGGCCACTATCGCAATAGTATCGCAAAAGTTGTTTTAACTATCGCAATAGTATCGCAATAGTCAAAAATGCCTCAATAGTCACCCCTACGCCATATGCAGTCAATCTCATTAAAATCAGATCTTAGTTCTGGCTATCGCTAAACAAAGATCTGAGGACATCCCATTACGGGTCACGTTAGACCGACCTTGCGCGACCAATGACTGACCAATGAAAGGAATGACAAGAAGTCGACATTAGCCAATCAGAAGGCAGCTTTCTCGTGCTTTACGGCACTAATTTCAAATTGGCGACTACGCTTCGAAACATATTTTGACAAATTCTCGATTAAAAATTTGAAACCCGAAAAAAGAACATTCTGGAATAGCAAATGTATGGTCCAGATTGTATGGATTCAGTCGTTCAACCCGTAACTATCGTTCGGAATACCCCGTTTTAAAGTTTTCGAGGTTGCATGATTAGAAATCACATTCCCAGTGTCACTTTCATGATCTGGTAAGCGACGCTCTGATTGGTCGGATGAAAGGTCGTTCTGACGTGACCCCTAACGGGATGTCCTCAGATCTTAGTTTTAGCGGTAGCGAGAACTAAGATCTGATTTTAATGAGATTGGCTATACAGTGTGTGCGGTTGTTTCTGAGGTAAGTGTCAACGGGACACGTGATATAAAGTGTGCGTGGTTGTTTCTGAGGTAAGTGTCAACGGGACACACGTGATGTACAGTGTGCGTGGTTGTTTCTAAGGTAAGTGTCAACGGGACACGTGATATACAGTGTGCGTGGTTGTTTCTGAGGTTAGTGTCAACGGGTCACGTAATATACAGTGTGCGTGGTTGTTTATGAGGTTAGTGTCAACGGGACACGTGATATACAGTGTGCGTGGTTGTTTCTGAGGTTAGTGTCAACGGGACACGTAATATACAGTGTGCGTGGTTGTTTATGAGGTTAGTGTCAACGGGACACGTGATATACAGTGTGCGTGGTTGTTTCTGAGGTTAGTGTCAACGGGACACGTGATATACAGTGTGCGTGGTTGTTTCTGAGGTTAGTGTCAACGGGACACGTGATATACAGTGTGCGTGGTTGTTTCTGAGGTTATTGTCAACGGGACACGTGATATACAGTGTGCGTGGTTGTTTCTGAGGTAAGTGTCAACGGGACACGTGATATACAGTGTGCGTGGTTGTTTCTGAGGTTAGTGTCAACGGGACACGTGATATACAGTGTGCGTGGTTATTTCTGAGGTTAGTGTCAACAGGACACGTGATATACAGTGTGCGTGGTTGTTTCTGAGGTTATTGTCAAAGGGACACGTGATATACAGTGTGCGTGGTTGTTTCTGAGGTTAGTGTCAACGGGACACGTGATATACAGTGTGCGTGGTTGTTTCTGAGGTTAGTGTCAACGGGACACGTGATATACAGTGTGCGTGGTTGTTTCTGAGGTAAGTGTCAACGGAATACACGATATACAGTGTGCGTGGTTGTTTCTGAGGTTAGTGTTAACGGAACACGCGATATACAGTGTGCGTGGTTGTTTCTGAGGTAAGTGGCAACGGAACACGTGATATACAGTGTGCGTGGTTGTTTCTGAGGTTAGTGTCAACGGAATACACGCCATACACAGTGTGCGTGGTTGTTTCTGAGGTAAGTGGCAACGGAACACGTGATATACAGTGTGCGTGGTTGTTTCTGAGGTTAGTGTCAACGGAATACACGCGATATACAGTGTGCGTGTTTTCTGAGGTTAGTGTCAACGGAACACGCGATATAAAGTGTGCGTGGTTGTTTCTGAGGTAAGTGTCAATGGAATACACGCGATATACAGTGTGCGTGGTTGTTTCTGAGGTTAGTGTCAACGGAATACACGCGATATACAGTGTGCGTGGTTGTTTCTGAGGTTAGTGTCAACGGAATACACGCGATATACAGTGTGCGTGGTTGTTTCTGAGGTAAGTGTCAACGGAATACACGTGATATACAGTGTGCGTGGTTGTTTCTGAGGTAAGTGTCAACGGAATACACGTGATATACAGTGTGCGTGGTTGTTTCTGAGGTTAGTGTCAACGGAATACACGTGATATACAGTGTGCGTGGTTGTTTCTGAGGTAAGTGTCAACGGAATACACGTGATATACAGTGTGCGTGGTTGTTTCTGAGGTAAGTGTCAACGGAATACACGTGATATACAGTGTGCGTGGTTGTTTCTGAGGTAAGTGTCAACGGAATACACGTGATATACAGTGTGCGTGGTTGTTTCTGAGGTGTCAACGGAATACACGTGATATACAGTGTGCATGGTTGTTTCTGAGGTTAGTGTCAACGGAACAAGTGATATACAGTGTGCGTGGTTGTTTCTGAGGTTAGTGTCAACGGGACACGTGATATACAGAGTGCGTGGTTGTTTCTGAGGTAAGTGTCAACGGAATACACGTGATATACAGTGTGCGTGGTTGTTTCTGAGGTTAGTGTCAACGGAACACACGCGATATAAAGTGTGCGTGGTTGTTTCTGAGGTTAGTGTCAACGGAACACACGTGATATACAGAGTGCGTGGTTGTTTCTGAGGTAAGTGTCAATGGAATACACGCGATATACAGTGTGCGTGGTTGTTTCTGAGGTTAGTGTCAACGGAATACACGTGATATACAGTGTGCGTGGTTGTTTCTGAGGTAAGTGTCAACGGAACACACGTGATATACAGTGTGCGTGGTTGTTTCTGAGGTAAGTGTCAATGGAATACACGCGATATACAGTGTGCGTGGTTGTTTCTGAGGTTAGTGTCAACGGAATACACGTGATATACAGTGTGCGTGGTTGTTTCTGAGGTTAGTGTCAACGGAACACACGTGATATACAGTGTGCGTGGTTGTTTCTGAGGTAAGTGTCAACGGAATACACGTGATATACAGTGTGCGTGGTTGTTTCTGAGGTTAGTGTCAACGGAATACACGCGATATACAGTGTGCGTGGTTGTTTCTGAGGTGTCAACGGAACACACGTGATATACAGTGTGCGTGGTTGTTTCTGAGG
The DNA here is from genome assembly GCF_023055435.1 of Haliotis rufescens. NCBI lineage: Eukaryota > Metazoa > Mollusca > Gastropoda > Lepetellida > Haliotidae > Haliotis > Haliotis rufescens. The sequence goes on from NW_025963868.1 coordinate 26,008,175, forward strand.
TTAGTGTCAACGGAATACACGCGATATACAGTGTGCGTGGTTGTTTCTGAGGTGTCAACGGAACACACGTGATATACAGTGTGCGTGGTTGTTTCTGAGGTTAGTGTCAACGGAATATACGTGATATACAGTGTGCGTGGTTGTTTCTGAGGTTAGTGTCAACGGAATACACGCGATATACAGTGTGCGTGGTTGTTTCTGAGGTGTCAACGGAACACACGTGATATACAGTGTGCGTGGTTGTTTCTGAGGTTAGTGTCAACGGAATACACGTGATATACAGTGTGCGTGGTTGTTTCTGAGGTTAGTGTCAACGGAACACACGTGATATACAGTGTGCGTGGTTGTTTCTGAGGTAAGTGTCAACGGAACACACGTGATATACAGTGTGCGTGGTTGTTTCTGAGGTGTCAACGGAATACACGCGATATACAGTGTGCGTGGTTGTTTCTGAGGTGTCAACGGAACACACGTGATATACAGTGTGCGTGGTTGTTTCTGAGGTGTCAACGGAATACACGTGATATACAGTGTGCGTGGTTGTTTCTGAGGTGTCAACGGAACACACGTGATATACAGTGTGCGTGGTTGTTTCTGAGGTTAGTGTCAACGGAATACACGTGATATACAGTGTGCGTGGTTGTTTCTGAGGTGTCAACGGAATACACGTGATATACAGTGTGCGTGGTTGTTTCTGAGGTTAGTGTCAACGGAATACACGTGATATACAGTGTGCGTGGTTGTTTCTGAGGTGTCAACGGAACACACGTGATATACAGTGTGCGTGGTTGTTTCTGAGGTTAGTGTCAACGGAATACACGTGATATACAGTGTGCGTGGTTGTTTCTGAGGTGTCAACGGAATACACGTGATATACAGTGTGCGTGGTTGTTTCTGAGGTGTCAACGGAATACACGTGATATACAGTGTGCGTGGTTGTTTCTGAGGTAAGTGTCAACGGAATACACGTGATATACAGTGTGCGTGGTTGTTTCTGAGGTTAGTGTCAACGGAATACACGCGATATACAGTGTGCGTGGTTGTTTCTGAGGTGTCAACGGAACACACGTGATATACAGTGTGCGTGGTTGTTTCTGAGGTGTCAACGGAACACACGTGATATACAGTGTGCGTGGTTGTTTCTGTGGTAAGTGTCAACGGAATACACGTGATATACAGTGTGCGTGGTTGTTTCTGAGGTTAGTGTCAACGGAATACACGCGATATACAGTGTGCGTGGTTGTTTCTGAGGTGTCAACGGAACACACGTGATATACAGTGTGCGTGGTTGTTTCTGAGGTGTCAACGGAATACACGTGATATACAGTGTGCGTGGTTGTTTCTGAGGTAAGTGTCAACGGAATACACGTGATATACAGTGTGCGTGGTTGTTTCTGAGGTGTCAACGGAATACACGTGATATACAGTGTGCGTGGTTGTTTCTGAGGTGTCAACGGAACACACGTGATATACAGTGTGCGTGGTTGTTTCTGAGGTGTCAACGGAATACACGTGATATACAGTGTGCGTGGTTGTTTCTGAGGTAAGTGTCAACGGAATACACGTGATATACAGTGTGCGTGGTTGTTTCTGAGGTGTCAACGGAACACACGTGATATACAGTGTGCGTGGTTGTTTCTGAGGTGTCAACGGAATACACATGATATACAGTGTGCGTGGTTGTTTCTGAGGTTAGTGTCAACGGAACACACGTGATATACAGTGTGCGTGGTTGTTTCTGAGGTGTCAACGGAACACACGTGATATACAGTGTGCGTGGTTGTTTCTGAGGTGTCAACGGAATACACGTGATATACAGTGTGCGTGGTTGTTTCTGAGGTTAGTGTCAACGGAACACACGTGATATACAGTGTGCGTGGTTGTTTCTGAGGTTAGTGTCAACGGTATATACATGATATACAGTTTGACCATGATGTCAATCACTGGATTGTCTGGTACAGACTCGATTATTTACAGACCGCCGTCATATAACTGGAATATTGCTGAGTGCGGCATTAAACAACAAACAGCCAAACACATAAATGTCACTCGCACTCAATGTCGTGCAAAGTGTATTTTGAATATCCCCTGTTCAACTGTAGCTGACATTATAGGATCCGAGTACTCCCAGATCCGTCGTTTAGATAACATGACGGACGATAACATACCTGTGTATTCATAACAGAAAATAGGTACGTGCTTTGATGTAGAGTAAAAGGAAAAGATATACAAACTTCCACGCTTGGATCACGGGCGCTGCCAGGTTGTCAAGTGATAGTCACGTGATAAGAACCAATATAGATGTTTAACACTAGCAGTCGAGATGTCCAGTGGATCGAATCGAATGGAGTGATTGTTAATGAATATACATTATGTATAAAATGATTTCCACAGATATCTTTGTTGTTGTACAGTTAAACGCCGTTGTGTCGAACTTGGATATGTCGAACTGACGCCTGTCTCGAAGTATCAGCTTGGCCCATGCGTATGCCTCCTTTATTCATCAATTTCAGTTGTGTCGAACCTTGGAAAACTCGAAGTATTTAACTTCGACTCAACAGTGTTTGACTGTATTTCATTAAATTGTAATAATATTAAATCCATTATGACGTCATAAAAATTCAACATATGTCTCTGTTGCAGGCGACATGTCATTCGACACAACTCACAACAGGACATTTCAGAACATAACCGGAGATCACCGAGTCAAGCCGATCACAAACAAGCCCGACCTACCGCTTCATCGCAGGGAGCGGTTTAACGGGGAGTCGCAGTCTAAACGGGACTTCCCCGGCTACATGTCTGGGCAACCGCTTCCGCCGAAACCAGCCGAGCCGGCTCCCGCTACCATCGACCTGCGATTTGATAACAGGTGAGTCGACCTGATGGTTGAGAGAAAAAAAATGAGATGACTGACCTCAAGGCCGAAGTTGACTTTTTTTAACAGGGGGGGGGAACTGCCCTGCCGACTTGCTACAGCACTGGACCTGAATATATCGGTGACAGCAAAGCCTTATTAAACTGGTCGGTTGCCAATGGCCATCCGTCAAATTCGACAGGGTTGCGTCCCCTTGGCGTGCCAGGATCATATGATCGAAGAATTTAGTCACAGATTCTCCCTGATTATAATATACGTAATTGATTTGACAGCACCATTCAGGACCTGTATTACTTTGGAGTTTCCTCGCGGTGATGGAACTGAAATACTGTTCAAATCGCCGATACACTAATCACTCACTTACTCCAATTTATTTCCTTTAGCAGGAGGAATTTTCAGACAGAGCAAAGGTCAACGTTCAAAGGCCACGACGTGGTCCAGCATCCAGCTCCCATCACCTGCAAGAAGGACGATGAAACATACGTCCCCTCCGCCATGAAGTTCGAGGCGGAGAGTTCGCAGAGGGTGAGATGATGTCTTTATTACACTATTTGTTTTATTTGTTTTTGTTTAACGCCGCACTCAGTAATATTCAAGCTACATGGCGGCGGTCTGTAAATAATCGCGTCTGGACCAGATGGGCCCGTGATTTACATCATGCGCATCGATCCACGCAATTGGGATGCGATGACATGCATCAACCTGCGAACCTGACCACCCGATCCCGTTAGTCGCCTCTTACAACAAGCATAGTCGCCTGTTACGGCAAGCATGGGTTGCTGAAGACCTATTCTACCCCGGATCTTCACGGGGTTTATTGTACACGGTAGTGCGACAGTCTGTTGTATAACGGTGGCCTGTAAATAATCATGTCTGCACCAAACCAATGAGCAATACTATGTTAAGCGTTGCGATCAAACAAGCCACCGATCAATTAAGCATAGCAGAGGTAACTGGGGATCATTTCCAATCTACACTCCCTACCGGATACAAATCAATTTCTTCTCTTTTACAAGTCGATACCCGATCAATTTAGTCGCCTTTCAATCCCTATCAATACATGGTACTTCGTTTTCCCCGCGTGCGTGTGTGTGGCTGCTTGTAAATGTGAAGGGTTTTGTTTGTTTGTTTGTTGTTTATCGCCGCACTCAGCAATATTCCAGCTTTATGACGGCGGTCTGTAAATAATCGAGTCTCGACCAGACAATCCAGTGATTGATATCATGAGCATCGATCCACGCAAATGGGATACGATGACATGCATCAACCAAGTCAGCGAGCCTGACCACCCGATCCCGTTAGTCGCCTCTTATGACAAGCATAGTCGCCTTTTACGGCAAGCATGGGTTGCTGAAGGCCTTTTCTACCCCGGATCTTCACGGGTCGTGTTTGAAGGGCTGGTGAATTGTTCCATTGTTGTGTTAGGGTATGCAGACCGTGGTTTCAAATCTTTGTCCTAACATTGATACTTGTCATCATTCACAGAGGGATTTCCGACCAATTGACGTATCTCAAAACATGGCACCCAAAGCAGTGGCCCCAGTAACCAAGCTCCACACATCGCCAGATATCAAGTTTGACGGTAGAACCAGTAACAAGGAGTTCTTCAGAGACTGGGGCGTGGCACCCAGAGTCAGATACGGCGACTTCCACGAGAACCGACCCTACATCGCCCCTGTTGTCAGATTTGAGGGGGAAAGTGTCACCAAATCCACATACGTCCCCAAATACGCCGACCCTGTTCAGAGCTTCAAACCGGATGGAGTAGCCAAGGCCACGCAGCCGCAGACGAAGCATTCAATGGACTATTCCACCGCCTACAGTGAGACATTCCAGCCGAAGAGGATGCCGTTATGCAAGGCGCAGGCATATCTTCTACAACAGGAACTCAAGAGACGAAACGTGGCAGTTGAAAATCATGAAGCGGCGAATTCGTTAGTGTTTGCAAAGTAACTTGTCACGAAATTGAGATTATTTTTGTATATTATGTTTCGAGACTTCGCTAATCCAATTAAACCTAATCCCGATATGGCTTATCGTGACGTTTTTAATCCGATAACCTCTTCATCAATACGTGTCGGAGATTAATTAATTGATACTAGTAAATAAATTGTGTGACAGCATGCGCGTAGAAACACGCCAATACGATTAAGATTTATAACCGGATACAGGTTTGGCGAGTTTGTTTATTGACGTTTTTGTGTCGTTTTACTTTGAGATTATTACACAATGTCAGAGCATATCTGTGATTTTAGTCATGTGTGGCTTCCATCTCGGCTTGAAAACAATACTGATTCAGAATGACGTCACTGCTAGTATCATATTATCTTGGGTTCGAATCCAAGGTTTGCGCTGATCAAACACGTGCTCATGGGTTACAAAAAACCCGTCAAAATTCACATGACTTCCGGCTTTCCTCCCACATCAAACTGAAATGCTGTGATATAACTGAAACACTGTTAAATGCGGCGTTAACCAAAGTTGGGTTTAACGCCGCTTTGAACAGTATTGCAGTTATATCACGGCGTGTCAGCTTGATTTCGGAGTAAAGCACGAAGTGTTGCAGGTGTCAGACGTTTACTACTTTGGTGAAACCCACGAGCACGGGGATGGTGCTGATTAACCTAGAACATAATTGGGGCGACGCTCCCTCAAGACGTTATCCTGTCCTAAGGACCGGCTACACAAAGCGACCTCAACGCTAGGACCGCCTTAGCGCTCAGGCGATCGTAACTCCCATATTTCAACATTCTTACGACAGCCGTAGCGCTCATCGCTTTGTGGTTTAAAGTATTATTCAGATTTCCAATACAGGTTACAAAATATTCACTCAGCAGTGACTGGGTACCCGGTAGAATGAGATGGTAATGTGAGTGTTAGCTTTGTAACGCCTCACATGCAGCTCCGGTTGTATACATCCCCGGGAGCTGAGAATGAAACATCGAGTGAGCACGGATCCATTGGCCGGACTATTATTTTCTTACTGCCATGGGACGTTGCTTAACGTATGTAATTTTTCAGGGTAAAGCCTCCGAATTTGCGTCGGTGATTATATCTATGAGGACAGGGTTGAGAATACTTGCCAGTTTCTCTGTTTCGAATGCCAAAGCATGCTCAAGCTGATTTTTGCCTTGTTACTTCTACTGATCAAATCTGTGATAATTTTTGTGATTTAATTTGCATTGATATATTCCTGTGTGAGATTATGTTGACGTAACCTTTTATTTCGTTCGCTCATATATCGATTCTTAACTTTGTGATATACAGAACACGAGTGACGGTATATTAGTCGGACATAAGTATTTTCTACCACGTGAAGCACACGTGATTAAACAACGACCTCTTACTGGCCCAAAGTCTCAATTTAGATGTGTTTAAATAGACACAATCGCCCGCTTTGTCGTTGTATATATTTAACTTTATAATTACATTTTCATATCATTGACATTTGTGGTCTGTATTCGCCTGACAGTTTGTTATTTTTATTGTGTAAGCATATCTACGATTTTTTTTTCGTTTTAGCCGTCCACGTCTCATTTATAAAACCGTCATAAACCGTAATTGAATTCTCATTTTGAATGTGCATTTAAAAGTCATCACATCACGAGCAATACTCACTTACCATCAAACTTATGGTAGTGACGCGTTTGAGAAACGTGGGCACGAAAGCATGCCACGTGCGATCTCAATAACTGCACATACAGTCTTCATTTGCACGCAGGGCACGTGCGCAGTATACACACGTGATAACCACTTGCACGCTACTGTTTCGCTCACAGCAGCACTCAAACGGTGACTGTTTCTTTGTCCAAGGCTTCAGTCGCGGTCGTATTCATTTGTTCAACCCACGAGTGAGTGAGTGTGGTTTTACGCCGCTTTTAGCAATATTCCACCAATATCACGGCGGGGGACACCAGAAATGGGCTTAACACATTGTACACATGTCGGGATTCGAACCTGGGTTTTAGGCGTGACGAGCGAACACTTTAACCGCCCTCAACCCACGAAACTCACTCAAGCATACCGTAAAATCGAACACGTACACCTGTTATGCCAATGTATTTCCATAAACCCTGGAATATACCACTCAACATTTGTTAGGGATATTTATACTATTTGATTATCTCTATAAAAAATGGAGCAGTATGCTTTGAAAATATCCCCCATTCATGTTCATTGTGGTCACAACTCTCCTCATCCCATCTGTGTGTAGCGGTAAGTTCCAGTAAGGGGGCACGGGTGGCCCAGTCGTCTAAGAGCCGCGATTCGCTGTGCAGAGTTGCGTCCCTTGGGCACGCCAGAAACCTATGATTGTGGGTTCGAATCTTGGTTCGCCCCGATTATGTTTCTAGATTTGTCAGCACCATAAACGTGCTCTTGGGTTTCACCGAAGTGATGACAACATGGGTTGTGACATATTTTCGATACTGAGTTCGGAGTTGTTGTTTCCAAATGGTAAACAAATTGTCACGAAAAGCAGCCCCTCTCCTAAAGTTGTAGTTTTTCAATTTCGTTTTCGACAAGTTTTTATTAATTTGTGTATTTTAGACTTCACGTGAACCACTCTTATTCCTTTTTAGTCCATTCATAACAGACACTTTCGAATGTTAAACGCAGACTCGCTGAATTGATTGATGCATGTCATCGTATCCCAATTGCGTTGATCGATGCTCATGATATTAGTCACTGGATTATCTGGTCCAGACTAGATTTTTTACAGACTGGAATATTGCTGAGTATGACGTTAAACAACAAACAACAATGTTAAACGAAACAGCTTTACAACGTCATCGCAAGTGTGAATAACATGTTGATATGAATAAACGTCTGTCGTGTTTATTAAACTCAGTTTATAATAGGGATGGCACTTTTCATATGCTTTCCAGTTTCAAGTCGCATGTGTTTTCAATCATGTTGTTGTGTTCTTCATCTGTAATGGTTATGTGTGGTGCTCGTATATTTTTAAATTTGTAATACAACCAGGTCAGTATTTCGTTGCCACTGAACATTTTTATAAGTTATTCTGAAAAGACTTATCCACGTTTAAAAAATATAAAGGTAACACTATATACATTTAGTACTCCAAATCAATATTTTATTTCTGTTTGCTAGTATCACATTATTAATAACTCAGAAATGCTTTTCAATTTTTTGCATGCAAAAGTATTTGCTATATATCATTTTGTTATCATTTTTGTGTTTTGCTGTGTCTTCGCCATTTTGTACCAATCTTTTTTTACAAAATAAATATATATGACGTAATGTGTGCAAATCGCACTGTCTCAGAAGTGATTATTGTACAAACTGTTTTTCAAACGTTGTTGTTATTTTGTTTGAAATAAAGGTGTTTGGGTTTAATTTTTTCATTGTGCATTTGTTAGGATAACCAGTGACTGTATGTATGTAGGTACATGCAAACCTGTCATAGTTTTAATGCTTAAACATTGTACAAGTCATAGTATTCTTATTTCACGGGGGCACGGGTGGCCCAGTCGTCTAAGGCGCCGGGATTCGCTGTGCAGAGTTGCGTCCCTTGGGCACGCCAGAAACATATGATTGTGGGTTTTGAATCCCGGTTCGCCCCGATTATGTTTCTAGGTTTGTCAGCACCATACCCGTGCTCGTGAGTTTCACCGAAGTGGTAAACGTAAGGCCCCTTTCTGGTGTCCCCTGCAGTGATGTAATATTGTCAACAGGGACACTATATATTTTCATTTCAGATCCGGGTTAGTATAGGCCTTGAGCAAACCATGCTTGTCGTAAAAGGCGACTATGCTCGTTTTAAGAGGCGACTGACAAGATCGGGTGGTCAGGATCGCTGACATGGTTGATGCATGTCATCGTATCCCAGTTGCGTGGATCGATGCTCATGATATCAATCACTGGATTGTCTGGTCCAGACTCAATTATTAACAGACCACCATCTTATAGCTGGAATATAGCTGAATGAACTAACCAACCAACCAACCAACCAACCAACAAACGAGGTACGTGTGGACATTCGGAGAAAAGCTTGTTATCGGTTACGGAAAGATGCGAGTGGTGACGATTTTCTGGGACACGGGATCCTCGCGAGACGGAGATCACCGATGACCCTCGCGAAGATCCGGGTTAGAATTGGTCTTTGGCAACCCATGCTTGTCGTAGGAGGCGACTAACGGGATCGGTTGGATTTCCCGACCCAAAATCGATTATTTTCAGACCGCCGTCATGTAGCTGGAATGTGCGGCGTTAAATAACAAACAAACAAACAAACAAACAGACAGACAAATCATCTGATGGAATTCAAAGTTTCATGTTTCACTACCGAAACCCACCGACAATCAGAGCCAAAAAATAACACACACGAAGGTGCATGTATTACCAAGCGAACATCCCTGTGACATTAGAGAAAGAATCCATGGCCTGGTGCTGCATTTGGGGAATAAGAAACGCCCGATGCCGTTGGTCGTCTCTTACGACAAGCTTTTCGTTTTTTACGGCAAGCTTGTGTGTGTGGGTGCGTGCGTGTGGGTGTGGGTGCGTGCACGTGTGCGTGCGTGTGGGTTTGCTTTCCCACCTGCCACGACGTGATAGAACTGGAATACTGTTAAAAGCGGCGGCAAACACAACCCATTCACTGTCAGTGACATAAACACACCTGCTACGACTTTACAGGCCAAAAGGCATGGGCAAATTCGCGTTAACAATTAGCTGAATTCACTAGAGATTGCTGCAGAGCATTTGAGAATTTGGTACACTCTGTTAAAAGGAACAGTTCTTAATAATTTTACCAACAGTTATCCAGAAACATCTTCCAAGATATGTTATCATGTCAACAATGACAAACAAATTCCTTGTATGGACAACATTGCCATAGTTTTGCTCAATTCTCATATTGTTTCTCATATTGTTTCTATATGTTATGATACACTTGTTTTGAAATAAAATCGTTATAATGTACCTCCTTTGTATGTTGAATGTACCTGTGTTTTTTAATTGTCGTTTATTGTGCATGTATTTTGTAGTTTGTGATAGTGTAATATTGTCACTGTTTCTTCAAGGAATGTTCCGCAATATTTATCTCATCTAAAACATCTTTGTTGTATGATAGTTTCTTACAGTTGTGTACGGTTGGCCCAGTCGACGAAGGCGCTGCAATTCGCTATGCAGAGTTATCTCCCTTGGGCACGCCAGAAACCTATGACAGTGTGTTTGAATCCCGGTTCGCCCTGATTTTGTTGTCAGCACAAAACCCTTGCTCGTTGGCTTCACCAAAGTAGTGAACGTCTAAGACCTGCATCACTTAGCACTTTCCTCCCACATCAAGCTGACACGGAATACTATTCAAAATGGCGTTAAACCCAACTCCCTCACTCACTCTTGTGTACAGTTCCGTTTGGTTAACTGGGTTTGTGTTGTGATTGCTTCCGGTTTAGATTTGAGGTATGTTTAGAAGAATGTTACTATGTTCAACCCAAACATCGTGAAGATATCATGCAACAGTAAATAATGGCAAACTACAGACCAACCTGTTGATTTCCCATGTATCCAGAAGCAAAGAACATATACGGGTGTATCATCTCTGCCGGGAGTTAAAAAAAACTGTCAAAGCAATAAACCACGCAGAACCGTAAACCGCCGAATGAAACGGTATGAATCATACATTACAAACGGTGAACTATTTGAAACAATACTGTGCTAAACTATGCACAGCAAGCGCCATACATGTGATTATGAGGACAACTAATTACAAATTTCTCATACAACCCCGTTGTTTAACATGTGTTGTTTATTGAACAAAGTCATACTTTATAGAAGCCTGGGCCTAGATTTTGAAACAATCTTAGCCCTAAGATTATCGTAAAGTTATCGTAAGGAAATCGTAGGCTATCGTAGCCTATTTTCGAAACTATCGTAGCCCTCAGATATCTTAAGTTTGTCGTAAATCTAAGATAGCCCTATACCTGTCGTAAGTTTATTTTATCTTCATCCAAGATGGCGGCATACTTTTCCATAGATATTTTGCCAAACAATAAGTCTGCTTTACGTTCAAACATTGACATTTCATTTGGTAAAACTGAGTGATTCAAATTGACACTTCAAAAACAAAAAGAACGCATCATGGATTTCGCGTCAAAAATTTTCTCAATCGCGAAGGCGATCCACATAACTGTGGAGTCGATAGCTTACAATATATTTCTATCCGAGTCCATGCAGAAGAAGTGTGAAACAACATACCTTTTCGATAATTTGGGAGGGATAAAAAGGGAAGGTGTCGGCAGGCTACAGTAATGACCGTGACCTCATTGATAACTCAGGGGGAGCTAATCTTAGTTCAAACTCTTTCTGAGAGTGGTTTCCCTTTGTACTCGCCCGGGACACCTTGCTCAATGGTACAGTTTTCATAAAGCGCAGAGTTCCGCTGTTATATTTTCTGGATCGCATTTGTGTCAATGCTTTAGTCTTTATTTTCGCATTTGATAAAATTATATCAATCTACATATGTAAAAATAACCATAAAGGTTTCGCATAAGTTTTTACATCTAAAATCGTGTGGGACGGGTGGTTTTAATAACTGAATTTTAACTATACAGTGTAGTATTTATTGACTTAACAAGGAAATACATGTGATCAAATATTTGTTTTCAATATCTAATATTTTTCTTGCAAAAGTAATTGTAATTTGTTTCGTTTTAAATTCAATACCTATGTTATCTATATCATCTTGAAAGACAAATATTTGAAAAAAAAATGATTAAAAACTGTTTGTTGAACAATTGCATTCTTTAAAAAACATTGATTAACGGCATATAGATGTATTCAAGTAAATATAACAATTTACTGAAATTTTGACAGTAAAAGTTAAGCACAGATTTTCGTATCGACAAATCAAATAAAAAATGGGTTCCCATGCTCGTTCTGGTTCTCGTCAAAATGTAGCATAGTTTGCAAATTCCAATATATGTTCGCAGAAAAAAAAGTTTATTGAATGAAATATACTGATCAATATAAAATACACATTTTCAACACAATAATCTTTGCATTCAATAAACCGGTTTAAAAATATTTTGGTGTTTTTAATATTTAAGTCTACATCTTCCCGTTTTATGTTTAAAAAATATATAGATATACTTGAGACCATTCAAACAATAAAATCGTTGTCACGTTTAGGGTCAACGGACAAATACTAGTAAATGATCCTCAGCAATGCTGTCAGACAAGCCAAACATCATTGAACTACGTTCTGGAATAGATTTGACACATTACAAAGTATTTCGCTCCTTAGTCAGATTTAAATGAAATCGGACAAATCAGTTTATTAGCTCTACTTAATTTAAAAGGATAGAAAATGACTACATTATATGTATGTTTACGTTAACTTGTGGCGTGTTCCATGAGACAACATAACTTGACAATTCCGAAATTATCTCATTTTGCGAACGAAAATTAGTGTCACTTATAAATTTTGAAAAGAATTATGGATCTATATAGATAAAAAATAATTTCATCATCTAAATACTTATAGCTTGATATTGTATTTAAGTCCTTGGTTAATTCGTGAAATATATTGGATACATAAATAACAAAACAAACTTAACAAGCTTAGATTGTCATAAAATCTTGCTTGTGGGTGCGCAGCTTCCTGAACAATTTTTGTTTTGAGTGTTTCCACGTATAATGTTGGTGTTAACACTAATATAAACTTGACTTTTGACATAAACACAAACATATACAGTATACATCACTTAACATCAGACTTGAACACGCATGTTAAATGCTGAACGCATATGCTGTTCGATCAAAGGTCTCGTCATTGTCATTTAGAATAACGTCCCTTACTTTCGTCCTTGACTTTGTACGCGATGTGTTTGTATCATAAAGTTCTGCGCGGTCACGAGAGGACCATTTGAAGGGAAAATTGTGAACTATCTTTTGGCACATTATTTCCATTCTAATAGCTAAAGTGTGGTAACGCTATACTTATTGATTATAACATTTTTTGGCTTTAAAAAATGCTATTGCATGGCACACGAATGCTTTTTGTGTTCGGTTAGTCATGGCATCTTTTATCATAAGAACAACACGTCTACATGTAGGACATATGTAGGATTGTACAGAATTTCACTCAAATATGTGCATGTTAAACAATGTGACCTGACAATGTGATCATGAATTCCGTGTCACTTATCTATGTTGTTGTTATTGTCAGCAGCTGGGAAATCCCCGTGACGTCAGCACCTCGCTTTTTCAATCTCTAACACAAATGAGTTCCTTGTCAGAGTTACGATAGGTATCGTAACTCTGAACGATCTGCGACAGGTTTACGATAGTTTCGAAAATCTTGGTATTTAATCGTGTTGAACAATATGTTGCAATAGCAATGTGTAGTTGAAAGATTGAGTGCGCGTGACAGGCTTGACACCTATATCCTCCCGGGAACCTTTCTCGAGGGCTGCCTGAATAACATGCGATACATTGCAAAGGTAGTGCGCAATAGAGTTGTTCGGGGAAGGGAGATAATCACTCACTCCATTGAAACAGCTTGAATAAGATACGATGTACAGCATTGCAAGGTAGGTGCGCGATAAAGCTATATACTACGCCTATAGCTGAAGGAGATAATCGCTCAATGCGCAATAGTTTATTCTTACAAAATATAGACCGTTTAATTTTAGCGAAATGAGATAAATATTTCCCCTAAACATTTTTAGCTCTTTTCAAAACAAAATGAACGAAGTTCATGGGTTATATGCAATACGAAAATTTCAGAATAGCAAGACGATTTAGATGTATCTCTTATAGCTGGGAAAGAATAGCACCAACATTTTACGCACATTATTTGTATGTTTCGTTTCGGTAACTGTATGGCTTGAAATTTCAATGAAACCGCCATGTCCACATACAGTAAACTACGGTTATAACGAACACGCTTATAACGAACTGACGGATATAACGAACTAACTTTTTAGTCCCGACTATTTGCTGTAGTATATAGTATATATGCTTATAACAAATTACGGTTATAACGAACTAAAATTAGTAGTCCCTTTGAGTTCGTTATAACCGTAGTTTACTGTATATGCTACGAAATTAACCTCCCCCATATACTTCCCGGCCTTCAGGGCGGGGAAGAATGAGGACTTCAGCGGGATAACGGGGCATTGTGCAGCGTGATGTCAGACATGGCAACAGGTGGTAAACACAGCTTGGTTTCGATTTCATGCAAACCCCTGGACGACCCTATAAAACCCATGTTGACCATGGTGTGACCGGACTTAACTTTGGTTGACCAGTGTTGACACATGTAAACTGATTTACATCATACGTCGGTTGACAAAAGTTGCCCATACCGACAGTTTGTTAGTTTGTTGTTTAACGCCGCACTCAGCAATATTCCAGCTGTATGAAGGCGGTCTGTAAATAATCAAATCTGGACCAGACAATACAGTTATTGATATAAGCATCGATCCACGCAATTGGGATACGATGACATGCATCAACCAAGTCAGCGAGCCTAACCACCCGATCCCGTTAGTCGCCTGTTACGGCAAGCGGTTCCCCTAACCTACTAAACTCCCGGGGTGCGGTACTCTGGTTAGCACAATACAAGACACGTCATCATTAAAGCTAATTAGTTTCATTTATTGACTTATTTATGAATAAAAACATTTTAATGACAGAATATAATTTAACTAAAGTACTGTCGGAAATCCTATAAAACACTTTTTTGCCTGTTAAACAGGATATAATTGTTCACATTCTGTTATTGAAATATCCACACACACAAAAACCATTTTGAGAAAATTCTACATGTACATCTTCCAAAATGACAAAATGACGCTGCGTCTGTTTTGTTATCATTGCTCCCATGATGCATGTTACGTTACACTCGCATAGCCATAACCATGGTACACAATATGGAATCTGTACTGGGAAATGTGTACAAATTATCTACACTTTAGAGAGATAGAGGAAAACCATTTATTAATTTAGATAGGGTGAATTGCCCAAGCAATACGTGTTTCAATTCATACCATCAAGTCTACGGTATGATGAATAGAACAAAACAGGTATAGGGGTGGTCTCAAAAACAAAACTGGGGCGTAAAAGGATAGTAGACACCTTTGATACAGGGTGATTAGGCGTATTGTGTACAAGCTTTATGAGCAGAAGGTAACCCTGACTTGTAGTAGAATTTGGGAGGAATTAAAGATACAATTAATGTTAACTGCACTAACTATTGCCCTCAAAGAGATGGGATTTCGAGACACTGCGCGTGGCGATGACTGAGTACTTTCCAGGGGAAAATAGTCCATCCTGTCTTTGAGGTCACATTATCTCTGAAACATTTATAACTATCACAGGCAGGGCGTCCAGACAATTTACCTTGATGAATCATTCCACTGACTAAATGTGGCTCTTGGCAGATGGACAAAAAACACCCATAGATAATCAGGTAAAGGTAACCGTGTCATTGTTTTGCACGCTGCTACCCATGATATGGGGCTTAGTGATGGATGTGTGCTAATTTTCGAGGCGAAAAACAAAACTGGTGATTTTCATAAGGAAAGTTTAGGCGGTGATGTGTGTGTTCATAGACTGGTTTGAACTGCAGTGTCATTGTCATAGATAACGCAAGTGTTATTGTCATGGATAACGCCATTGAATATAACGTCCGGGAATCAGATACTCTCGCCCAAACCATGAGTAGTCTGATGGCGACCATACAGGAATATATGACATTGTCGACTTCAGACCATATGAAACGACAGTTCAACTCATGGAGAAAATTCGGCTGAATAAGAACCCTGTAAAGTACAGGACATATGTGCTGGCGGTACAACACGGTCACGTTGTCTTACGTACGCCAGTCAGACATTGTGAGCTCAACCCTGCTGTGTCCATCTTGGCTAAGTGTAAAGGGTTCGTGGCAAGACATAACACAACATCCAAAAGTACAGATTCATCTACGTCATCAGTGGAGATAAATGCTACCATCTGTAGAACAACAAATACTTCTGGATTCCAAAACCGCAACCTTCCAATACTTATCCCGTTTCATAGCTCTTAACTTTTCCATTATGTTTCCAAGCAAATAAATTGTAGTATATATCCTATATTGCTACCCCATCAACGCACATGGCAATTAAGTACAATAACAGCAATAATTTGAGACCACCCCCAACTCGGTGACAAGGGCACCTGTGAGAATGAACGGGACGGTGTGAGGTCATCAACTCGGGACAGGTGTTAGGTAATTACCTCAGGTTAAAGGCCATTTCATACATGCATGACAACACACGAATATGTTCAATATTTGATCATGATTTTACCTGTAAAAGTACATTTTGAGTCTAATCCCAGTGTCAGTTAGGACAGGCTAGATTAGGGCAATTTTTGATATATGCTCTTTTTATAGTCATATGACTCGTATTCATTAAATGAGGCCAGAAAAGCATTTCCAACAGTACTTCAGCTATTGTATCTTGAATTTGGAAATTATTGTTATCAAACCGCCTTTAACATACAGTAAAACACCGTTGTGTCGAAGTTGATGGGACCTACGTAAATACTTCGAGCTATCTGAGGTTCGACACAACCAAAACAAAACCCAACTCACTCACTCACTCACTGATGTGGGAGGAGAGCACGAAGTGATGACGTTTTGTGAATCTCATACTCGTGTGGTGCTGACAAACCTTGAAACAAAATCAGGTAAATCTGGGAATCGAACCAACGATCGTAGGTTCCTGCTGCGCCTTAAGGGACGCAACTCTGCACAACGAATGGGGCCTCCTTAGAGGACTGGGCAACCGTGTTCCCGCCAAACATGGCTTTATCATGAGCGCGAAACAGATCGGTATTGTCGAGAAAACCAAGGTCATTTATAGAACTCATAAACCCAGAGTCGTCCTAGGGCATCTTTTGAGTCTACCCCAGACGGAAACGCACCAGTCTGTGGACACGAACCCGGCTTGCAAACATTCCTGTTTGATGTTCTTCATCCCTTTGTCGGGGCAACATATGTTATCTCAGTGACAGACAATTAATCATTCTTCAGAATGCTCCTCATAAAGGTAGGTAAACTGACAGTGTTGTTTGTTTCATACTGATTTTGTTTTCCATTTGATTAGTGCAGAGATCGACGATTGTGTTGGATATATACTGAACCGCAAAAGAAACGTCACCCAAGTAACATTGCATGAACAGTGATTTTTGCCATTTGTCATGGTTCACAAATAGGGGTGTGTTTAACTTTTTTCTTTGTATATATAATTATGGAATGTGTATGTGTGTTTTTGTTTATGTGACAAACCTCGAAACATAATCGAGGCGAACCGGGATTCGAAAACACAATCATAGGTTTCTGCTGCGTCCAAGGGACCCAATTCTACACATCAAATTGCGTCACCTTCGACGACTGGGCCACCCGTGCCCCCGAATGGTTAATTAAATTACGTATATGTAAACTTACATCACGTTACATAACTGTAGAACATGTGGAGGAATATCATTATCTCCAGTACGTTTTGTAGGGCTGGATGTAGCTATCGCCTTGCCAACAAAAATCTTGAAAAAATCTGAAATTACAAAACGGTAGAGATGGATGTTGAGCTTAAATGTCTGTGCAACCTAGATAGTAATGGAGGTCAAGAGGCATAGGATGTCAGTTCAGAAGTCGTCTGTGTTTGCATGTGTATTCCATTCAATATATGTAAGGCTGCGCTAAATTAAATTCCGCACTAAATTCCGACCTGTTTCGTATTAATTTATCTGATGCTATTTCCTGTAAATGCGGAGCTCCTTGTGAAAATTAATTCAATTTCTTCTTCGAATGTACCTTATATGATGATTTTAGGGAGACTTTACTGACAGCTATCGATAATCTTGGAGGACAAAAAACTCTACATAGTATTCTTTTTGGTGATCCAAACTTAGATGTTTTCCTGAATACAAAAATATTCTTGTCTGTACACAAATTTATAGAAACGAGTAACAGATTCAGTAGCTAGCATATTATTGTTTCCAAACTGTTAATCATAAATTTTGTTAAATCTATATACAACACCAACATGTATAATATTAGGATATATATGAGATGCACACTGTCTTCACTTTCCAGCACATTGTACATATCCTTCATATGAGCACTGTATATATATTGCGCACTATGTTTCCACAATGTGAAGCTTCAACTGTAAATTGGTCATTTTCATTATGCAATATTATGTATAACTGTGTAAAGGGAGAAGGCGGTAATAAGTGCTGCACTTGTGCCCAATCCCTTTGTCTTTTTGGACAATAAAATATGTTTAATAATAATAATGGCTGCGTTAAGGAGTAGACGTCTGGGACCTGCACCATTTCGAGCTCAGCTCCCACAGCGAGGTTTCTGGCGTGCCCAAGAGACGCAACTCTGCACAGCGAATTGCGGCGCCTTAGACGACTGGGCATCCCGTGCCCCCGGGAAACAAAAACTGAGTTTATGTGCCTTACACGCACTATCAACACAGGATGAAGAGGAGGAGCCTTTTAGTGCTGTGTTTATATACCAGATTGTCACACGGCAAAGCAGATAACGAGTACTAATCACGTTTAACGTGCAAACATTTCTGAAATTCCAAAATGGCGGCCGGTCGCCATTATTGCGCTGCCTGGCGACGCAAACAGCCAACCGATGATAGGACTTTGAAAAGCAATATGGCGGCGATTCTGACCCTGTTGATTTTAGGTAGGTCTGTTTAAGCGTAAACTTTGCTTCAATTGGTGATGTTTTAAATCATTCCTCATTTAGGCTCATCAGTTAATGACGTTGTTATGACGTTGTTATTACGTGACGACTGTGATGCGTTGTTTCATCATTACGACGTCGTGTTGATATTGCTACATTTGAGAATGCCTCTTGCTGACCAGTATGATATGACCCTTGACCCCCAAATATATCTCCGATCGCTTTAAAGAAGAAATTGAAAACCACTTTGCAATTAAATATAGCTTGTATACAAAATAATCAATTTTGATGTTTTGGATTTAGAAAATAGACGTGAGGATTAGAATTATTGCAAAAATTCAAAGAGACAAATAAATACACACTGTTAGAAATCAACATTATGGGGTTTGATATTAACTGTGATCCAGATAGTTGTTCATCTGTATAAGTACAGTACTGGTCACAATCAGAAGTGATGAGTACCACACATACGTTTTCAAACCAATAATGCCGTACTGCTCGTTTGTAGAATTGACGAGTTCTTGTATGATAGTGTGCTGCCAGCATTCAAAGACGTCGCGTTATACATTCGGAGTTTGTTGGTAACTAACATATACATTACTGAGACTAGAGAATTCGAGTGCTTTATTAGCCAACGGCAATGCAGGATTGCCAGGAGATCCATTTATTGCTGGCACGAAATGGCATATATCTCCCGTTTAAGCGGAAGGTAATGCCAAGTACGGTAAACAAAAGTTTCACAATGTGTTGTGAATCTATTGTTCTTGTGAATCAATTATTCGTGGGAATCACTTGCCCCTGCGAATCCTAGATCGTCTCCCCTTGAAACCTGATGATAAATGATAGGTGTAATTATTTTCAGGTTTTTGAGGTTAGACAAGCGGGAGTACATTGATGGACTCCGTATCTGTGTGTTGTCCCCATCAGTGATTCATGTAAATCTTACTGTGATGCTGATGCTGTAGCAGCTGATAATCGTGATGATCGTGATGATATTGCTGGAATATTGTTAAAAACGGCGTAAAACCATACTCACTCACTCATATGTGCTCAGTGGTAGTCACAACACTGATGTGCTGTGCAGGAATGTAACGCCAGGTCTTCCAGCCTTAAGTATACCTTAGGTTGTATGCAACATGTATGTACGTTCTCTCGAGGATAGAAAGTAAAGCAAAAAAGAAGCACAATCACAAAACGCCAGCATCCCCGTTGATGACCTCGCACTAAATTGTCGTTATAGTGGGAATGACAACGTTTCAACCACTTGATATCAGACCCCCTTTTGTACCGAAATAGCCCATTGAGTCCAACTATTATCTTAAACTCATGTCATGCTACAATTACATGATATGCTTGTCGTAGAAGGCGACTAACGGGATCGGGTGGTCAGGCTCGCTGACTTGGTTGATGTATGTCATCGTATCCCAATGACATGGATCGATGCTCATGATGTCAATCACTGGATTGTCTGGTCCAGACTCAATTATTTACAGACCGCCGTCAATATAGCTGGAATATTGCTGCGCGTCGTTAAACAACACACAAACAAACAAACAAACATATTCATGAGCTGGTCTTGTGGAACAGAGATAAGTGTAGATCCTACAGTATCGGACTTCCTTGCAGGTGTGTGCGCGGAGATTGCTGAAGCGTCCAACTGTCAACCTGGATCCCCTCCACGGAATGGACTTCTGAGCTGTCGACAAGACGGATCAACACTGTACGTTATAAGTCACTATTTTTGTATGTGGTTCTTAGAGGTGCAACGTTTGATTGTTTGTTGTTTAGCGCCGCACTTATTCCACAATATTCCATCGTGCCTTATGTGTATGAAGTGTACACGTGTGTACGTTGTGTGTGTATGTAGTGTACACGTGTGTACGTCGTGTGTGTATGTACTGTACACGTGTGTGTCATGATATAAAAGTTGTGTGCATCGTACGTCGTGTGTGTATGTATTGTACTCGTGTGTACGTCGTGTGTGTGTACTGTGTGTGTCATGAAATCACCGTTGTGTGCACCGTACCTACGTGTTTATGTCGTGTGTGAATGTACTGTACACGTATGTACGTCGTGTGTATATGTACTGTACACGTGTGTACGTCGTGTGTATGCAGTGTACACGTGTGTACGTCGTGTGTGTATGTAGTGTACACGTGTGTACGTCGTGTGTGCATGTAGTGTACACGTGTGTACGTCGTGTGTGCATGTACTGTACACGTGTGTACGTCGTGTGTATATGTAATATACACGTGTGTACGTCGTGTGTGCATGTAGTGTACACGTGTGTATGTCGTGTGTCTATGTACTGTACACGTGTGTACGTCGTGTGTGCATGTACTGTAATCGTGTGTGCGTCCTGTGTGTATGTACTGTACACGTGTGTGCGTCGTGTGTGTATGTACTGTACGCGTGTGTGCGTCGTGTGTGTATGTACTGTACACGTGTGTGCGTCTAGTGTGTATGTACTGTACACGTGTGTACGTCGTGTGGTATGTACTGTACACATGTGTCATGATATGACCGTTGTGTACACCGTAAGTCGTGTTTGCATGTACTGTACATGTGTGTGCGTCGTGTGTGTATGTACTGTACACGTGTGTATGTCGTGTGTGTATGTACTGTACACGTGTGTGCGTCTAGTGTGTATGTACTGTATACGTGTGTACGTCGTGTGGTATGTACTGTACACATGTGTCATGATATGACCGTTGTGTACACCGTAAGTCGTGTTTGCATGTACTGTACACGTGTGTGCGTCGTGTGTGTATGTACTGTACACGTGTGTATGTCGTGTGTGTATGTACTGTACACGTATGTGCGTCTAGTGTGCATGTACTGTACACGTGTGTACGTCGTGTGTATGTACTGTACATGTGTGTATGTCGTGTGTGTATGTACTGTACACGTGTGAACGTTGTGTGTGTATGTACTGTACACGTGTGTGTCATGATATAAACGTTGTGTGTACCGTACGTCGTGTGTGTATGTACTGTACACGAGTGTGCGTCATGATTTAACCGTTGAGTACGTGTGTACGTCGTGTGTGTATGTACTGTACATGTGTGTACGTCGTGTGTATGTACTGTACACGTGTGTACGTCGTGTGGTATGTACTGTATACATGTGTCATGATATGACCGTTGTGTACACCGTAAGTCGTGTTTGCATGTAGTGTACACGTGTGTGCGTCGTGTGTATGTACTGTACACGTGTGTATGTCGTGTGTGTATGTACTGTACACGTGTGTGCGTCGTGTGTGTATGTACTGTACACGTGTGTACGTCGTGTGGTATGTACTGTACACATGTGTCATGATATGACCGTTGTGTACACCGTAAGTCGTGTGTATGTACTGTATACGTGTTTATGTCGTGTGTGAATGTACTGTATACGTGTGTATGTCGTGTGTGAATGTACTGTACACGTGTGTATGTCGTGTGTGTATGTACTGTACACGTGTGTACGTCGTGTGTGTATGTACTGTACACGTGTTTATGTCGTCTGTGTATGTACTGTACACGTGTGTATGTCGTGTGTGTATGTACTGTACACGTGTGTACGTCGTGTGTGTATGTACTGTACACGTGTTTATGTCGTCTGTGTATGTACTGTACACGTGTGTATGTCGTGTGTGAATGTACTGTACACGTGTGTATGTCGTGTGTGTATGTACTGTACACGTGTGTATGTCGTGTGTGTATGTACTGTACACGTGTGTACGTCGTGTGTGTATGTACTGTACACGTGTGTATGTCGTGTGTGTATGTACTGTACACGTGTGTACGTCGTGTGTGTATGTACTGTATACGTGTGTATGTCGTGTGTGAATGTACTGTACACGTGTGTATGTCGTGTGTGTATGTACTGTACACGTGTGTACGTCGTGTGTGTATGTACTGTACACGTGTTTATGTCGTCTGTGTATGTACTGTACACGTGTGTATGTCGTGTGTGAATGTACTGTACACGTGTGTATGTCGTGTGTGTATGTACTGTACACGTGTGTACGGTGTGTGTTTATGTACTGTACACGTGTGTACGTCGTGTGTATGTACTGTACACGTGTGTATTTCGTGTGTATATGAACTGTACACGTGTGTATGTCGTGTGTGTATGTACTGTACACGTGTGTACATCGTGTGTGTATGTACTGTACACGTGTGTATGTCGTGTGTGTGTGTACTGTACACGTGTGCACGTCGTGTGTATATGTACTGTCTACGTGTGGGCGTCGATGGTGGATGTACTATACACGCCTGTCTCATGATTTAACCGTTGTGCCCACGTCTTGTTATAAACATTGTGATTTCTGTGTGTTATGTTATAATTATTGCATTATTGTGTGTGATGTCATAAGCATTGTGTTCAGAGTATGTCTTTAAATGATTGATTTGTTTTCATTTCTTTGTTGTTTAACACCGCACTCAACAATAGTCCAGCTAAATGACGGCTCTCAACGTTAAGGGTCTAAAACAAGGACTGGTCGGCTCGGAGTCAGTTTACTATGTCTGAGAGGGCTATTCATGTTAAACTGCGGCATGGTATCTCAGTGGTCTAGCACCATAAAACCGGCACTAGTCGGGACTAGTACAAGCAGATATCTAGACACACACACGCGTGCGCATGTACATGCTCGTCGTCGCTATGGAGGTGTAATAATCGTGAACGTGACGCTAAACCCAATTCCACCTCACTTCACTGCACCAAACACTATCCATTAACTCATGGACTCTGACTTCGCCCAAGATTGCCCTCTTCCCACTAACTCTATGTTCTGTGTTGTAATTGATTGCAGGGTCTGCCATGCTACGTGTAACGACTGCTACATGTTCCCAAACAAAGAAAAGGTTATGACGTCAAAGTGTGACGTCAATACCGGTCGATGGGAGGGTGCCAGCACATTTGAAGACTGTGCTATTGGTAAGAATACTAACTAGGCCCTAGATGAAATCCACGGATCTTAGCGATACAACTGTGTATAGTTCTCGAGGCAAGGAAGTTAACTGTATATTTAAGTCCAGTTTCCACCCTTACCGAACAAGGCTGAAACCAGTCGCTGTTACGAGTAATGTCCCTTCTATGTACTTCCTTCTGGATTTCGAATTTGATTGGACTATGCATAGTCTTGGTCGGTATAGTATTGTATAGGAGTAATATTTTTTTAAATTTACCTTGAATAATCTAGAATCCTTGAATAAACCCCTTCCTTGAATAAACGGCTGTCTTGAATGACTAGCTGCTTTGAATAAACCCATTCCTTGTTTAAACGGCTATCTTGAATGACTAGTTGCCTTAAATAAACCCCTTACTTGTTTAACTGGCTATCTTGAATGACTAGCTTCCTTGAATCAAAGGCTATTTTGCATGACTAGCTTCCTTGAATAACCCCCTTCCTTGAATTAACGGATTTCTTGAATGAATAGCTTCCTTGAATAAACCCCTTCCTTGAATAAACGGCGAGCTGCCTTGAATAAACCCCTTCCTTGAATAAACGGCTATCCTGAACGACTAGCATCCTTGAATACACCCCTTCCTTGAGTAAACGGCGAGCTGCCTTGAATAAACCCCTTCCTTGAATAAACGGCTATCTTGAATGACTAGCTGCCTTGAATAAACCCCTTCCTTGTTTAATAGGCTATCTTAAATGACTAGCTTCCTTGAAACAACGGCTATCTTGCATGACTAGCTTCCTTGAATAATCCCCTTCCTTGAATTAACGGATGTCTTGAATGACTCGCTGCCTCAAATCAACGGCTATCTTGAATGACTAGTAGCCTTGAATCAATGGCTATCTTAAATGGCTAGCTTCCTTGAATCAACGCCATCCTTGAATAAACGACCATCTTCAATGACAAGCTTGGGACCTGGACGACAGTGTGCCAACCCTAGACAGAACATAGCCTGACGCAATGTTTCAAAATAATGATTTAAAGACCGACAACCAGAAGTGCATCCGTATTATCAAAGGTCGGTGTCGTCTTTCGCCAACGACGGATACTCGGGACTTAATCTGCCCCGGAATCCCTAATACTGATCTATGCAGCATTGGAAACGATGACGATTGGATATTGTGGTCTAGAATTCTATATCGTGAATATTAATCAGATTCTAATATCGTGGTGTGTTTAGCAATCATGTTTGTTGTAGAGTCATGTTCGTGCTCCCTCCTCAGCAGCTCCTCCCCCGACACCACGATGACAGCATCGACGGTGTACCTCAACAGGTCAGATATTTTCGGACCAGAATTAGCTCGTCTTTCAGCGACTCGAGGAATCTGGCGGCCAGACATTGAAGATGTCGCTCAGTATGTTCAGGTATATGTTGGCACTGACGTTGGTTGGTTGGTTGGTTGGTTGGTTGGTTGTTTAACGCCGCACTCAGCAATATTCCAGCCATATGACGGCGGCCTGTAAATATTCGAATCTGGACCAGACAATCCAGTGATTGACATCATTAACATCGATGCACGCAATTGGACACGATGACATGCATCAACCAAGTCAGCGACCATGCCCAACCAATCTCATTAGTCGCATTTACTCACAACATGGGTTGCTGCAGACCTATTCTACCCCGGATCTTCGCGGGTGTCTCTGTGATATAGATCAGATATAACTAAATCAAAAATCAGCATGGAATATACTACTCATGGATTTATTTTCCTGAATTTGGAAAGCCGTACTTAGGCATTCGATCACATCAGAAGTCCGACACATGTATATGTAAGAAAAGAAAACGGCTAGTTATCAGCAATATAAACATGTATCATAATCAATTTTGTTTTGTTATTATAAAATTTGACATACCAGTGGGACACTGAATGGCCCATATACTACAATGTACCTGGTATATTGCTATTTACTTCAGTATTTCAATGTCGACGTTTTGATTTCAGGTTAATTTCAAATCACTGCACAAGATAACTGGCGTGGTAACCAAGGGAGACGGCCATGATGCCCACGTCAGCCTCTACCGGATGTTGTTCAGCATGGACGGGGTCACGTGGTTCCCCTATACTGATACCGTGAAAGATAAGGTAAAGGAATGGTGCATATTATAGTTGTAAATATTCACCGAAACATGGACAGGTCGATGCATAAAAAGGAATCGATATATACTGAACCGCAAAAGAAACGTCACTTCATGAAAGTTTCAAATTGAAATATCAATGCATTTGTTTCAGATATCTCATTTTTGACTTGAGTCTGTGTCCAAATTTAATGTTAACGAACAAAAGGGGACACAAATAAGGATATAATGGGTCGCCAAAACGCAGCTTAACAAACGACCATGGTACAAAGTCCCGAATGCTTTCCAGGAAAATCAAAACGCACTTCCGTTTCCATGTGTCGTTTCTGATAAACGGCACCCCAATACGTGCATCCAACATTCTTGTATCGATACGAGCGCCGCGCCAAGACTTAGGAAGAATCAGAGAACCCAGGCTTTCGGAGGACTGGAACCTGTTGGTGACCTAGTATGTAACGTTGCAGTAATCTGTAGATGGTTCTCACGTGGACATTGGCAGCATTGGCATACAGCATGCAGTCGCCCTTAAGCCTGGTATCTCTGACTCTTCGTAAGTCATGGCATACCCCAAAAAGTCGTTGATATTTCAATGGGAAACTTTCAAGAAGTATTGTCACGAAGTGAGGTTCCCTTTGCGGTTCAGTATATAAACACTTAACTACATGTTACATTGTTCATTTTGTTTGTTTGATGCCTAGCGTTTGTTGTTTCTCAGCAATGAGCAACACTAAACCCCGTCCGGAAGCGATGACACGCAATCAACCAAGTGATGGAGGCTGATCACCCTATTCATGTTGGTTTGGTTGGTTGGTTGTTTAACGCCGCAATCAGCAATATTCAAGCTATATGACGGCGGTCTGTAAATAATCGAGTCTGGACCAGACAATCCAGTGATTAATATCATGAGCATCGATCCACGCAATTGGGATACGATGACATGCATCAACCAAGTTAGCGAGCCTGACAATCCGATCCCGTTAGTCGCCTTTTACGACAAGCATAGTCGCCTTTTACGGCAAGCTCGGGTTGCTGAAGACCTATTCTACCCCGGAAGTTCACGGGTCCCCCTAATTCTTGTGTTGGCCACGTACAAACTTAAGTTGCTTGGGGCCTTTTCCATCTTCTCAGCCAAGGGAGTTAACTGACTTTAAAAGTCCAGGCTTGGTCACTTTTTAGTGGGTTAAATTGCTGTTGCGGTGGCGAGTTATGTCCCTTCACTGCCCTTGACCCCGCTGGTCGTGGATTCCATTCCCATTCCATACACGTGATACTGGGTATTTCAGTATCTCACCCATGCCTTTATCCAAGTGGTGAACCTGTATCTCTTTCAAGTGAGTGAGTATGGTTTTACGCCGCTTTTGGCACTATTCTAGCAATATCACGGCGGGGGACGTCAGAAATGGGCTTCACACATTGTACCAATGTCGGGAATCGAACCCGGGTCTTCGGCGTGACGAGCGAACGCTTTAACCACTCAGCTACCCGACCGTCCCGTATCTCTTTTAGGCTAACACACCGTGGTTAAATACTGTTCAAAGGGGGCACGGGTGGCCCAGTCGTCTAAGGCGCCGCGATTCGCTGTGCAGAGTTGCGTCCCTTGGGCACGCCAGAAACCTATGATTGTGGGTTCGAATCTCGGTTCGCCCCGATTATGTTTCTAGGTTTGTAAGCACCATACCCGTGCTCGTGGGTTTCACCGAAGTGGTAAACGTCTGAGACCTGCATCACTTCGGGCTTTCCTTTCTAAATTAAGCTGACACGCTGCGATATAACTGGAATACTGTTAACAGCGGCGTTAAACCCAACTCACTCACTCACTAATACTGTTCAAAGCGGGGTTAATCCGAACTCACTCACTAACCTTTTTCTTCAGTTTTTCCAGGGTAACTCCGACAGCAGCCACAACCACACTGTGAGTCTCCCCTGCCCCCACATAGCCCTATATGTCCGGATCAACCCCCTCACGTGGCACCACCACATTGCACTACACCTCGACCTGCTTGGATGTCCTTACATCAA
This sequence comes from Haliotis rufescens, assembly GCF_023055435.1. Taxonomy (NCBI): domain Eukaryota; kingdom Metazoa; phylum Mollusca; class Gastropoda; order Lepetellida; family Haliotidae; genus Haliotis; species Haliotis rufescens. Next base: position 26,035,819 of record NW_025963868.1, read on the forward strand.
ACGTAGGTGTCATGTTCTCAATCAGCAATATTCCAGCTAAATGACGGCGGTCTGTAAATAATCGAGTCTGGACCAGACAATCCAGAGATTAATATCATGAGCATCGATCCACGCAATTGGGATCGATGACATGCATCAACCAAGTCAGAGAGCCTGACCACCCGATCCCGTTAGTCGCCTTTTACGACAAGCATAGTCACCTTTTACGACAAGCATGGGTTGCTGAAGACCTATTCTACCCCGGATCTTTACGGCAAGCATGGGTTGCTGAAGACCTATTCTATCCCGGGTCTTTGCCTTAAGTGACCCATTGCATATGGTTTTACGCCGCATTTTGAAAAAAAGAAATGAGTGAAACTCTAATACTTAATTTGCAACCTTACAACATTCAGGGAACGGGTGGCCAAGTCCTCTAAGGCGCTGCAATTTGCTGTGCAGAGTTGCGTCCCTTGGGCACGCCTGAAACCTATGATTGTGGGTTCGAATCGCGGTTCACCCCGATTATGTTTCTAGGTTTGTCAACACCATACCCGTGCTCGTGGGTTTCACCGAAGTTGCAAACATCCGAGATCTGCATCACGTCAGGCTTTCCTCCCACATTAAGCTGCCACGCCGTGATATAACTGGAATACTGTTAAAAGCGGCGTTAAACCCAACTCACACACTTACAATTTATTACTAATATGGTCATGCATTTTATGTTTGTAATCATCAGATTTGTTTCGCTGCCGAGATATTAATGCAGGAGAACAGCTCCTTTGGTATAATAAAATCTTAGTTATTTGTTTTTCCTGGATATGGTGAAAAACGCTATTCCCTGACAAATGGTATCGATTAGTTACGTAAAAATGTTCAAAACCTAAATGACATTATTAGCAAAATAACATTAAAAAACAATTGTGTCTTTCAGAAACAGTGAAGCCAGCCAATGGTAGGTCGAGTGCGTTTTCATTGTTCCCGTGTAATTGCTTTCGTAATTATATTTTCAAGTAATTATGGATCAAAACAATCTGATTATTGTAATATTAAATTTTCACAAATGCGACGTTGAACAACTTTCACTCACTCACTCACTCATCCTTCTGAACTGTGTACAGGTGCACTTTGTGAACCCATGCTGCCACCGAAGCATGGGATGACGTCATGTGAAAAACAAGGACAGACTGTGTACGTTTAATAACCATTTTCACAGTTGTATATCGTCAATGTACATCTAGATTAATGTTGCGATCCAGTACATCCAGATCACACCCAGCCCCAGGGTAACAAAAACCAAGACAAGTAAGCCATCATTTATCTAAGAGGGCACGGGTGGCCCAGTCGTCGATGGCGCCGCGATACGCTGTGCAGAGTTGCGTCCCTTGGGCATGCCAGAAACCTATGATTGTGGGTTCGAATCCCGGTTCGCCCCGATTATGTTTCTAGGTTTGTCAGCACCATGCCCGTGCTCGTGGGTTTCAACGAAGTGGTAAACGTCTGAGACCTGCATCACTTCGGGCTTTCCTCCCACATTAAGCTGACACGCCGTGATATAACTGTAATACTGTTAAAAGCGGCGTTAAACCAAACTCACTCGCTCACTCATATATCTAATAACATAAATAGCGCACAGTCGAGATTGATTTCGGCCGTCAGTAGTGTATTTTTTTAATTAATAATCAAATTTGTTTTTCACTTTAGGGTGTGTACCTTCACCTGTCAAAGGGGTTTCATGTTTGAAACCAACAAACTGAAGAAACCGGTTGCCATAAAACGCACGTGCGACATGAGTGTTGGCCTTTATGATTATGGTCCGGTGCCACGCTGTGTTGGTGAGTTGTATTTTCGTCTTAAAAAAACATAAACAAAAAAAACCCAACTGACATCCATTTATTCAACCGCAACGATTACTTCATCATCTATTGATGTTTTGAACACATCATTTTACGACGTGTGTTATTGAGTGTGTGTCAAATGATTCACATTGGATCCGTAAAGATCCGGGGTAGAATGGATCTTCAGCAACCCATGCTTGCCGTAAAAGGCGACTATGCTTGTCGTAAGAGGCGACTAACGGGATCGGGTGGTCAGCCTCGCTGACTTGGTTGATGCATGTCATCGATCCCAATTGCGTAGATCGGTCATCTTGACGTGAAACACTGGATTGTCTGGTGCAGACTCGATTATTTACAGACCACCGTCACATATTGCTAAATTGCTGAACAACAAACAAACAAACTAACAAACAGGGGAACCTAGCCGCGGTCACATGTCTTTGGGTCATTCTATTCATACTTCGAGCAGTAGGGGGTAAGAGCAGTAATTAAAATCAGGTTTACCTTTGATGAAAAACATAGGAAACTTTTGAAAATGATTATGATTTTAACTTTATAACTATAACAACGCACATATTCACGTTCAATATCGGTGTTATTTCAGAGAGAGGACAGTCGGTATCTTCCAACGCCAATATAAGTAAGTATTGTTCAACATATCCATTTGTACAGCACTGAAAGAGAGAATCACTCACTCACTTAATGCATGAATGTAATGTAATGCGACGACAGCTTCTTTTGCAAAGGTACCCGTAAATATCCGGGGTAGAATAAGTCTTCAGCAACCCATGCTTGCCGTAATAGGCGGCTAACGGGATCGGGTGGTCAGACTTGTAGATGCAAGTCATCGTATCCCAATTGCGTCGATCGATTCTCATGATGTCAATCACAGGATTATCTGGTCTAGATTCGATTATTTTCAGACCGCCGTCATACAGCTGGAATATTGCTTGGAGCGGCGTAAAACAACAAACAAATAAACATCATTTTCAAAGCCGTTGGGCGGTGGTTAAAGCGTTCGCTCGTCAAGCCGAAAGCCGGGGTTCCATTCTTGGGTACAAGGTGGAAATAACTTTCTGGTATACCCCGCCGAGGTTTTTGTTGGTAGAAAAAAACTGCTGAATATTGCCAACAAGAACAACAACTTAAATTCTTTTGGCGCATTTTGTTTGTTTGATTGTTGTTTAACGCCGCGCTCAGTGATATTCCACATGTATGGCGTCTGTCTGTAAATAATCAAATCTGAACCAGACAATCCAGTGATTAACATCATGAGCATCGATCCACACAATCGGGACACGATGCCATGCATCAACATTGTCAGCGAGCCCGACCACCCGATCCCGTTCGTCGCCTCTTACGACAAGCATGGGTTGCTGAAGACTTATTCTTGTCCGGACCTTCACGGGTCTCACCACTTTTAGATAAATAGTTTTAATCACAAGTATTCCATGTTTGCAGCGGGATTCTGTATAGAGTCACTGGAAGATTGCGATGAACTCGGAAACGGAGATTACCAATTCTGCGGCGACTGCCACTTCTTTTGTACATGCTCTGAGCACATCTACTACGTCAGAGCGTGTCCCGCGCAACTCAAGTTCGACTCGAAGTCGCACCTGTGTGATTTCTACAGCAGCACGTGCAAACGCACGGGTCGCCACGCCATGTTACAAAACAAGACAGATTAGAGAAAACCAAAAACAACACGTGCATCAACTGAAGTCCGTGCATCGCATGATAAAACAGATTAACGTATGTTGTTACACCGCAGCAAGTAATAACGCAGTTTCCGGCATTACCAAGCTGCCATCCGTTCGTGACCAACTCGTGTTATTCCGGGACAAGCCGAATAGCGACTCGTGCCCCGCTCATGGCTATTTTTGCGACCGGGTTCCGTTTTAGCGCAAACGGGCATACCTAAAACAATTGTCAACTCGTTGCGTAATGGTTCACTTACATTTCCCCATATATTATATATATTTCAGATGCAATTTAATCCACATCGGGACGTGCGGAATTATACAGTATGATTGAACACATTTAACTTTGTCTTTGGTATATTTTTAGGTGCAAGACATATGTAAAATCAAAAATTATTTCTGAGGAATTCTTTGACGAGGAACTTGAAATCATGCGCGCATTCTGATTGGTTTGTCGTATTTTCGCACATAACATTCATCGATAGGGGGGACGAGTCTTCTTGCAGGTTACGGAAAGGGGCGAGTGGTGACGAATGGCTGCCATCGTGACAGAAAACGTTGTAAATTGCCCAGTGCAGTGCGACCACACAACATACCATTTTAATGTACTCCAAGGAAAGAGTTCCTTCACATAATAATCATATTGTATATTTATTACGTTGTGGACTATATTGTTTTATTATTTGTCCGTGCAAACAACAATCTATAGACTAACATCTAGTCCCTGAAATGAACATATTTTACAGATAAAAACACCGCACTCAGCAATAGTCCAGCTATATGACGGCGGTCTGTAAATAATTGAATCTGGGGGAGATAGTCCAGTGATTGACAGCATGAGCACCGATCTTCGCAACTGGGATACGATAACATGCCTCAACCAAGTCGAGCCTGACCATCCGATACCCTTAGTTGGCTCTTACGACAAGCAGTGTCGCCTGTTACGACAAGCTTGGATTGCTGAAGACGAATTCTAACTCGGATCGTCACGGATTATGTCAAGTCGATTGATTTTCTTACTGACTTCCTCATAGTGTTCACGTAAATATCGGAAAATGTATAGTCCATACTTCATACGTATACCCTTTAATATGCCAGAAGCTAACTTGCAAGTATGAGAAGGAAGCAACGTACCGGTATTCAGCCATTTGTCTGGTAACTTTAATACACATATTTTAAGAGTCCCTTAATTATATAAAATGTTACATTTCCAATGTTCCAAAATGGACCAAGTCCTATCTCGTCTTTAAAATCATTTTTGAAGTTTTAACTGATCAATACTTATTTCGATTCCAGTACGTAGTAATCTATTCAAATAGTTGATGAAAAGAAATATTAAGTCGTGGAATATTTGCATTTAAACAAATTAATTTACATGTAGTTTTACGTTGAAATAGAAATTCTTTCGAAGCAGGTCTAAAAATAATTCGCCAAAGGTTCATTATGGTTAAGCATGTATCAACCATATCTTTTCATCTACCTGTCGAATCGTTATTAGTGGTACATTTATTAATGTTACCCGTTATCCGACATTATATTCTTATTTATACATGTATCGAACATATATCAGAAATGTTTATACACTCTGTAATGCGTACTCATTAAAGATTAATCATTGTTTTTTTCAAAGTGATTTTGTTTGTTTGCTGTTTAACGCCGCACTCGGCAATATTCCAGCTATAAGAGGTCTGTGAATAATCGAGTCTGGACCAGACAATCCAGTGATTGACATCATGAGCGTCGATATCGATGTACGCAATATGGATGTGACGAAGTCAGCAGAACATCGATCTACCTTACAGGGATACGATGTCATGCATCAACCAAGTCAGCCAGTCTCTTTCTCTCTCATCCCCTGTCTCTCATCCCCCTCTCTCTCATCCTTCCCCTCTCTCCCTCTAACCCCCTCTCTCATCCTCTCTCTCTTTCTCTCTCATCCTTCCTCTCTCTCACTCCCCTTTTTCTCCCTCTCTCACCCCTCTCCCCTCTCTCTCATGCCCCTCTCTCATGCCTCTCTCTCATCCTTCCCCTCTCTCCCCCTCTCTCATCTCCCTCTCTTTCTCTCATCCCCCTTTCTCCCATCCCCCGTCTCTCCATCGACATCTCCCTCACTCTCTCATCCTCTCTCTCTTTCTCTCTCATCCTTCCTCTCTCACCCTTTCTCTCACCCCGTCTCTCTCATTCCCCTCTCCCCTCTCTCTCACCCTCTCTCCCACCCCCCGTCTCTCTCATTCCCCTCACCCCTCTCTCTCACCCCCTGTCTCTCTCATTCCCCTCTCCCCTCTCTCTCACCCCCTCTCTCACCCCCTCCCTCACCCTCTCTCTAACCCCCGTCTCTCTCATTCCCCTCTCCCCTCTCTCTCTACCCCTCTCTCACCCTCTCTCTCACCCCCGTCTCTCTCATTCCCCTCTCCCCTCTCTCCCCCTCTCTCTCAACCCCCGTCTCTCTCATTCCCCTCTCCCCTCTCTCTCTACCCCTCTCTCACCCTGTCTCTCACCCCCGTCTCTCTCATTCCCCTCTCCCCCTCTCTCAGCCCCTCTCTCACCCTCTCTCTCAACCCCCGTCTCTCTCATTCCCCTCTCTCTCACCCCCTCTCTCACCCTCTCTCTCACCCCCCCGTCTCTCTCATTCACCTCTCCCCTCTCTCTCACCCCCTCTCTCACCCTCTCTCTCACACCCGTCTCTCTCATTCCCCTCTCCCCTCTCTCTCTCACCCTCTCTCTCATCCACCTCTCTCTCAACCCCCTCTGTCTCTCACACCCCTATCTCTCTCTCTCTCTCTCTCTCTCTCTCTCTCTCTCTCGCACCTACCAAAGTTTGAAGACTAAACATCATATAAGAAGAAGGCTTCATCATGAAAAGTCCATTTTGCCCAAAGAATTTACAAATAGTCATACACCTAATGCATGTTTGATCTTCCAGTGAATGGTAACTAATATATTGTATATTTCCGCAGAACAGTAACCAGTAACTAACCCAAAGTCATGTTTGTTCCCAAATATGTGCACTGCGGTCGCTTGCAGCATCCCTGCAGAAACAGGGCAAATGACATTTTTAAATCGATTTGTTACACACCTCAATCATACCTCTGAAATTGATCTTGTAATAAAATGAACATACAGACAGCATCAGACACAGGGGGATACGATGTCATGCATCAACCAAGTCAGCGAGTCTCAACCCCTCTCTCTTATCCCCCCTCTCCCTCACCCCCTTCTCTCTTCCTGTAACCCCCTTTCTCTCTCATCCCCCCTCTCCCCTGACTCGTTCATCCTTCTCTCTCTCATTACCCGTCTCTCTCCCTCTCTCTCACCCTCTCTCTCTCCCCCCCCCCCCCCCCCCCCCCCCCCCCACACACACACACACACACACACACTCTCTCACATACACCTAAGTTACAGTGAATTTAAAATCGATTTGCTACACACCTCAATCATACTTCTGAAATTGATCTTGTAATAAAATGAACATACAGATAGCATCAGACACAGACACCAGTGGCTGCCAATATCTGTAAGGGCTGCTGAGAACATCATTTTTAGTGTTCGTATGAGTTAGGCAGTCACTAAATCAAATCTTGTCAATTACAGTTTAGGAACAATCACAACATTTTGTAAAACATCTTTACCGCCCCATGTGTTGACTTAATGATAACAATATCCTTTCTGCAAAGGGTCGATTAGACTTTATTTAGGAGCAAAATGCATCTTATTCATAATTATTTGTACTTAAAGACTCATACCTGTTTCGGTACGCAACACTTTGGCATCCATGTTTGAAATTCAGATGGTTCGATCGTACGTCGTTACGTTTTGTACGTCGATATGCCGCGCGCAACAAGCGTAACAATAAAAAGAAACACGGCCGACGGCAACCTACACAGATAACCATGCGATTCTGATCACACCGATATGAATCCCCCTTGGTCAGCGATACAGTTATATAACAGATTTATTTGATAACAGTTAATGACCTCTGGTCACTATATAAATGCGGACATGGAAACGGACTAGACGTTCTCTTTCGCCCATCGTTCCAAGCTGCAACTTTTGAAGCCGTCTTCACACATCTATCAATTATACAGGTGAGTCCAGCCCTCTTTAAACTGGCTACTCGCACACAGTGTCGAGCGATGGGATCGACAAATGGGCAAAGCGTTAGCTCGTTGAGCGAAAGGTCCGGGTTCGACTGCAAGGATTGGTACAGTCTGTGAGGCCGATCCTTGGTGTCACGCATTGTAAATTTGTAATCTTCAATAATAATAATAATAATAATTATAATAATGATGATGATGATGATGATGATGATGATGATGATAATAATAATGTATATCATATCTTCCTTGACACAGACTTGACGATGTCCCTTGGGAAGTTATGCGGTGTCGCTGCAGCCTTGCTTGTCATGGTAACACAGACGGAGGGTGCGTATCCGCGAGAGAGTCCGCGAAACTGATTACATGAATTCTTAAATGAATTAAACTTTTTTAACCGATCAACTGATAATGTTCATGACCACATCAGGGCAACCATGTGATGCTGAAAAGTATAATTTGTTCCTCAAACTTCTAGAAGGCAATGTTTTGCCTCAAGTTTGAAAGAAGAAAAATGTTCAGAACTGAAAAAAGCGTTGAGTAAATACAAAACCGCGTTGCCCTTCCTTTCAGAGAAAAAGAAATGTCTCAAACAAAAGTCTAAAATACAACTGTACTATTTCTCGCGTTACAATCTCTACAGCTATTAAACTGTTGTTGGGGCGGTTGGGTAGCCTTGTGGTTAAAGCGTTCGCTCGTGACGCCGAAGGCCCTCTGGGTTCTACTCCCCGCATTGGTACAATGTGTGAATGTGTGTATTCCTGGAATATTGCTAGACTGGCGTTAAACCATACTCACTCTCCAACGCCACATTCAGCAGCATCCAATGTCTATCAATTCAGCATGTAAATAATTCTGGTGTGGCAGAGCCAGTGGCTGATAGCATGAGCAGTTGTCCACGTCGACGACATACGCTGTGATAATTAGCCAAGCATTACATCCCCACATATCAATGTGGCTGTGTTACCACTGTTCAAAGCCGTGTTGAACTTAAGCCTCTCAAAGACGTGTACAAGGAGCTCATTCAGGGACTTGACCAGGAATTTTCACTTTCAACAAAAAGTAGAACCGCCACACTGGTCTATCATATGATCACAGTTTTGTTTTATAGTGACCTTCTTCTCCAGCTGCTGCTTGCACGAACAGCACCGACTGCGGCGTCAACGCCAACTGCGCCAACTCCACCTGTGTGTGTGATCCTGGGTATCAAGGAGATGGCGCCACCTGCACCAGTGAGTACCATCAGCAGGGAGACTTTCAGAACATAGTGCTGATCACAGCCGATGCAATAACGGTTAATCTCCGAATTAAACGCTCTCGATAACATTACACGTTTTACCGAAAAGAAATTGACTTACGAATTTAACTGAAACGAAACACATTGATAACACCTGATTATGTAAATGCACCTGACAAAAGGTAAATTGGTTAGTTATTTGCTGATTATTACATTGAAATGCATAGTGCGACCAAAATACGACTGTTTACCTATCACCGTGGACAAATATGATAATGAAATTAGACAAGACTTGCGAAAGTGTACTTGTCAAAATACTTGAGTGAAGATTTTGTCTAATTTTATTTATAAGACATTTCCTAATTACTAAATGTAAATGCACAATTCGATCAAATATGCTTACCCAATTGCGTGAATCGATGATCATGATATCAATCACTGGATTGTCTGGTCCAGACTCGATTATTTACAGACCGCCGTCATATAGCTGGAATATTGTTGAGTGCGGCGTTAAACAACATACAATACAATGTGTGAAGCCCATTTCTGGTGTCCCCCGCCACCGTGATATTGCTGGAATATTGCTAAAAGCGGCGTAAAACCATACTCACTAACTCACTCACTAAACAACAAACAAACTAACATATAAAGTTGGACAAATATGCTTACTAACATATCACGACGGACAAATATTTTATTGAAAATAGACAAGGTTTTACAGACTATTCACCTGATCTTTGACGTCCTTGACCTTCAGCTATATGCAGCATGCTGGACTTCCTGCTGGGGGTCGGGTTCCGCGCCCTGCCAGGGGACTGCAGTCGCTTTGTCCAGTGTGACGTCACAATACCCAAGGTGCAGTATTGTAGCTACGGCACAGTGTGGAGTGACGTCATCAAGGCGTGTGTGACACCAAGGAACGGCAACTGCAGTAAGTAGTAGAACGAAACAACATCTGCATCAGTTCAAGTGTTAAAGGTCAATAAGCAGCGGTTTCAAATTAGGAGAGATTGCATTATGCACTATCATTATATTCAGGTTGTAACGGGATCGAAAAGAATTTTGATCATACATGTTATGTTAAGGTTTATATTATTTATAAAAATAATACTTTTTGATGCACGTTGACGCCAGATACGTAATAGCTTATACAGCATTTAAAAAAGTAATCATTTTTATCAGCATAATAACGCCAATCAACACACAATCAAACATGGAATTTAACAAGTTTATATTCGACTGCACAAAAGAATCAGCCATATTTTATGTCAATCTGTTTCTCATGATGACGTCATGTTTTCCAGACAAGTGCAGTGGACAGGCTGACGGCGTCGAGCTGCCCTACCCCCTCATGTGCAACTCTTACTGGCAGTGTCAGGGTGGGGTACCCCGTGCCATGTGCTGCCCTGTCAACAACACCTTCGTGGATGGATCGGGGTGTGTCAGTGGGTCATGTGCTGACACCTGTCCTCCTGCCCTGGCTAATTACACAGCAGGTAAATTCCAATTAATATACTCCTGCCCAGGCTAATTACACAGCAGGTAAATTCACGTTAATATACGCTTGCCCTGGCTAATTACACAGCAGGTAAATTCACGTTAATATACTCCTGCCCAGGCTAATTACACAGCAGGTAAATTCACATTAATATACTCCTGCTCTGGCTAATTACACAACAGGTAAATTCACGTTAATATACTCTTGCCCTGGCTAATTACACTGCAGGTAAATTCATGTTAATATGCTCATATCCTGGCTAATTACACAGCAGGTAAATTCACATTAATATACTCCTGCCCAGGTTGATTACACAGCAGGTAAATTCACATTAATATACTCCTGCCTAGGCTAATTACACAACAGGTAAATTCAGATTAATATACTTCTGCCCTGGCTAATTACAGAGCAGGTAAATTCACATTAATATACTCCTGTCCAGGCTAATTACACAGCAGATAAATTCACGTTAATATGCTCATGTCCAGGCTAATTACACAGCAGGTAAATTCACATTAATATACTCCTGTCTAGGCTAATTACACAACAGGTAAATTCACATTGATATACTTCTGCCCTGGCTAATTACAGAGCAGGAAAATTCACATTAATATACTCCTGTCCAGGCTAATTACACAGCAGGTAAATTCACATTAATATACTCCTGTCCAGGCTAATTACACAGCAGGTAAATTTACATTAATATACTCCTTTCAAGGCTAATTACACAGCCGGTAAATTCACGTTAATATACTCTTGCCATGGCTAATAACACAGCAGTTAATTCACGCTGATATACTCCTGTCCTGGCTAATTACACTGCAGGTAAATTCACGTTAATATACACCTGTCAAGGCTTATTACACAGCAGGTAAATTTACATTAATATACTCCTGCCTAGGCTAATTACACAGCAGGTAAATTCACGTTAATATACTCCTGTCCAGGCTACTTACAGAGCAGGTAAATTTACGTTAATATACACCTGCCCAGGCTAATTACACAGCCGTTAATGAACGCGAATATACTCCTGTCCAGGCTACTTACACAGCAGGTAAATTGACATTAATATACTCCTGTCCTGGCTAAGTACACAGCAGGTAAATTCACGTTAATATACTCCTGCCCAGGCTAATTACACAGCAGGTACATTCACGTTAATATACACCTGCCTTGGCTAATTACACTGTAGGTAAATTCACGTTAATATACTCCTGCCCTGGCTAATTACACAGCAGGTAAATTCACGTTAATATACTCCTGCCCTGGCTAATTACACAGCAGGTAAATTCACATTAATATACACCTGCCTTGGCTAATTACACAGCAGGTAAATTTACATTAATATACACCTGTCAAGGCTAATTACACTGCAGGTAAATTCACATTAATATACTCCTGCCCAGGCGTATACTAACAGGTAGTATGTTATCGATATACTCCTGTCTAGTTACATTAAAGTAAAGTGACATTTATGCAGTCAGGTCAAGGCTTATTATGCTACAATATAAAGTGTTATTTATAAAACAAATGTAATTCATCTTCCGTAACAATGCTTAATTATGTTTAAATGAAGAGTTATTATGTGAATTATCTTTGCCATCACACAGATCCATGTGAGTTTGCGCCCTCTAGCGACGGCCCCGAGTTTTACATGGAAACAGTAACCGGGTTTGGTCTCATCAGGAGGGACTGTCCCCTCGGCACCAACTTCAACAACGTCACCTGCGGCTGTCACGACGTCGTGAATGTCCCATCATCTCCACGTAGGTGTCAAAACCGATCTTCTTATTGTCTTACTACAAACTGTATGCATAAATGAGTTTCTTTTTCCAACACTGCCTGCCCTCATAGTTAGAATTATGCATTCCAGTGTGCCCTATGATGGCTGACATCTACTACGACAACGCTACAACCGCTTTTGTTGACAACTCCACCAACGACGCCTGGATCCAGGTCAACAACGTCGCACTTGGCAACCAGGCAGTGTTTTCAGGTTCCAGTAGTCTGGCGGTTTTCGCTCTGGCTGGTGTCACGTATGGCTCCAATCTGGAAATCGACACCGTCTTCTCTGTCAACCCTTCCTCTCCCATCAACGACCAGATTGTCCTCCAGAACGGCAAGTGTGACGAGAACGGACCTTCCTTCATGCTCTACGTCAACGACGTCCCTGGCAACGGCTCCATCATGGACGTGACCTTCACCCTTCAAACTGGCAACTCCGTCGTCGAGATCAACTCCACCTTGACGATCGACGTAATAATTTCTTTATTAAAATATTATGATAATACATAAAAGCGACAAAGCATTTCCATAATCATACGAAACCTTTGTTCAAAGAGTCATAAACACATGCAATGGCGAGTCAAGGGTTAACCTGAACAAACATGGGAATATGTGGTACAATTCAAAATAGGAAGTTGCATCAGACATAAATTTTGTCATTGATTCGAATTCGTCAAATATGGAAATGTCCCCCACGTGTCTTCGAAAAACGTTCTTTAAGCTTCACTGCGACCTTACATGTTGAGCTAATTCTACCACTACCTGTGTTTTTCAATTAAGTATTTAATAACATGAGGGGCGGTCGGGTAGCATAGTGGTTAAAGCGTTCGCTCGTCACGCCGAAGATCCGGGTTCGATTCCCGACATGGGTACAATGTGTGAAGCCCATTTCTGGTGTCCCCCGCCGTGATATTGCTGGAATATTGCTAAAAGCGGCGTAAAACCAAACTCACTCACTCACTCACTAATAACACGTATTTCTTGTTGACAGTAATGCACATATAATTTGGTTAAGACGAATAATAATAATGTGCTGGTATATTTGTACACAGAAAACCACCAGAGTGAGGGTTGAAGTCAAGTACCCAACTCGCAGCAACAGCAGCACCTACTCCTACACCCTGTTCGACGACGACACCGACATGTCTCTCACCTCCGTCACGGACGTCATGCCTGTCACAAGTGAGTACGACTTTGAATTCATGAAAATAAGTTATTCACAGTGGCACAGACCAAAATGTGAATTCTTGAGTGGATCTCTTGCTGACAAGGAATAAAATAAAAATCCACTTAAAGGCCGTCCATTTAATGGGTGTGTGTTGTATCGGGGACATGATGGATGCACTAAAATATCTGTTGTAAACTAACATTAGTTATAATTTGTCTTCGCTTACAATCAGAGGGGGCGGTCGGGTAGCCTAGTGGTTAAAGCGTTCGCTCGTCACGCCGAAGACCGATGTTCGATTCCCGACATGGGTACAATGTGTGAAGCCCATTTCTGGCGACCCCCGCCGATATATGGCTGGAATATTGCTAAAAGCGGCGTAGAACCAAACTCAATCACTCACTCACTCCAATCAGAGGATATAATGGAATGTGTTGAGGGGGCGATCGAAAACGTCTCTAGCAGAATGTTGTCTTGAGTTTAAGTCGGGTGTTATTGCCATTATTATTTCAACCTTGTAGCCACCATCACAAGGAAGAACGCAGCTCTACAGATCGGGAGTGGAGACTGCACCAGTCAAGGATTCTCTGGGTTTGTTGGATCCATCTTCAGGGTACGTATTTACACGTTTCGTTACATTTTCCATGTTGTTATTTTGTTGAAATAACTCCCAGGTGAACAACACAACGCATTGCTCGATGTCACTGACAATGTGACTGACATGATGTGACAATATTTTGCTTCTGTGAATAATTATAAGGTCTTTAAAGTATTTTCTTGTTTTTCAATTCACGTATTTCGCTGATATGTTTTTTTGAGTTTCTAAGCCTGTTGAGTTTTCAAATAAGGTTTCGTTTTTGAACTGATTTCAACTTTTTGCACACAAATTTGCCATTTCCGGTGTGCCTGACTCACCGGAAATAGCGTTGGTCACACATTCACTCACTGACTCACCAAAGTGTTGCCTATTTCCCTGTGCATGTGCCTCTTAACACAGGTAGCAAAAGTACTGTAAGTCCCTATTGACCCCAGCATGGTGATCTATCTTCTGATGCTGGCGATCTATAGCCTTTTTTTATATTGTACTGTTTCATTTAGTGATATCTTTTTATGGTTGTATGCTAGTTTTAAATATAAATCTGTGATATTCTAGTAATTTTACTGTCCAGCGATGATTTTATTTAGTTTAAATATATGTATAAATAATGTTACATATAACTTCTACATATAGGGGTGAAATACTGCTGATGTGACGTAAAGCACTCACTCACTCACTCTTAACATCAATACTTATACTCCTTGTTTGCCGCTATATATATATCTCATAACAATGTTTTTAGTATGTTAACGATCTTACTTTCAGACCGGAATTCGCAGTTGCGGCATGGGCGTCTGAACTTGAAGCAGTGTCGACATCCAGACAGGAACGACTTACAATGTTGTTCGATATATGCAACGTGACGTACAACGACTTTCTGAGATTTTTTAATTTGTATTTATTTGCTATTGTTTTGTATTATTTATGTTTTACGAATAAATTATGTTCTTCATAAAACAAATGTTTGTTGCACATGTATTTATATGAAACGCAACTGTGCTGTCACAAAACGTTTCTAATTTTTTAGATAAATGACATCAATAAATCAATGACCACGTTAAGTTGAGATGCCTTCCGCGATCTAATGATTGCCTTTATCGTGTAAAATACTGTATACATTTTTTACTTAATTTAAAGCGTGGGGAATGAACAAAGCACTAACTATAAATAGTTGAGTATTATACATAAACATAAGATTGCTAAGACCAATTCTTGAATGGAAAAGGGGAATGGAGGTCACATATGAAATAAACGGGTATCACCAAAACATAATATTTTCATGAAGCTGAAAGACTACAAGACCTTCATGATCAGCACTGTCAATGAATACTACGTTCATTGAAAGTAGACAAGATTGTGTTGTGGGTAGATGTCAATTTAATTGATATTAAACACATTTCCTTGTGACAGAAGGTCTTTTTTCAATTGAGGGTCTTATCACAAAACCTTAGGAACGTAACTATTACAGTGTGGGGCAGGACCAAAAACCTGGAACCTTTTAGAGGTCATGTTGCCGAGCACGCTCACCCATCCAACTCCTCTCCGCAACCACGTTATATGATTTGTAATAAGTACCACAGTGGGTGTCACTATTTAAAGCATTTTCAGTTTTAATAATATTAAAGTTAATGAAATCCTACATATAGGTTAGGTCACATTAATAGTCTTGAATATACAATAGAACACAAGAGGTGAGGTGGAATGGGGTTTAACGTCGCGTCCAAGATTATTGCACTTATATAGCGACGTGAATGCACGTGTGTGTGTGTGGCTGCTTGTACTAGTCCGGACTGATGCTGATTTTTAGTGCTAGCTCACTGAGATACCATGCCGCAGTTTAACATGAATACCCCACTCAGACACAGAATACTGACTCCCAGCCGACCAGTCCTTGTTTTAGCCCCTTAATGCCGAGCGCCAGACAGTGTAACAAGTACCATCTTTGAACGTCTTTTGGTATGACGCGGCCGGGGATCGAACCCAAGACCTTCAGCTCTCCGGGCGGACGCTCTACCAGTAGACCACGGAGGCGGTCATAGAACACAAGAAAATATGGAAAATACACTGTGGGAATGCTGGGTTAGAATCTGCTTTGAGCAGTGTTTCGATTATTTCAAGCAATGTCAACTTGTTGTGGGAGGAAATACCGAAGTCATGCAGGTCTTAGATGTTTACAACGTGCACTGACAAAGTACCACCTAACGCAAGGATAGCATTCAGTTATAAACTAACCAGCCGACAGGATGACAATACCAGTCAAAGTACAAACATCAAAACCTACGGTTGAAACTCTAAACCATTTACACAACCATATATAAATTGAATGAGTGAGTGAGTGAGTTGGGTTTAACGCCGCTTTTAAAAGTATTCCAGTTATATCGCGGCGTGTCAGCTTAATGTGAAAGGAAAGCCCGAAGTGATGTAGGTTTCAGACGTTTACCAGTTCGGTGAAACCCACGAACACGGGTATGGTGCTGACAAACCTAGAAACATAATCGGGGCGAACCGGGAATCGAACCCACAATCATAGGTTTCTGGCGTACCCAAGGGACGCAACTCTGCACAGCCAATCGCGGCGCCTTAGACGACTGGGCAACCCGTGGCCCCTATAAACTGAATGAAATACATACGCGCCATGTGAACAGATACCACAACATGCCATCTTATTAATACTTCTCGTTTCATCTTACAACCGGAGCGGCGGGGTAGCTGAGTGATTAAAGCGTTCTCTCGTCACGACAAAGACGCGGGTTCGATTCCCCTCATGGGTAAAATGTGTAAAGCATATTTCTGGTGTCCCCCGCCGTGATTTTGCTGTACTATTGCTAACAGCATAAAACAATAATCAGTCATTCACTCATATTTCAACAGCTTTGGAATGTGACTGGACACGACAACTTTCAACAGTTTCCCCTGGATCCAGACACTAATGTTCTGTGTTGAAGACTGGGGTATTTCCACGTTAAACAGTAACAGTAATGAGGTATTAGAACCCTCCCAATTTATAGTTGCCTTTTAAGTTGTTATTTTCCAGAGACAATTTGACTTGAACATCCAAACACTTCTTGAAAATGATAGGCTATTCTAATAGGGATGAAACAACGCTCCTTACAATAACAGACTAGTCCAACATGTCTGCAGCAACCCTTCTTGCAATGATAGACTAGCCCAACATGTCTACAGCAACACTGCTTGCAATGAAATAAACATGGAAACGCGAAAACTGAACATTGCGGGCGCCTTTGATATTCACGAGGAAGACCTGGGAATTTGTTTATAATTTGTTTAAATCTTTGTTTATGATTACTGCGACTCTTTAAATCCGCTTTCGGGGTTTTAATATACATTGCAAGAATATATTTTTCCGGGTGTATTGATTGAATACATTCACTTCGACCCATCTTAGCCGACCAAGAAATAGACACTAAAAGCTATGGATTCCGTCTCTGGACTGACACTGGCAGTCATCAGCATTCTGCGGCAATCTACATCAGTGCTTATTTTTTATCTTCACCTTTAGGTCGCCACAAGTGACAACGTTTTGGGAACCTTCTCTCGTTGAAGTTGATCGTATCGGCCATTTTGAAAACGTGTACCGAAAAATCCATGTATTACGACGTACGGTAACCTTGCTCGTCTCATGAAGATGTTATCAAAATCTATAATTCTATGAATCAACCATATACATGCAGTGTTGAGCTTGCGATTGTTCGTGAAATAGATTTGATTGTTTGTTTTTTAACGCCGCACTCAGCAATATTCCAGCTATATGACGGCGGTCTGAAAAATAATCGAATCCGGACCAGATCTAGACAATCCAGTAATTGGGATACGATGACATGCATCAACCAAGTAAGACAGCGAGCCTGACCACCCGATCCCGCTAGTCGCCTCTTACGACAAGCATGGGTTGCTAAAGACCTACTCTACCCCGGATGTTTACGGGTCGTTCATGAAAAGGACAAATAATAAACAAAGGTTCCCACAGAGTGACACACAATTACTGAATGAAATTTTCTAACTTCCAAGACATATAATAAAGCTACTATCTTAATCAGTAGCGCAACTGTGGTATGAATAATCTCCATCTGTAGGAAACAGCAACGCTAGCAGCTCGATTTTCTACCGCAAGAGATTCCATTGGGCGTAAAAGGTAAACTCGTGAAGACATTGATATGAATGGATGACTGAAAATCAGTGATGACACCAGATGTTACCGAAGAACTTGAACATGGTCTATCAGAAGAACCTCCCACTAACGCAATTTGCATTAAAGGGCAGTACTCCTACCACAAGACGGAGCCCTGTAAACAATCGCATCTGGACCAGACAATCCAATGATCAGTATAATAGGCAATTATATATAAACAATGCTTGCAAATTCTGTTTCCACGTTGATTTATATTTTGCGATCGTTTCATTGTTTCGTTTGTGTATTGCTGTATCATCCCAAGGGGCGGTCGGGTAGCCTAGTTGTTAAAGCGTTCGCTCGTCACGCCAAAGACCCGGGTTCGATTCCCGACATGGGTACAATGTGTGAAGCCCATATTGGTGTCCCCCGCCGTGATATTGCTGGAATAATGCTGAAAGCTGATTAAAACCATACTCACTCACTGTATCATCTCAAAGTCTTGTTGACGATGGCGAAAATGGCTGATATTTGGCACGGGTTGGTGGAAATGAAATAGTTTTGAAATTCTAAGATTGCATGCAAATGCAATCCCAATGGGTAGAATGTGTGACAGATATGAAATGCTATATCATGGTATATTTGATAGGATAAACATTACTTCGTTATTCTCTTCTTCTCAATAAGGGACCCGTGACGATTCCGGGGCAGAATAGGTCTTCAGCAACCCATGCTTGCCGTAAAAGGTGACTATGCTTGTCGTAAAAGGCGACTAACGGGATCGGGTGGTCAGGCTCGGGGACTTGGTTGATGCATGTCATCGATCCCAAATGCGTGGATTGATGCTCACGATATCAATCACTGTATTGTCTGGTCCAGACTCGATTATTTACAGACCGCCGTCATATAGCTGGGATATTGCTGAGTGCGGCGTTAAACAACAAACCAACCAACCAACCAACCTCTCAATAAGGGATTCTAATCCAGTCTCAACACACAAACATTCTGAAGAAACATACTCTGGCAATCCAGTATTTCTTATAGTTTCTCTTTTTGTTCAGTGCAACATTCATCCAGAACGTCAAATGCATATACTTAATTAGGTAGTACGAACGTTATGTATTTTAAGGCCTATGTAAAGCTTTCAAAACGTTCTGTGGTAGCCATTTGGAAGATTTCCTTCGGCGTAAAAGGCAAAATTGCGGTGAAAATTAGATGAATTAATGACGGAAAATGAGTAGGAACACGATGTGTTCGCGAAAAGGGTAAGCCTATCCTGCCCTAGTCTGTCTTACAGACCCTGATATAAATATGTATCAAATACAGCCCATGCAAGTCTATAATGTTTGGCATGTCTAGATTACTGAAGAGAGTCACTGGGCTCCCTTTTATTATATTTTTATTAAGATAGAGATTAGATGTTTGTCTAATCGTGTCCTACAAACTCACGCTGTGTGAAAATCAATAGTAAAGAGAATACTAGTGTATTCCCACAATAAAGTTATGCAGAGCTATGCAATAGATTGATGCTAGTGTGATATTGCTAGACGTTATGACATACCAAAATACGAATCTTAATCGCAATGTTATTGTGCGGCAATGGGTAACCAATCTGGCTAACCTGATCCATAATCGACCTGATTAGCATCACCCCCGTCGGCAACGGCGACTGCAACTACCAGTGTGTCGTGACTCCGGGGTGCGATTGTCCATGCATGTTTCCCCGTGGCCAATGTTACAGATATATGATTAGATAATGACGTAACGCTTGTTGACCACTGGTCAGTATATAAGATGGCGCATTGGTCACCTCGTCAGTAACTGATACCCCGTCTTCACACAAGGTCTACCAACTTGTAAGTAGAATTGGATTTTTATATTTTTGTAAAAATAACTTCAAGTGACTTTGTACGTTTGTACCGCTTACCTCACAAATTGTTTTTGAAGTTGCAAATTAGCAACCTCTAGATCTGTATCTGCAGTTGGATGCAAATATGAGTCTTATAACATGCATTGAACAACATGGCATCAATACTATTTATTGTCTGTTCGGACGAATTACTTATTTACAAGGCCAGTGCAACCTCGTTTTTCCGGACCCTTTTTTCCGAAATCATCTGTATCACTTCCTCCCACATCAGGGGCGGTCGGGTAGTGGTTAAAGCTTTCGCTCGTCACGCCGAAGACCCCGGTTCGATTCTCTACATGGGTACAATGTGTGAAACCCATTTCTGGTGTCCCCCGTCGTGATATTGCTGGAACATTGCTAAAAGCAGCGTAAATCCATACCCACTCACTCACTCAACCTACATCAAGCTGACACGCCGTGATATAACTGGAATACTGTTTGAAGCGGCGTTGAACCCACTCATATATGCATGTTATAAAAGCAGTGCAACATAGACTAGTTTCTATATTGCCAATAGGTATGGAACATCTAGAAAGAGATTGTGCTGAGAAACGGAAAGAATATCTGTTACTTATTAACTTATCGTGATGAATTGTCCATACAGATATCAACATGGCACTGGATACGTTTTGTGGTGTAGCGACGGTCATGCTTGTTGTCATGGTCATGCAGACAGAGGGTATGTATATAAAAGCGATACAAACAATGTCCATAGTCACAGGAAACATCAAAAGGCAATTCAAGTGTTCATCTGATAGAAAAGCGAAAAAAAACCTTCATATATTCATAAGAAATATTTGCCGAGAGCAGACTCGATTTAACCGTTCAGACTATACCATGATCATGTGTTTATGAATCACTATTAGATAGTGATGGTACCAGGTGTTGGCGAAAAGGTGAGCATATCCAGCCCCATATCCAGTGGCACCCGCTACAAATACATGCAAAGTCAAGTCAATTGTTCACCTGAAATAGGGCGGTCGGGTGGCCTAGTGGTTAAAGCGTTCGCTCGTCACTCCGAAGACCCGGGTTCGATTCCCGACATGGGTACAATGTGTGAAGCCCATTTCTGGTGTCCCCCGCCGTGATATTGCTGGAATAAAAGCGGCGTAAAACCAAACTCACTCACTCACTCACCTGAAATAACACGGGAACGTATGGTACAGGTCAAAATGGGGAACTGTAAAGGACATACTTCCTGTCACTGATGCACAAAATATGAAAACTTCCTGATCATGTCTACCTTAAAACTTTTTAAAATCTTTGCTCAGGCCGTGATGTTGTAGGAATGATCAAACAACATTTAATCAAGGTGAGGTGAGGTGAGGTGAGGTGAGGTGAGGTGAAATTGGCTTGAACGTCGCGTCCAAGATACTTGCACTTATATAGCGACGTGCATGCACGTGTGTGTGTGTGTGTTTGTTGCTGCTTGTACTAGTTCGGACTGATGCCGATTTATAGTGCTAGCTCAATGAGATACCATGCCGCAGTTTAACATGAATACCCCACTCAGACACAGTATACTGACTCCAAACCGACCAGTCCTTGTTTTAGCCCCTTAATGCCGAGCGCCAGATATCTCAACAACAAGTACTATCTTTTTAACGTCTTTTGGTATGACGCGGCCTGGGATCGAATCCCGTACTTTCCATTATCCTGCCACTAGACCACGGAGGCGGTCTAAAATGGCTGGGACAAAATGAGAGAAATACTTTATCAATGTCTTCTTCCTTATAATGGAGTACAAAGTTTCGGATAACCTTCGTTGCTGCCTTCGTGACTTGGCTGGGTAAGAGAGGTCTCACATACAGATCTAAACATAACTCCTTTCAGCTGCCGCCTGCGTGAACAGCACCGCATTGGTACAATGTGTGAATGTGTGTATTCCTGGAATATTGCTAGACTGGCGTTAAACCATACTCACTCTCCAACGCCACATTCAGCAGCATCCAATGTCTATCAATTCAGCATGTAAATAATTCTGGTTTGGCAGAGCCAGTGGCTGATAGCATGAGCAGTTGTCCACGTCGACGACATACGCTGTGATAATTAGCCAAGCATCACATCCCCACATATCAATGTGGCTGTGTTACCACTGTTCAAAGCCGTGTTGAACTTAAGCCACTCAAAGACGTGTACAAGGAGCTCATTCAGGGACTTGACCAGGAATTTTCACTTTCAACAAAAAGTAGAACCGCCACACTGGTCTATCATATGATCACAGTTTTGTTTTATAGTGACCTTCTTCTCCAGCTGCTGCTTGCACGAACAGCACCGACTGCGGCGTCAACGCCAACTGCGCCAACTCCACCTGTGTGTGTGATCCTGGGTATCAAGGAGATGGCGCCACCTGCACCAGTGAGTACCATCAGCAGGGAGGCTTTCAGAACATAGTGCTGATCACAGCCGTTATTACTAAACTAAACTCAAACCTTAAAGGTTTTCACAACATTGCCCTTTTTTACAAAATAAACACTGACATACGAATTTAACTTGAATGCAACAAAAATGATAACAGTTTATGGGAAAGTGTTCTTGATAAAATACTTTCGTGAAGATTATGTCTAAATCATTTACTAATTACTAAATGTAAATACTCAGTTCGATCAAATATGCTTGCTAACATATCACGAGGGACAAATATTTTGTGGAAAATAGACAAGGTTTGATAGACACGGTTTGATAGACATGTCACCTGATCTTTGACGTCCTTGACCTTCAGCTATATGCAGCATGCTGGACTTCCTGCTGGGGGTCGGGTTCCGCGCCCTGCCAGGGGACTGCAGTCGCTTTGTCCAGTGTGACGTCACAATACCCAAGGTGCAGTATTGTAGCTACGGCACAGTGTGGAGTGACGTCATCAAGGCGTGTGTGACACCAAGGAACGGCAACTGCAGTAAGTACAACAGAAACCATTAACATTTATAAGCTTTATACATACAGTAAACTATATATAACGAATACGCTTATAACGAACTGACGGATATAGCGAACTTACTTTTCTGTCCCGACTATTTGCTGTATATATATATATATATATATATATATATATATATATATATATATATATATATATATGCTTATAACGAACTACGGTTATAACGAACTAAAATTAGTGGTCCCTTTGAGTTCGTTATATCCGTAGTTAACTGCAATTTATATTGGTTAAAGCATCAATAATAGCAACGCGCTGTAACCATCACCAACGCGTATTAACAACAGTGACTCTTATATCATATTTCTTTAGTAAATACCTTGGCAAGAGATACGACCCCTTCTTCTGGATCCAGAGGTCATATGTTAAGCCATATTAGGGTGGGTGATTGAGTAAATGGTTGAACGCCACAGTCAGCAATATGTCATCCACATAATAAGACGAATACATGACACTTTCTCATGGACAGCAACTTCTTTGATTCTTTGAAGGAAGTTTGAGAGGTACTTCTTCCTCCTTGGTCAGGTGAATGATGAAGGAGCAGGAAGTAGCTCTGAAACGTCTTACAAAGAATCAAATAAGATGCTATCCATATCCAAAAAGTGTAATGTATTCATGTTCTCCCAACCTCTAAATGCCTTCTCAATGACCACTTAATGAGGTCTGTGTATACTTGAATCTGTAGCAGACAAACCAATACACGAGCATCAATATACGTCTTCCCCAGCGAGTCAGTCCTCTTCACGTGTAGTTAGTTCTTACAGGTGACCTTTTTCATTGTTATTCCAGAAAGAGAAATAAATCATTTTATCCCCCAACAGTGGTCAATGTGTTTCTGTATATATAAACTTCATACTGATGATTCCTTGTATCTGTTTTTCCCCAGACAAGTGCAGTGGACAGGCTGACGGCGTCGAGCTGCCCTACCCCCTCATGTGCAACTCCTACTGGCAGTGTCAGGGTGGGGTACCCCGTGCCATGTGTTGCCCTGTCAACAACACCTTCGTGGATGGTTCGGGGTGTGTCAGTGGGTCATGTGCTGACACCTGTCCTCCTGTCCAGGCTAATTACACAGCAGGTAAATTCACATTAATATACTTCTGCACAGGCTAATTACACAGCAGGTAAATTCACATTAATATACTTCTGCACAGGCTAATTACACTGCAGGTACATTCACATTAATATACTCTTGCCCTGGCTAATAACACAGCAGGTAAATTCACGTTAATTTACTCCTGTCCAGGCTAATTACACTGCAGGTAAATTCACATTAATATACTCTTGCCCTGGCTAATAACACAGCAGGTAAATTCACGTTAATATACTCCTGTCCAGGCTAATTACACTGCAGGTAAATTCACATTAATATACTCTTGCCCTGGCTAATAACACAGCAGGTAAATTCACATGAATATACTCCTGTCCAGGTTAATTACACAGCAGGTAAATTCATGTTAATATACTCCTGTCCAGGCAAATTACACAGCAGGTAAATTCACGTAAATATACTCCTGTCGAGGCTAATTACACAGCAGGTAAATTCATGTTAATATACTCCTGTCCAAGCTAATTACACAGCAGATAAATTCATGTTAATATACTCCTGTCAAGGCTAATTACACAGCAGGTAAATTCACATTAATATACTCCTGCTCAGGTTGATTACACAGCAGGTAAATTCATGTTAATATACTCCTGGCCTAGGCTAATTACACAGCAGGTAAATTCATGTTGATATGCTCATGTCCAGGCTAATTACACAGCAGGTAAATTCACATAAATGTACTCCTGCCTTGGCTCATTACACAGCAGGTAAATTAACATCAATGTACTCCTGTTCCGGCTAATTACACAGCAGGTAAATTCACATTAATATACTCCTGCCCAGGCTAATTACACAGCAGGTAAATTCACATTAATATACTCCTGTCCAGGCTAATTACAAAGCAGGTATATTCACATCAATGTACTCCTGTTCCAGCTAATTACACAGCAGATAATTTCACATTTATATACACCTGCCTTGGCTAATTACACACCAGGTAAATTCACATCAATATACTCCTGTCAAGGCGTATACTTACAGGTAATGTTACAGTTGCATTATAAGAGGTAAATTGACATTTATACAGTCAAATCCAGACTTATTTTATTACAATATAAAGTGTACATTTTTTTTAAATTCATCTTCCGAAACAAAGCTTAGATAAACGAAGAGCTGTTATGTTAATTCTCTTTACCATCACACAGATCCATGTGAGTTTGCGCCCTCTAGCGACGGCCCCGAGTTTTACATGGAAACAGTTACCGGGTTTGGTCTCATCAGGAGGGACTGTCCCCCCGGCACTAACTTCAACAACGTCACCTGCGGCTGTCACGACGTCGTGAATGTTCCATCATCTCCACGTAGGTGTCAAAGCCAATCTTCTTATTGTCTTACTACAAACTGTATGCATAAATGAGTTTCTTTTTCGAACACCACCTTCCCTCATTCCCGGAATTATGCATTCCAGTGTGCCCTATGATGGCTGACATCTACTACGACAACGCCACCACCGCATTCATTGACAACTCCACCAACGACGCCTGGATCCAAGTCAACAACGTCGCCCTTGGCAACCAGGCAGTGTTTTCAGGTTCCAGTAGTCTGGCGGTTTTCGCTCTGGCTGGTGTCACGTATGGCTCCAATCTGGAAATCGACACCGTCTTCTCTGTCAACCCTTCCTCTCCCATCAACGACCAGATTGTCCTCCAGAACGGCAAGTGTGACGAGAACGGTCCTTCCTTCATGCTCTACGTCAACGACGTCCCTGGCAACGGCTCCATCATGGACGTGACCTTCACCCTTCAAACTGGCAACTCCGTCGTCGAAATCAACTCCACCTTGACGGTCGACGTAAGAATTTCTTTATTAAAATATTATGATAATACATAAAAGCGACAAAGCATTTCCACAATCATACGAAACTTTTGTTGAAAGAGTCATAAACACATGCAATGGCGAGTCAAGTGTTCACCTGAACAAACATGGGAATATGTGGTACAATTCAAAATAGGAAGTTGCATCAGACATAAATTTTGTCATTGATTCGAATTCGTCAAATATGGAAATGTCCCCCACGTGTCTTCGAAAAACGTTCTTTAAGCTTCACTGCGACCTTACATGTTGAGCTAATTCTACCACTACCTGTGTTTTCAATTAAGTATTTAATAACATGATGGGCGGTCGGGTAGCATAGTGGTTAAAGCGTTCGCTCGTCACGCCGAAGATCCGGGTTCGATTCCCGACATGGGTACAATGTGTGAAGCCCATTTCTGGTGTCCCCCGCCGTGATATTGCTGGAATATTGCTAAAAGCGGCGTAAAACCAAACTCACTCACTCACTCACTAATAACATGTATTTCTTGGGGACAGTAATGCACATATAATTTGGTTAAGACGAATAATAATAATTGGCTGGTATATTTGTACACAGAAAACCACCAGAGTAAGGGTTGAAGTCAAGTACCCAACTCGCAGCAACAGCAGCACCTACTCCTACACCCTGTTCGACGACGACACCGACATGTCTCTCACCTCCGTCACGGACGTCATGCCTGTCACAAGTGAGTACGACTTTGAATTCATGAAAATAAGTTATTCACAGTGGCACAGACCAAAATGTGAATTCTTGAGTGGATCTCTTGCTGACAAGGAATAAAATAAAAATCCACTTAAAGGCCGTCCATTTAATGGGTGTGTGTTGTATCGGGGACATGATGGATGCACTAAAATATCTGTTGTAAACTAACATTAGTTATAATTTGTCTTCGCTTACAATCAGAGGGGGCGGTCGGGTAGCCTAGTGGTTAAAGCGTTCGCTCGTCACGCCGAAGACCGATGTTCGATTCCCGACATGGGTACAATGTGTGAAGCCCATTTCTGGCGACCCCCGCCGATATATGGCTGGAATATTGCTAAAAGCGGCGTAGAACCAAACTCAATCACTCACTCACTCCAATCAGAGGATATAATGGAATGTGTTGAGGGGGCGATCGAAAACGTCTCTAGCAGAATGTTGTCTTGAGTTTAAGTCGGGTGTTATTGCCATTATTATTTCAACCTTGTAGCCACCATCACAAGGAAGAACGCAGCTCTACAGATCGGGAGTGGAGACTGCACCAGTCAAGGATTCTCTGGGTTTGTTGGATCCATCTTCAGGGTACGTATTTACACGTTTCGTTACATTTTCCATGTTGTTATTTTGTTGAAATAACTCCCAGGTGAACAACACAACGCATTGCTCGATGTCACTGACAATGTGACTGACATGATGTGACAATATTTTGCTTCTGTGAATAATTATAAGGTCTTTAAAGTATTTTCTTGTTTTTCAATTTACGTATTTCGCTGATATGTTTTTTTGAGTTTCTAAGCCTGTTGAGTTTTCAAATAAGGTTTCGTTTTTGAACTGATTTCAACTTTTTGCACACAAATTTGCCATTTCCAGTGTGCCTGACTCACCGGAAATAGCGTTGGTCACACATTCACTCACTTACTCACCAAAGTGTTGCCTATTTCCCTGTGCATGTGCCTCTTAACACAGGTAGCAAAAGTACTGTAAGTCCCTATTGACCCCAGCATGGTGATCTATCTTCTGATGCTGGCGATCTATAGCCTTTTTTTATATTGTACTGTTTCATTTAGTGATATCTTTTTATGGTTGTATGCTAGTTTTAAATATAAATCTGTGATATTCTAGTAATTTTACTGTCCAGCGATGATTTTATTTAGTTTAAATATATGTATAAATAATGTTACATATAACTTCTACATATAGGGGTGAAATACTGCTGATGTGACGTAAAGCACTCACTCACTCACTCTTAACATCAATACTTATACTCCTTGTTTGCCGCTATATATATATCTCATAACAATGTTTTTAGTATGTTAACGATCTTACTTTCAGACCGGAATTCGCAGTTGTGGCATGGGCGTCTGAACTTGAAGCAGTGTCGACATCCAGACAGGAACGACTTACAATGTTGTTCGATATATGCAACGTGACGTACAACGACTTTCTGAGATTTTTTAATTTGTATTTATTTGCTATTGTTTTGTATTATTTATGTTTTACGAATAAATTATGTTCTTCATAAAACAAATGTTTGTTGCACATGTATTTATATGAAACGCAACTGTGCTGTCACAAAACGTTTCTAATTTTTTAGATAAATGACATCAATAAATCAATGACCACGTTAAGTTGAGATGCCTTCCGCGATCTAATGATTGCCTTTATCGTGTAAAATACTGTATACATTTTTTACTTAATTTAAAGCGTGGGGAATGAACAAAGCACTAACTATAAATAGTTGAGTATTATACATAAACATAAGATTGCTAAGACCAATTCTTGAATGGAAAAGGGGAATGGAGGTCACATATGAAATAAACGGGTATCACCAAAACATAATATTTTCATGAAGCTGAAAGACTACAAGACCTTCATGATCAGCACTGTCAATGAATACTACGTTCATTGAAAGTAGACAAGATTGTGTTGCGGGTAGATGTCAATTTAATTGATATTAAACACATTTCCTTGTGACAGAAAGTCTTTTTTCAATTGAGGGTCTTATCACAAAACCTTAGGAACGTAACTATTACAGTGTGGGGCAGGACCAAAAACCTGGAACCTTTTAGAGGTCATGTTGCCGAGCACGCTCACCCATCCAACTCCTCTCCGCAACCACGTTATATGATTTGGAATAAGTACCACAGTGGGTGTCACTATTTAAAGCATTTTCAGTTTTAATAATATTAAAGTTAATGAAATCCTACATATAGGTTAGGTCACATTAATAGTCTTGAATATACAATAGAACACAAGAGGTGAGGTGGAATGGGGTTTAACGTCGCGTCCAAGATTATTGCACTTATATAGCGACGTGAATGCACGTGTGTGTGTGTGGCTGCTTGTACTAGTCCGGACTGATGCTGATTTTTAGTGCTAGCTCACTGAGATACCATGCCGCAGTTTAACATGAATACCCCACTCAGACACAGAATACTGACTCCGAGCCGACCAGTCCTTGTTTTAGCCCCTTAATGCCGAGCGCCAGACAGTGTAACAAGTACCATCTTTGAACGTCTTTTGGTATGACGCGGCCGGGGATCGAACCCAAGACCTTCAGCTCTCCGGGCGGACGCTCTACCAGTAGACCACGGAGGCGGTCATAGAACACAAGAAAATATGGAAAATACACTGTGGGAATGCTGGGTTAGAATCTGCTTTGAGCAGTGTTTCGATTATTTCAAGCAATGTCAACTTGTTGTGGGAGGAAATACCGAAGTCATGCAGGTCTCAGATGTTTACAACGTGCACTGACAAAGTACCACCTAACGCAAGGATAGCATTCAGTTATAAACTAACCAGCCGACAGGATGACAATACCAGTCAAAGTACAAACATCAAAACCTACGGTTGAAACTCTAAACCATTTACACAACCATATATAAATTGAATGAGTGAGTGAGTGAGTTGGGTTTAACGCCGCTTTTAAAAGTATTCCAGTTATATCGCGGCGTGTCAGCTTAATGTGAAAGGAAAGCCCGAAGTGATGCAGGTTTCAGACGTTTACCAGTTCGGTGAAACCCACGAACACGGGTATGGTGCTGACAAACCTAGAAACATAATCGGGGCGAACCGGGAATCGAACCCACAATCATAGGTTTCTGGCGTACCCAAGGGACGCAACTCTGCACAGCCAATCGCGGCGCCTTAGACGACTGGGCAACCCGTGGCCCCTATAAACTGAATGAAATACATACGCGCCATGTGAACAGATACCACAACATGCCATCTTATTAATACTTCTCGTTTCATCTTACAACCGGAGCGGCGGGGTAGCTGAGTGATTAAAGCGTTCTCTCGTCACGACAAAGACGCGGGTTCGATTCCCCTCATGGGTAAAATGTGTAAAGCATATTTCTGGTGTCCCCCGCCGTGATTTTGCTGTACTATTGCTAACAGCATAAAACAATAATCAGTCATTCACTCATATTTCAACAGCTTGGGAATGTGACTGGACACGACAACTTTCAACAGTTTCCCCTGGATCCAGACACTAATGTTCTGTGTTGAAGACTGGGGTATTTCCACGTTAAACAGTAACAGTAATGAGGTATTAGAACCCTCCCAATTTATAGTTGCCTTTTAAGTTGTTATTTTCCAGAGACAATTTGACTTGAACATCCAAACACTTCTTGAAAATGATAGGCTATTCTAATAGGGATGAAACAACGCTCCTTACAATAACAGACTAGTCCAACATGTCTGCAGCAACCCTTCTTGCAATGATAGACTAGCCCAACATGTCTACAGCAACACTCCTTGCAATGAAATAAACATGGAAACGCGAAAACTGAACATTGCGGGCGCCTTTGATATTCACGAGGAAGACCTGGGAATTTGTTTATAATTTGTTTAAATCTTTGTTTATGATTACTGCGACTCTTTAAATCCGCTTTCGGGGTTTTAATATACATTGCAAGAATATATTTTTCTGGGTGTATTGATTGAATACATTCACTTCGACCCATCTTAGCCGACCAAGAAATAGACACTAAAAGCTATGGATTCCGTCTCTAGACTGACACTGGCAGTCATCAGCATTCTGCGGCAATCTACATCAGTGCTTATTTTTTATCTTCACCTTTAGGTCGCCACAAGTGACAACGTTTTGGGAACCTTCTCTCGTTGAAGTTGATCGTATCTGCCATTTTGAAAACGTGTACCGAAAAATCCATGTATTACGACGTACGGTAACCTTGCTCGTCTCATGAAGATGTTATCAAAATCTATAATTCTATGAATCAACCATATACATGCAGTGTTGAGCTTGCGATTGTTCGTGAAATAGATTTGATTGTTTGTTTTTTAACGCCGCACTCAGCAATATTCCAGCTATATGACGGCGGTCTGAAAAATAATCGAATCCGGACCAGATCTAGACAATCCAGTAATTGGGATACGATGACATGCATCAACCAAGTAAGACAGCGAGCCTGACCACCCGATCCCGCTAGTCGCCTCTTACGACAAGCATGGGTTGCTAAAGACCTACTCTACCCCGGATGTTTACGGGTCGTTCATGAAAAGGACAAATAATAAACAAAGGTTCCCACAGAGTGACACACAATTACTGAATGAAATTTTCTAACTTCCAAGACATATAATAAAGCTACTATCTTAATCAGTAGCGCAACTGTGGTATGAATAATCTCCATCTGTAGGAAACAGCAACGCTAGCAGCTCGATTTTCTACCGCAAGAGATTCCATTGGGCGTAAAAGGTAAACTCGTGATGACATTGATATGAATGGATGACTGAAAATCAGTGATGACACCAGATGTTACCGAAGAACTTGAACATGGTCTATCAGAAGAACCTCCCACTAACGCAATTTGCATTAAAGGGCAGTACTCCTACCACAAGACGGCGCCCTGTAAACAATCGCATCTGGACCAGACAATCCAATGATCAGTATAATAGGCAATTATATATAAACAATGCTTGCAAATTCTGTTTCCACGTTGATTTATATTTTGCGATCGTTTCATTGTTTCGTTTGTGTATTGCTGTATCATCCCAAGGGGCGGTCGGGTAGCCTAGTTGTTAAAGCGTTCGCTCGTCACGCCAAAGACCCGGGTTCGATTCCCGACATGGGTACAATGTGTGAAGCCCATATTGGTGTCCCCCGCCGTGATATTGCTGGAATAATGCTGAAAGCTGATTAAAACCATACTCACTCACTGTATCATCTCAAAGTCTTGTTGACGATGGCGAAAATGGCTGATATTTGGCACGGGTTGGTGGAAATGAAATAGTTTTGAAATTCTAAGATTGCATGCAAATGCAATCCCAATGGGTAGAATGTGTGACAGATATGACATGCTATATCATGGTATATTTGATAGGATAAACATTACTTCGTTATTCTCTTCTTCTCAATAAGGGACCCGTGACGATTCCGGGGCAGAATAGGTCTTCAGCAACCCATGCTTGCCGTAAAAGGTGACTATGCTTGTCGTAAAAGGCGACTAACGGGATCGGGTGGTCAGGCTCGGGGACTTGGTTGATGCATGTCATCGATCCCAAATGCGTGGATTGATGCTCACGATATCAATCACTGGATTGTCTGGTCCAGACTCGATTATTTACAGACCGCCGTCTTATAGCTGGGATATTGCTGAGTGCGGCGTTAAACAACAAACCAACCAACCAACCAACCTCTCAATAAGGGATTCTAATCCAGTCTCAACACACAAACATTCTGAAGAAACATACTCTGGCAATCCAGTATTTCTTATAGTTTCTCTTTTTGTTCAGTGCAACATTCATCCAGAACGTCAAATGCATATACTTAATTAGGTAGTACGAACGTTATGTATTTTAAGGCCTATGTAAAGCTTTCAAAACGTTCTGTGGTAGCCATTTGGAAGATTTCCTTCGGCGTAAAAGGCAAAATTGCGGTGAAAATTAGATGAATTAATGACGGAAAATGAGTAGGAACACCATGTGTTCGCGAAAAGGGTAAGCCTATCCTGCCCTAGTCTGTCTTACAGACCCTGATATAAATATGTATCAAATACAGCCCATGCAAGTCTATAATGTTTGGCAAGTCTAGATTACTGAAGAGAGTCACTGGGCTCCCTTTTATTATATTTTTATTAAGATAGAGATTAGATGTTTGTCTAATCGTGTCCTACAAACTCACGCTGTGTGAAAATCAATAGTAAAGAGAATACTAGTGTATTCCCACAATAAAGTTATGCAGAGCTATGCAATAGATTGATGCTAGTGTGATATTGCTAGACGTTATGACATACCAAAATACGAATCTTAATCGCAATGTTATTGTGCGGCAATGGGTAACCAATCTGGCTAACCTGATCCATAATCGACCTGATTAGCATCACCCCCGTCGGCAACGGCGACTGCAACTACCAGTGTGTCGTGACTCCGGGGTGCGATTGTCCATGCATGTTTCCCCGTGGCCAATGTTACAGATATATGATTAGATAATGACGTAACGCTTGTTGACCACTGGTCAGTATATAAGATGGCGCATTGGTCACCTCGCCAGTAACTGATACCCCGTCTTCACACAAGGTCTACCAACTTGTAAGTAGAATTGGATTTTTATATTTTTGTAAAAATAACTTCAAGTGACTTTGTACGTTTGTACCGCTTACCTCACAAATTGTTTTTGAAGTTGCAAATTAGCAACCTCTAGATCTGTATCTGCAGTTGGATGCAAATATGAGTCTTATAACATGCATTGAACAACATGGCATCAATACTATTTATTGTCTGTTAGGACGAATTACTTATTTACAAGGCCAGTGCAACCTCGTTTTTCCGGACCCTGTTAATCTGGAAATCATCTGTATCACTTCCTCCCACATCAGGGGCGGTCGGGTAGTGGTTAAAGCTTTCGCTCGTCACGCCGAAGACCCCGGTTCGATTCTCTACATGGGTACAATGTGTGAAACCCATTTCTGGTGTCCCCCGTCGTGATATTGCTGGAACATTGCTAAAAGCAGCGTAAATCCATACCCACTCACTCACGCAACCTACATCAAGCTGACACGCCGTGATATAACTGGAATACTGTTTGAAGCGGCGTTGAACCCACTCATATATGCATGTTATAAAAGCAGTGCAACATAGACTAGTTTCTATATTGCCAATAGGTATGGAACATCTAGAAAGAGATTGTGCTGAGAAACGGAAAGAATATCTGTTACTTATTAACTTATCGTGATGAATTGTCCATACAGATATCAACATGGCACTGGATACGTTTTGTGGTGTAGCGACGGTCATGCTTGTTGTCATGGTCATGCAGACAGAGGGTATGTACATAAAAGCGATACAAACAATGTCCATAGTCACAGGAAACATCAAAAGGCAATTCAAGTGTTCATCTGATAGAAAAGCGAAAAAAAACCTTCATATATTCATAAGAAATATTTGCCGAGAGCAGACTCGATTTAACCGTTCAGACTATACCATGATCATGTGTTTATGAATCACTATTAGATAGTGATGGTACCAGGTGTTGGCGAAAAGGTGAGCATATCCAGCCCCATATCCAGTGGCACCCGCTACAAATACATGCAAAGTCAAGTCAATTGTTCACCTGAAATAGGGCGGTCGGGTGGCCTAGTGGTTAAAGCGTTCGCTCGTCACTCCGAAGACCCGGGTTCGATTCCCGACATGGGTACAATGTGTGAAGCCCATTTCTGGTGTCCCCCGCCGTGATATTGCTGGAATAAAAGCGGCGTAAAACCAAACTCACTCACTCACTCACCTGAAATAACACGGGAACGTATGGTACAGGTCAAAATGGGGAACTGTAAAGGACATACTTCCTGTCACTGATGCACAAAATATGAAAACTTCCTGATCATGTCTACCTTAAAACTTTTTAAAATCTTTGCTCAGGCCGTGATTTTGTAGCAATGATCAAACAACATTTAATCAAGGTGAGGTGAGGTGAGGTGAGGTGAGGTGAGGTGAGGTGAAATTGGCTTGAACGTCGCGTCCAAGATAATTGCACTTATATAGCGACGTGCATGCACGTGTGTGTGTGTGTTTGTTGCTGCTTGTACTAGTTCGGACTGATGCCGATTTATAGTGCTAGCTCAATGAGATACCATGCCGCAGTTTAACATGAATACCCCACTCAGACACAGTATACTGACTCCGAGCCGACCAGTCCTTGTTTTAGCCCCTTAATGCCGAGCGCCAGACATCTCAACAACAAGTACTATCTTTTAACGTCTTTTGGTATGACGCGGCCTGGGATCGAACCCCGTACTTTCCATTATCCTGCCACTAGACCACGGAGGCGGTCTAAAATGGCTGGGACAAAATGAGAGAAATACTTTATCAATGTCTTCTTCCTTATAATGGAGTACAAAGTTTCGGATAACCTTCGTTGCTGCCTTCGTGACTTGGCTGGGTAAGAGAGGTCTCACATACAGATCTAAACATAACTCCTTTCAGCTGCCGCCTGTGTGAACAGCACCGCATTGGTACAATGTGTGAATGTGTGTATTCCTGGAATATTGCTAGACTGGCGTTAAACCATACTCACTCTCCAACGCCACATTCAGCAGCATCCAATTTCTATCAATTCAGCATGTAAATAATTCTGGTGTGGCAGAGCCAGTGGCTGATAGCATGAGCAGTTGTCCACGTCGACGACATACGCTGTGATAATTAGCCAAGCATTACAACCCCACATATCAATGTGGCTGTGTTACCACTGTTCAAAGCCGTGTTGAACTTAAGCCACTCAAAGACGTGTACAAGGAGCTCATTCAGGGACTTGACCAGGAATTTTCACTTTCAACAAAAAGTAGAACCGCCACACTGGTCTATCATATGATCACAGTTTTGTTTTATAGTGACCTTCTTCTGCAGCTGCTGCTTGCACGAACAGCACCGACTGCGGCGTCAACGCCAACTGCGCCAACTCCACCTGTGTGTGTGATCCTGGGTATCAAGGAGATGGAGCCACCTGCACCAGTGAGTACCATCAGCAGGGAGGCTTTCAGAACATAGTGCTGATCACAGCCGATATTACTAAACTAAACTCAAACCTTAAAGGTTTTCACAACATTGCCCTTTTTTACAAAATAAACACTGACATACGAATTTAACTTGAATGCAACAAAAATGATAACAGTTTATGGGAAAGTGTTCTTGATAAAATACTTTCGTGAAGATTATGTCTAAATCATTTACTAATTACTAAATGTAAATACTCAGTTCGATCAAATATGCTTGCTAACATATCACGAGGGACAAATATTTTGTGGAAAATAGACAAGGTTTGATAGACACGGTTTGATAGACATGTCACCTGATCTTTGACGTCCTTGACCTTCAGCTATATGCAGCATGCTGGACTTCCTGCTGGGGGTCGGGTTCCGCGCCCTGCCAGGGGACTGCAGTCGCTTTGTCCAGTGTGACGTCACAATACCCAAGGTGCAGTATTGTAGCTACGGCACAGTGTGGAGTGACGTCATCAAGGCGTGTGTGACACCAAGGAACGGCAACTGCAGTAAGTACAACAGAAACCATTAACATTTATAAGCTTTATACATACAGTAAACTATATATAACGAATACGCTTATAACGAACTGACGGATATAGCGAACTTACTTTTCTGTCCCGACTATTTGCTGTTTATATATATATATATATATATATATATATATATATATATGCTTATAACGAACTACGGTTATAACGAACTAAAATTAGTGGTCCCTTTGAGTTCGTTATATCCGTAGTTAACTGCAATTTATATTGGTTAAAGCATCAATAATAGCAACGCGCTGTAACCATCACCAACGCGTATTAACAACAGTGACTCTTATATCATATTTCTTTAGTAAATACCTTGGCAAGAGATACGACCCCTTCTTCTGGATCCAGAGGTCATATGTTAAGCCATATTAGGGTGGGTGATTGAGTAAATGGTTGAACGCCACAGTCAGCAATATGTCATCCACATAATAAGACGAATACATGACACTTTCTCATGGACAGCAACTTCTTTGATTCTTTGAAGGAAGTTTGAGAGGTACTTCTTCCTCCTTGGTCAGGTGAATGATGAAGGAGCAGGAAGTAGCTCTGAAACGTCTTACAAAGAATCAAATAAGATGCTATCCATATCCAAAAAGTGTAATGTATTCATGTTCTCCCAACCTCTAAATGCCTTCTCAATGACCACATAATGAGGTCTGTGTATACTTGAATCTGTAGCAGACAAACCAATACACGAGCATCAATATACGTCTTCCCCAGCGAGTCAGTCCTCTTCACGTGTAGTTAGTTCTTACAGGTGACCTTTTTCATTGTTATTCCAGAAAGAGAAATAAATCATTTTATCCCCCAACAGTGGTCAATGTGTTTCTGTATATATAAACTTCATACTGATGATTCCTTGTATCTGTTTTTCCCCAGACAAGTGCAGTGGACAGGCTGACGGCGTCGAGCTGCCCTACCCCCTCATGTGCAACTCCTACTGGCAGTGTCAGGGTGGGGTACCCCGTGCCATGTGTTGCCCTGTCAACAACACCTTCGTGGATGGTTCGGGGTGTGTCAGTGGGTCATGTGCTGACACCTGTCCTCCTGTCCAGGCTAATTACACAGCAGGTAAATTCACATTAATATACTTCTGCACAGGCTAATTACACAGCAGGTAAATTCACATTAATATACTTCTGCACAGGCTAATTACACTGCAGGTACATTCACATTAATATACTCTTGCCCTGGCTAATAACACAGCAGGTAAATTCACGTTAATATACTCCTGTCCAGGCTAATTACACTGCAGGTAAATTCACATTAATATACTCTTGCCCTGGCTAATAACACAGCAGGTAAATTCACGTTAATATACTCCTGTCCAGGCTAATTACACTGCAGGTAAATTCACATTAATATACTCTTGCCCTGGCTAATAACACAGCAGGTAAATTCACATTAATATACTCCTGTCCAGGTTAATTACACAGCAGGTAAATTCATGTTAATATACTCCTGTCGAGGCAAATTACACAGCAGGTAAATTCACATTAATATACTCCTGTCGAGGCTAATTACACAGCAGGTAAATTCATGTTAATATACTCCTGTCCAAGCTAATTACACAGCAGATAAATTCATGTTAATATACTCCTGTCAAGGCTAATTACACAGCAGGTAAATTCACATTAATATACTCCTGCTCAGGTTGATTACACAGCAGGTAAATTCATGTTAATATACTCCTGGCCTAGGCTAATTACACAGCAGGTAAATTCATGTTGATATGCTCATGTCCAGGCTAATTACACAGCAGGTAAATTCACATAAATGTACTCCTGCCTTGGCTCATTACACAGCAGGTAAATTAACATCAATGTACTCCTGTTCCGGCTAATTACACAGCAGGTAAATTCACATTAATATACTCCTGCCCAGGCTAATTACACAGCAGGTAAATTCACATTAATATACTCCTGTCCAGGCTAATTACAAAGCAGGTATATTCACATCAATGTACTCCTGTTCCAGCTAATTACACAGCAGATAATTTCACATTTATATACACCTGCCTTGGCTAATTACACAGCAGGTAAATTCACATCAATATACTCCTGTCAAGGCGTATACTTACAGGTAATGTTACAGTTGCATTATAAGAGGTAAATTGACATTTATACAGTCAAATCCAGACTTATTTTATTACAATATAAAGTGTACATTTTTTTTAAATTCATCTTCCGAAACAAAGCTTAGATAAACGAAGAGCTGTTATGTTAATTCTCTTTACCATCACACAGATCCATGTGAGTTTGCGCCCTCTAGCGACGGCCCCGAGTTTTACATGGAAACAGTTACCGGGTTTGGTCTCATCAGGAGGGACTGTCCCCCCGGCACCAACTTCAACAACGTCACCTGCGGCTGTCACGACGTCGTGAATGTTCCATCATCTCCACGTAGGTGTCAAAGCCAATCTTCTTATTGTCTTACTACAAACTGTATGCATAAATGAGTTTCTTTTTCGAACACCACCTTCCCTCATTCCCGGAATTATGCATTCCAGTGTGCCCTATGATGGCTGACATCTACTACGACAACGCCACCACCGCATTCATTGACAACTCCACCAACGACGCCTGGATCCAAGTCAACAACGTCGCCCTTGGCAACCAGGCAGTGTTTTCAGGTTCCAGTAGTCTGGCGGTTTTCGCTCTGGCTGGTGTCACGTATGGCTCCAATCTGGAAATCGACACCGTCTTCTCTGTCAACCCTTCCTCTCCCATCAACGACCAGATTGTCCTCCAGAACGGCAAGTGTGACGAGAACGGACCTTCCTTCATGCTCTACGTCAACGACGTCCCTGGCAACGCCTCCATCATGGACGTGACCTTCACCCTTCAAACTGGCAACTCCGTCGTCGAGATCAACTCCACCTTGACGATCGACGTAATAATTTCTTTATTAAAATATTATGATAATACATAAAAGCGACAAAGCATTACCACAATCATACGAAACTATTGTTCAAAGAGTCATAAACACATGCAATGGCGAGTCAAGTGTTAACCTTAACAAACATGGGAATATGTGGTACAGTTCAAAATAGGAAGTTGCATCTGACATAAATTTTGTCATTGATTCGAATTCGTCAAATATGGAAATGTCCCCCACGTGTCTTCGAAAAACGTTCTTTAAGCTTCACTGCGACCTTACATGTGGAGCTAATTCTACCACTACCTGTGTTTTTCAATTAAGTATTTAATAACCTGTATTTCTTGTTGACAGTAATGCACATATAATTTTGTTAAGACGAATAATAATAATTGGCTGGTATATTTGTACCCAGAAAACCACCAGAGTAAGGGTTGAAGTCAAGTACCCAACTCGCAGCAACAGCAGCACCTACTCCTACACCCTGTTCGACGACGACACCGACATGTCTCTCACCTCCGCCACGGACGTCATGCCTGCCACAAGTGAGTACGACTTTGAATTCATGAAAATAAGTTATTCACAGTGGCACAGACCAAAATTTGAATTCTTGAGTGGATCTCTTGCTGACAAGGAATAAAATAAAAATCCACTTAAAGGCCGTCCATTTAATGGGTGTGTGTTGTATCGGGGACATGATGGATGCACTAAAATATCTCTTGTAAACTAACATTAGTTATAATTTGTCTTCGGTTACAATCAGAGGGGGCGGTCGGGTAGCCTAGTGGTTAAAGCGTTCGCTCGTCACGACGAAGACCGGGGCTGATTCCCGACATGGGTACAATGTGTGAAGCCCTTTTATGGTGACCCCCGCCGTGATATTGCTGGAATATTGCTAAAAGCGGCGTAGAACCAAACTCACTCACTCACTCACTACAATCAGAGGATATAATGGAATGTGTTGAGGGGGCGATCGAAAACGTATTCTGTCTCTAGAAGAACGTTGTCTTGAGTTTAAGTCGGGTGTTATTGCAATTATTATTTCAACCTCTCAGCCACCATCACAAGGAAGAACGCAGCTCTGCAGATCGGGAGTGGAGACTGCACCAGTCAAGGATTCTCTGGGTTTGTTGGATCCATCTTCAGGGTACGTATTTACATCTTTCGTTACATTTTCAATGTTGTTATTTTGTTGAAATAACTCCCAAGTGAACAACACAACCCATTTCTCGATGTCACTGACAATGTGACTGACGTGATTTGACAATATTTTGCTTCTGTAAATAATTAAAAGGTCTTTAAAGTATTTTTCTTGTTTCTCAATTCACGTATTTCGCTGATATGTTTTTTCTGAGTTTCTAAGCCTGTTAAGTTTTCAAGTAAAGTTTCTTTTTTGCTACTGATTTCAATTTTTTGCGCACGATTTGCCATTTCTGGTGTGCCTGACTCACTGAAAACAGCGGTGGTCACACATGATCATTCACTCACTCACTCACCAAAGTGATGCCTATTTCCCTGTACATGCAGTGTGTTTTCATGTGTCTCTTAACACAGAAAGTAAAAGTACTGTAAGTCCCTATGGACCCCAGCATGGTCATCTACCTTCTGATGCTGGCGATCTATAGCCTTTTTTTTATATCTTGTACTGTTTCATTTAGTGATATCTTTTTATGGTTGTATGCTAGTTTTAAATATAAATCTGTGATATTCTAGTTATTTTACTGTCAATCGATGACAGGTTTTTATTTTGTTTAAATACATGTATAAATAATGGATAACTTCTCGTCACGATATGGCTTAAATATTGCCGATGTGACGTTAAGCATAACTCACTCACTCACTCACTCACTCACTCACTCACTCACTCACCCACTCACCCACGCTCGCTCGCTCACTCACTCACTCACTCACTCACTCACTCACTCACTCACTCACTCACTCACTCACTCACTTTTAACATAAATACTTATACTCCTTGTTTGACGCTATATATATATCTCAGAACAATGTTTTTAGTATGTTAATGATCTTGCTTTCAGACCGGAATTCGCAGTTGCGGCATGGGCGTCTGAACTTGAAGCAGTGTCGACATCCAGACAGGAACGACTTACAATGTTGTTCGATATATGCAACATGACGGACAACGACTTTCTGAGATTTTTTAATTTGTATTTATTTGCTATTGTTTTGTATTATTTATGTTTTACGAATAAACTATGTTCTTCATAAAACAAATGTTTTTTGCGCATGTATTTATATGAAACGCAACTGTACTGTTGTAAAAAACGTTTCTAATTTTTAAGAAAAATGACATCAATAAATCAATGACCACGTTAAGTTGAGATGCCTTCCGCGATCTTATGATTGCCTTTATCGTGTAAAATACTGTATACATTTTTTACTTAATTTAAAGCGTGGGGAATGAACAAAACACTAACGTTAAATAGTTGAGTATTATTCATAAACATAAGATTGCTAAGACCTATTCTTGAATGGAAAAGGGGAATGGATGTCACATTTGAAATAAACGGGTATCACCAAAACATAATATTTTCATGAAGCTGAAAGGCTATAAGACCTTCATCACTGTCAATGAATACTACGTTCATTGAAAGTAGACAAGATTGTGTTGCGGGTAGATGTCAATTTAATTGATATTAAACACATTTCTTTGTGATAGAAAGTCTTTTTTCAATTGAGGGTCTTATCACAAAACCTTAGGAACGTAACTATTACAGTGTGGGGCAGGATCAAAACCCTTTTAGAGATCATGTTGCCGAGCACGCTCACCCATCCAACTCCTCTCCGCAACCAACGTTATATGATTTGTAATAAGTACCACAGTGGGTGTCACTTTTTACAGCATTTTCAGTTTAAATAATATCAAAGTTAATGAAAGCCTACATATGGGTTAGGTCACATTAATAGTCTTGAATATACAATAGAACACAAGAGGTGAGATGAAATGAGGTTTAACGTCGCGTCCAAGATT
The DNA here is from genome assembly GCF_023055435.1 of Haliotis rufescens. NCBI lineage: Eukaryota > Metazoa > Mollusca > Gastropoda > Lepetellida > Haliotidae > Haliotis > Haliotis rufescens. The sequence goes on from NW_025963868.1 coordinate 26,077,710, forward strand.
ATTGCACTTATAAAGCGACGTGAATGCACGTGTGTGTGCGTGTGTGGCTGCTTGTACTAGTCCGGACTGAAGCCGATTTATAGTGCTAGCTCACTGAGATACCATGCCGCAGTTTAACATGAATACCCCACTCAGACACAGTATACGGAATCCGAGCCGACCAGTCCTTGTTTTAGCCCCTTAATGCCGAGCGCCAGACATGGTAACAACAAGTACCTTCTTTGAACGTCTTTTGGTATGACGCGGCCGGGGATCGAACCCCTGATCTTCCGCTCTCTGGGCGGACGCTCTACCACTAGACCACGGAGGCGGTCATAGAACACAAGAAAATATTGAAAATACACTGTGGGAATGCTGGGTTAGAATCTGCTTTGAGCAGTGTTTCAATTATTTCAAGCAATGTCAACTTGTTGTAGGAGGAAATACCGAAGTCATGCAGGTCTCAGATGTTTACAACGTGCACTGACAAAGTACCACCTAACGCAAGAATAGCATTCAGTTATAAACTAACCAGCCGACAGGATGACAATACCAGTCAAAGTACAAACATCAAAACCTACGGTCGAAACTCTCCATTTACACAGCCATATATAAATTGAATGAGTTAGTGAGTGAGTTGGGTCTAACGCTGCTTTTAACAGTATTCCAGTTATATCGCGGCGTGTCAGCTTAATGTGAAAGGTGTGCAGGTTTCAGACGTTTACCACTTCGGTGAAACCTACGAGCACGGGTATGGTGCTGACAAACCTAGAAACATAATTAGGGCGAACCGGGATTCGAACCTACAATCATAGGTTTCATAGGGATGCAACTCTGCACAGCGAATCGCGGCGCCTTAGACGACTGGGCCACCCGTGCCTCCTATAAATTGAATGAAATTTATACGCGACATGTGAACAGATACCACAACAAAACATGTATGAAAGCCAACATGCCATCTTATTAATACTTCACGTTTCATCTTACAACCGAAGCGGCGGGGTAGCTGAGTGATTAAAGCGTTCTCTCGTCACGGCGAAGACGCGGGTTCGATTCCCCACCTGGGTAAAATGTGTAAAGCACATTTCTTGTGTCCCCCGCCGTGATTTTGCTGCACTATTGCTAACAGCATAAAACAATAGTCAGTCATTCACTCATATTTCAACAGCTTTGGAATGTGACTGGACACGACAACTTTCAACAGTTTCCCCTGGATCCAGACACTAATAAATGTTCTGTGTTGAAGACAGTAATGAGGTATTAGAACCCTCCCAATTGATAGTTGCTTTTTTAGTTGTTATTTTCAAGAGACAGTTTGACTTGAACATCCAAACACTTCTTGCAATGATAGGCTATTCTAATAGGGATGAAGCAACGCTCCTTACAATAACAGACTAATCCAACATGTCCGCAGCAGCCCTCCTTGCAATAATAGCTTAGCCCAACATGTCTGCAGCACCACTCCTTGCAATGATAGACTAGCCCAACATGTCTGCAGCACCACTCCTTGCAATGACAGACTCTTCCGACAGGTCTACAGCAACACTCCTTGCAATGATAGACTAGCCCCACATGTCTGCAGCAACACTCCTTGCAATGACAGACTCTTCCGACAGGTCCACAGCAACACTCCTTGCAATGATAGACTAGCCCTACATGTCTGCAGCACCACTCCTTGCAATGATAGACTAGCCAAACATGTCTGCAGCAACACTCCATGCAATGATAGACTAGCCCTACATGTCTACAGCAACACTCCTTGCAATGATAGACTAGCCCAACATGTCTGCAGCAACACTCCATGCAATGATAGACTAGCCCAACATGTCTACATCAACCCTCCTTGCAATGACAGACCAGCCCAACATGTCTACATCAACCCTCCTTGCAATGATAGACTAGCCCAACATGTCTGCAGCAACACCCCTTGCAATGATAGACTAGCCAAACATGTCTGCAGCAACACACCTTGCAATGATAGACTAGCCCAACATGTCTGCAGCAACACCCCTTGCAATGATAGACTAGCCCAACATGTCTGCAGCAACACCCCTTGCAATGATAGACTAGCCCAACATGTCTGCAGCAACACTCCTTGCAATGATAGACTAGCCTAACATGTCTGCAGCAACACTCCTTGCAACGATGGACTAGCCCAACATGTCTGCAGCACCACTCCTTGCAATGATAGACTAGCCCAACATGTCTGCAGCAACACCCCTTGCAATGATAGACTAGCCCAACATGTCTGCAGCAACACACCTTGCAATGATAGACTAGCCCAACATGTCTGCAGCAACACACCTTGCAATGATAGACTAGCCCTACATGTCTGCAGCACCACTCCTTGCAATGATAGACTAGCCCAACATGTCTGCAGCAACACACCTTGCAATGATAGACTAGCCCTACATGTCTGCAGCAGCCCTCCTTGCAATGATAGACTAGCCCAACATGTCTGCAGCAACACACCTTGCAATGATAGACTAGCCCAACATGTCTGCAGCAACACACCTTGCAATGATAGACTAGCCCTACATGTCTGCAGCAACACTCCTTGCAATGATAGACTAGCCCAACATGTCTGCAGCAACACACCTTGCAATGATAGACTAGACCTACATGTCTGCAGCAGCCCTCCTTGCAATGATAGACTAGCCCAACATGTCTGCAGCAACACACCTTGCAATGATAGACTAGCCCTACATGTCTGCAGCAGCCCTCCTTGCAATGATAGACTAGCCCAACATGTCTACAGCAACACTCCTTGCAATGATAGACTAGCCCAACATGTCTGCATCAACACACCTTGCAATGATAGACCAGCCCAACAAGTCTGCAGCAACACCCCTTGCAATGATAGACTAGCCCAACATGTCTGCAGCAACACTCCTTGCAATGATAGACTAGCCCAACATGTCTGCAGCAACACTCCTTGCAATGACAGACTCTTCCGACAGGTCTACATCAACACTCCTTGCAATGACAGACTAGCTAGCCCAACATGTATGCAGCACCACTCCTTGCAATGATAGACTAGCCCAACATGTCTGCAGCAACACACCTTGCAATGATAGACTAGCCCTAAATGTCTGCAGCACCACTCCTTGCAATGATAGACTAGCCCAACATGTCTGCAGCAGCCCTCCTTGCAATGATAGACTAGCCCAACATGTCTGCAGCACCACTCCTTGCAATGATAGACTAGCCCAACATGTCTGCAGCAACACACCTTGCAATGATAGACTACCCCTACATGTCTGCAGCACCACTCCTTGCAATGATAGACTAGCCCAACATGTCTGCAGCAACACTCCTTGCAATGATAGACTAGCCCAACATGTCTGCAGCAACACTCCATGCAATGTTAGACTAGCCCAACATGTCTGTAGCAACCCTCTTTGCAATGATGGACTAGCCCAACATGTCTGCAGCAACACTCCTTGCAATGATAGACTAGCCCAACATGTCTGCAGCAACCCTCTTTGCAATGATAGACTAGCCCAACATGTCTGCAGCACCACTCCTTGCAATGACAGACTCTTCCAACATGTCTACAGCAACACTCCATGCAATGATAGACTAGCCCAACATGTCTGTAGCAACCCTCTTTGCAATGATGGACTAGCCCAACATGTCTGCAGCAACACTCCTTGCAATGATAGAGTAGCCCAACATGTCTGCAGCAACCCTCTTTGCAATGATAGACTAGCCCCACATGTCTGCAGCAACACACCTTGCAATGATAGACTAGCCCAACATGTCTGCAGCAACACTCCTTGCAATGATGGACTAGCCCAACATGTCTACAGCACCACTCCTTGCAGTGATAGACTAGCCCAACATGTCTGCAGCAACCCTCCTTGCAATGACAGACTAGCCCAACATGTCTGCAGCAACACTCCTTGCAATGATAGACTAGCCCAACATGTCTACATCAACCCTCCTTGCAATGACAGACCAGCCCAACATGTCTGCAGCAACACTCCCTGCAATGATAGACTAGCCCAACATGTCTACATCAACACTCCTTGCAATGACAGACCAGCCCAACATGTCTGCAGCAACACTCCCTGCAATGATAGACTAGCCCCACATGTCTACAGCAACACTCCTTGCAATGACAGGCTAGCCCAACATGTCTGCAGCAACACTCCTTGCAATGATAGACTAGCCCAACATGTCTACAGCACCACTCCCTGCAATGATAGACTAGCCCCACATGTCTACAGCAACACTCCCTGCAATGATAGACTAGCCCCACATGTCTACAGCAACACTCCTTGCAATGACAGACTAGCTAGCCCAACATGTCTGCAGCAACACTCCCTGCAATGATAGACTAGCCCAACATGTCTACAGCAACACTCCTTGCAATGACAGACTAGCTAGCCCAACATGTCTGCAGCAACACTCCTTGCAATGAAAGACTAGCCCAACATGTCTGCAGCAACCCTCCTTGCAATGACAGACTAGTCCAACATGTCTGCAGCAACACTCCTTGCAATGATAGCCTAGCCCAACATGTCTGCAACAACCCTCCTTGCAATGACAGACTAACCAAACATGTCAGCAATAACCCTCCTTGCAATGATAGACTAGCCCAACATGTCTGTAGCAACACTCCATGCAATGATAGACTAGCCCAACATGTCTGCAGCAACCCTCCTTGCAATGACAGACTAGCCCAACATGTCTGCAGCAACCCTCCTTGCAATGAAAGACTCTTCCGACAGGTCTACAGCAACACTCCTTGCAATGACAGACTAACCAAACATGTCTGCAACAACCCTCCTTGCAATGACAGACTCTTCCGGCAGGTCTACAGCAACACTCCTTGCAATGACAGACTAGCCCAACATGTCTGCAGCAACACTCCTTGCAGTGATAGACCCTTCCGACAGGTCTACAGCAACACTCCTTGCAATGATAGACTAGCCCATCATGTCTGCAGCAACACTCCTTGAAATGATAAACTCTTCCGACAGGTCTACAGCAACACTCCTTACAATAACAGACTAATCCAACATGTCCACAGCAGCACTCCTTGCAATGATAGACTAGCCAAACATGTCTGCAGCAACACCCCTTGCAATGATAGACTAGCCCAACATGTCTGCAGCACCACTCCTTGCAATGACAGACAAGCGCAACATGTCTGCAGCAACACTCCTTGCAATGATAGACTAGCCCAACATGTCTGCAGCAACACTCCTTGCAATGATAGACTAGCCCCACATGTCTACAGCAACACTCCTTGCAATGACAAACTAGCTAGCCCAACATGTCTGCAGCAACACTCCCTGCAATGATAGACTAGCCCCACATGTCTACAGCAACACTCCTTGCAATGACAGACTAGCTAGCCCAACATGTCTGCAGCAACACTCCTTGCAATGAAAGACTAGCCCAACATGTCTGCAGCAACCCTCCTTGCAATGACAGACTAGTCCAACATGTCTACAGCAACACTCCTTGCAATGATAGTCTAGCCCAACATGTCTGCAACAACCCTCCTTGCAATGACAGACTAACCAAACATGTCTGCAACAACCCTCCTTGCAATGATAGACTAGCCCAACATGTCTGTAGCAACACTCCATGCAATGATAGACTAGCCCAACATGTCTGCAGCAACCATCCTTGCAATGACAGACTAGCCCAACATGACTGCAGCAACCCTCCTTGCAATGAAAGACTCTTCCGACAGGTCTACAGCAACACTCCTTGCAATGACAGACTAACCAAACATGTCTGCAACAACCCTCCTTGCAATGACAGACTCTTCCGGCAGGTCTACAGCAACACTCCTTGCAATGACAGACTAGCCCAACATGTCTGCAGCAACACTCCTTGCAGTGATAGACTCTTCCGACAGGTCTACAGCAACACTCCTTGCAATGATAGACTAGCCCATCATGTCTGCAGCAACACTCCTTGAAATGATAAACTCTTCCGACAGGTCTACAGCAACACTCCTTACAATAACAGACTAATCCAACATGTCCACAGCAGCACTCCTTGCAATGATAGACCAGCCAAACATGTCTGCAGCAACACCCCTTGCAATGATAGACTAGCCCAACATGTCTGCAGCACCACTCCTTGCAATGACAGACAAGCGCAACATGTCTGCAGCAACACTCCTTGCAATGATAGACTAGCCCAACATGTCTGCAGCAACACTCCTTGCAATGATAGACTAGCCCCACATGTCTACAGCAACACTCCTTGCAATGACAGACTAGCTAGCCCAACATGTCTGCAGCAACACTCCCTGCAATGATAGACTAGCCCCACATGTCTACAGCAACACTCCTTGCAATGACAGACTAGCTAGCCCAACATGTCTGCAGCAACACTCCTTGCAATGAAAGACTAGCCCAACATGTCTGCAGCAACACTCCTTGCAATGGCAGACTAGTCCAACATGTCTTCAGCAACACTCCTTGCAATGACAGATTAGTCCAACATGTCTACAGCAACACTCCTTGCAATGACAGATTAGTCCACCATGTCTGCAGCAACACTCCTTGCAATGACAGATTAGTCCAACATGTCTACAGCAACACTCCTTGCAATGATGAACTAGTCCGACAGCAACACTTTTTTCCCCGAGTTGCTGATGCAGCCATAGAATGGACCATTTCATAAAGTGTTTTTCTGGATGTGTTTACATGTCGACCACACACGATATATTGTTTATGATGACTTAAAATCTTGTTCATATTTTTATCACATCAAATCTTGACCATCTCGTATCTCGAAATTTTCTTCAATGTGAATTCCACAGGATTCAACTGTGAGTGAGAGATCGGTCACTTGATCGGTGAAGTGTTGCAACAGTTAATATTAAGCCTTAAGGGATAACACACACGTATTTCATACGTTTTTCACGACATTTAATTATACATGAAATAAACATGGAAACGCGTGAACTGAACATTGCGGGCTCCTTTGATATTCACGAGGAAGACCTTGGAATTTGTTTATAATTTGTTTAAATCTTTTTTTATGATTACTGCGACACTTTAAATCCGCTTTCGGGGTTTTAATATACATTGCAAGAATATATTTTTCTGGGTGTATTGATTGAATACATTCACTTCGACCCATCTTAGCCGACCAAAAAATAGACACTGAAAGCTATGGATTCCGTCTCTAGGCTGACACTGGCAGTCATCAGCATTCTGCGGCAATCTACATCAGTGCTTATTATTTATCTTCACCTTTAGGTCGCCACAAGTGACAACGTTTTGGGAACCTTCTCTCGTTGACGTTGATCGTATCGGTCATTTTGAAAACGTGTACCGAAAAATCCATGTATTACGACGTACGGTAACCTTGCTCGTCTCATGAAGATTTTATCAAAATCCATTATTCTATGAACCAAGCATATACATGCAATGTTGAGCTTGCGATTGTTTGTGAAATAGATTTGATTGTTTGTTTTTTGACGCCGCACTCAGCAATATTCCAGCTAAATGACGGCGGTTTGAAAAATAATCGAATCTGGACCAGATCTAGACAATCCAGTAATTGGGATACGATGACATGCATCAACCAAGTAAGACAGCGAGCCTGACCACCCGATCCCGCTAGTCGCCTCTTACGACAAGCATGGGTTTCTAAAGACCTACTCTACCCCGGATCTTTACGGGTCGTTCATGAAAAGAACAAATGACAGACAATTATGAACAAAGGTTCCCACAGAGTGACACACGATGACTGAATGAAATTTTCTAACTTCCAAGACATATAATAAAGCTACTATCTTAATCAGTAGCGCAGTGTGGTATGAATAACCTCCATCTGTAGGAAACAGCAACGCTAGCAGCTCGATTTTCTATCGCAAGAGATGCCATTGGGCGTAAAAGGTAAACTCGTGATGACATTGATTATGAATGGATGACTGAAAATCAGTGATGACACCAGATGTTACCGAAGAACTTGAACATGGTCTATCAGAAGAACCTCCCACTAACACAATTTACATTAAAGGGCAGTGCTCCTACCACAAGACGGAGCCCTGTAAACAATCGCATCTGGACCAGACAATCCAATGATCAGTATAATAGGCAATTTTAAACAATGCTTGCAGATTGTGTTTTCACGTTTATTTATAATTGGCGATCGTTTCATTGTTTCGTGTGTGTATTGCTGTATCATCCCAAGGGGCGGTCGGGTAGCCTAGTGGTTAAAGTGTTCGCTCGTCACGCCAAAGACCCGGGTTCGATTCCCGACATAGGTACAATGTGTGAAGCCTATATTGGTGTCCCCCGCCGTGATATTGCTGGAATATTGCTAAAAGCGGCGTAAAACCATACTCACTCACTGTATCATCCCAAAGTCTTATTGACGATGGCGAAAATGGCCGATATTTGTCACGGGTTGGTTGAAATGAAATATTTTTGAAATTCTAAGATTGCATGGACATGCAATCCCAATGGGTAGAATGTGTGACAGATATGAAATGCTATATCATGGTATATTTGATAGGATAAACATTATTTCGTTTTTCTCTTCTTCTCAATAAGGGACCCGTGACGATTCCGGGGTAGAATAGGTCTTCAGCAACCCATGCTTGCCGTAAAAGGTGACTATGCTTGTCGTAAAAGGCGACTAACGGGATCGGGTGGTCAGGCTCGCTGACTTGGTTGATGCATGTCATCGATCCCAAATGCGTGGATTGATGCTCACGATATTAATCACTGGATTGTCTGGTCCAGACTCGATTATTTACAGACCGCCTTCATATAGCTGGAATATTGCTGAGTGCGGCGTTAAACCACAAACCAACGAACCAACCTCTCATTAAGGAATTCTAATATAGTCTCAACACACACACATTCTGAAGAAACATACTCTGGGAATCCAGTATTTTTTTTACAGTTTCCCTTTTTGTTCAGTGCCACATTCATCCAGAACGTCAAATGCATATACAAAAATTAGGTAGAACTAACGTTATGTATTTTAAGGCCTCTGTAAAGCTTTCAAAACGTTCTTTGACGGAAAATGAGTAGGAACACCAGGTGTTCGCGAAAATGGTAAGCCTATCCTGCCCTAGTCTGTCTTACAGACCCTGATATAAATATATATCAAATACAGCCCATGCAAGTCTATATTGTTTGGCAAGTCTAGATAAGTGAAGAGAGTCACTGGGCTCCCTTTTATTATATTTTTATTAAGATAACTGAACAACTGGTTTTTCTGAACGATATGTTTATTTCAGAGATTAGATGTTTGTCTAATCCTGCCCTACAAACTCACGCTGTGTGAAAATCAATAGTAAAGAGAATGCTAGTGTATTCCCACAATAAAGTTATGCAGAGCTATGCAATAGATGGATGCCAGTGTGATATGGCTAGACGTTATGACATACCAAAAACGAATCTTAATCGCAATGTTATTGTGCGGCAATGGGTAACCAATCTGGCTAACCTGATCCATAATCGACCTGATTAGCATCACCCCTTTCGGCAACGGCGACTGCAACTACCAGTTGCGTCGTGACTCAGGGGTGCGATTGCCCATGCATGTTTCCCCGTGGCCAATGTTACAGATATATGATTAGATAATGACGTAACGCTCGTTGACCACTGGTCAGTATATAAGATGGCGCATTGGTCACCTCGTCAGTTATCGATACCCCGTCTTCACACAAGGTCTACCAACTTGTAAGTAGAATTGGATTTTTATATTTTTGTAAAAATAACTTCAAGTGACTTTGTACGTTTGTACCGCTTACCTCACAAAATGTTTTTGAAGTTGCAAATTAGCAACCTCTAGATCTGTATCTGCAGTTGGATGCAAATATGAGTCTTATTACATGCATTGAACAATATGGCATCAATACTATTTATTGTTTTTGGGACGAAATACTTATTTACATGGGCAGTGCAACCTCGTTTTTCCGGACCCTGTTAATCTGGAAATCATCAGTATCACTAAGTCTTCCTCCCACATCAGGGGCGGTCGGGTAGTCTAGTGGTCAAAGCTTTCGCTCGTCACGCCGAAGACCCGGGTTCGATTCCCGACATGGGTACAATGTGTGAAGCCCATTTCCGGTGTCCCCCGCCGTGATATTGCTTGAACATTGCTAAAAGCGGCGTAAAACCATACTCACACACGCCGTGATATAACTGGAATACTGTTTGAAGCGGCGTTGAACCCACTCATATATGCATGTTGTAAAAGCAGTACAACATAGACTAGTTTATATATTACCAATTGGTATGGAACATCTAGAAAGAGATTGTGCTGAGAATGGGAAAGAATATCTATTACTTATTAACTTATCGTGATGAATTTTCCATACAGATATCAACATGGCACTGGATACGTTTTGTTGTGTAGCGACGGTCATGCTTGTTGTCATGGTCATGCAGACAGAGGGTATGTATATAAAAGCGATACAAACAATGTCCATAGTCATAGGAAACATCAAAAGGCAATTCAAGTGTTCATCTCATAGAAAAGCGAAACAAACCTTTATATATTCATAAGAAATATTTGCCGAAAGCAGAGTCGATTTAACCGTTTAGATTATACCATAATCGTGTGTTTATGAATCACTATCAGATAGTGATGGTACCAGGAGTTGGCGAAAAGGTGAGCATACCCAGCCCCATATCCAGCGGTGGCACCTGCTACAAATACATGCAAAGTCAAGTCAATTGTTCACCTGAAATAGGGCGGTCGGGTAGCCTAGTGGTTCAAGCGTTCGCTCGTCACGCCGAAGACCCGGGTTCGATTCCCGACATGGGTACAATGTGTGAAGCCCATTTCTGGTGTCCCCCGCCGTGATATTGCTTGAATATTGCTAAAAGCGGCGTAAAACCAAACTCACTCACTCACTCACTCACCTGAAATAACACGGGAACGTATGGTACAGGTCAAATTGGGGATCTGTAACGGACATACTTCCTGTCACTGATGCGCAAAATATGAAAACTTCCTGATCATGTCTACCTTAAAACTTTTTAAAATCTTTGCTCAGGCCTTGATGTTGTAGCAATGATCAAACAACATTTGATCAAGAGTCGAACGACATTGTTTGAAAGCTTCATAGAAAGGGCATCCTCGAGTGTACCTCATGGGTTGTCAAATGTAGACACCGAAGGCTGGAGGTGAAGGAATAGTGTTCAACACACGTTCTGTAACGTTTTACAGTACACACTTTATGGCAATAGATGAGGTCCCAGTCTTGCCTTGATACCGATGAACAAAGGCAAACATGTACGCAGATTTATTTATTATATTAAGAGAAAATGGGGGTGATTGATTGAATGATGTTTAGGTATGTGTCCTGATGCAATATATCTGTCGAAAAAGAATATCACTTCGTTTTCAACTGTAAGCATTATGTTCACCTACGTAAAGTTTATGTGCCAGAATTGTATTGGAAATTGAAAGTATTTTTGAATTTAAAAGTTTGATGTGTACATCCCAGGATGATCTATTAAAACGTTGGCAATATGATGTATATTCGGCATTAAATCTTCAATCTATGTAATATGTTTCACATTGTACTTCTTGTATACAGGCCAAAAGCCTTCTCACAGATAAGTCAAGCTTGCCTTAACTGCTTGCATGGTATGTTGTTGCACACATTAAAATGGCTGGGTGATGTGATTTGAGGTGAAATGAGTTTAACGTGGCGTCCAAGATTATTGCACTTATATAGCGACGTGCATGCACGTGTGTGTGGCTGCTTGTACTAGTCCGGACTGATGCCGATTTATAGTGCTAGCTCACTGAGATACCATGCTGCAGGTTAACATGAATACCCCTCTCAGACACAGTATACTGACTCCGAGCCGACCAGTCCTTGTATTAGCCCCTTAATGCCGAGCGCCAGACAGGGTAACAACAAGTACCATCTTTTAACGTCTTTTGGTATGACGCGGTCGGGGATCGAACCCCGTACTTTCCATTACCCTGCCACTAGACCACGGAGGCGGTCTAAAATGGCTGGGACAGAATGAAAGAGATACTTTATAAATGTCTTCTTCCTTATAATGGAGTACAAAGTTTTGGATAACCTTCGATGCTGCCTTCGTGACTTGGCTGGGTAAGAGAGGTCTCACATACAGATCTAAACATAACTCCTTTCAGCTGCCGCCTGCGTGAACAGCACAGACTGCGGCGTCAACGCCAACTGCGCCAACTCCACCTGTGTGTGTGATCCTGGGTATCAAGGAGATGGCGCCACCTGCACCAGTGAGTACCATCAGCAGGGAGACTTTCAGAACATAGTGCTGATCACAGCCGATGTAATTATTGCTTAACTCAAACCTTAAAGGTTTTCACAACATTGCCCTTTTTTACAAAATAAACACTGACATACGAATTTAACTTGAATAAAACAAAAATGATAACAGTTTATGGGAAAGTGTACTTGATAAAATACTTTCGTGAAGATTATGTCTAAATCATTTACTAATTACTAAATGTAAATACTCAGTTCGATCAAATATGCTTGCTAACATATCACGAGGGACAAATATTTTGTGGAAAATAGAAAAGGTTTGATAGACACGGTTTGATAGACATGTCACCTGATCTTTGACGTCCTTGACCTTCAGCTATATGCAGCATGCTGGACTTCCTGCTGGGGGTCGGGTTCCTCGCCCTGCCAGGGGACTGCAGTCGCTTTGTCCAGTGTGACGTCACAATACCCAAGGTGCAGTATTGTAGCTACGGCACAGTGTGGAGTGACGTCATCAAGGCGTGTGTGACACCAAGGGACGGCAACTGCAGTAAGTACAACAGAAACCATTAACATTTATAAGCTTCATACATACAGTAAACTATATATAACGAATACGCTTATACCGAACTGACGGATATAGCGAACTTGCTTTTCTGTCCCGACTATTTGCTGTAGTTATGCTGTATTTATATATGCTTATAACGAACAACGGTTATAACGAACTAAAATTAGTGGTCCCTTTGAGTTCGTTATATCCGTAGTTAACTGCAATTTATATTGGTTAAAGCATCAATAATAGCAACGCGCTGTAACCATCACCAACGCGTATTAACAACAGTGACTCTTATATCATATTTCTTTAGTAAATACCTTGGCAAGAGATACGACCCCTTCTTCTGGATCCAGAGGTTATATGTTAAACCATATTAGCTAACTTGGGGTGGGTGATTGAACGCCACAGTCAGCAATATGTCATCCACATAATAAGACGAATACATGATACATTCTCATGGACAGCAACTTCTTTGATTCTTTGTAGGACGTTTCAGAGCCACTTCTTCCTCCTTGGTCAGGTGAATGATGATGGGGCAAGAAGTAGCTCTGAAACGTCTTACAAATAATCAAATAAGATGCTATCCATATCCAAAAAGTGTAATGTATTCATGTTCTCCCAACCTCTAAATGCCTTCTCAATGACCACATAATGAGGTCTGTGTATACTTGAATCTGTAGCAGACAAACCAATACACGAGCATCAATACACGTCTTCCCCAGTGAGTCAGTCCTCTTCATGTGTAGTTAGTTCTTACAGGTGACCTTTTTCATTGTTATTCCAGAAAGAGAAATAAATCATTTTATCCCCAAACAGTGGTCAATGTGTTTCTGTATATATAAACTTATCATAATCATATATACTGATGATTCCTTTTATCTGTTTTTCCCCAGATAAGTGCAGTGGACAGGCTGACGGGGTCGAGCTGCCCTACCCCCTCATGTGCAACTCCTACTGGCAGTGTCAGGGTGGGGTACCCCGTGCCATGTGTTGCCCTGTAAACAACACCTTCGTGGATGGTTCGGGGTGTGTCAGTGGGTCATGTGCTGACACCTGTCCTCCTGTCCAGGCTAATTACACAGCAGGTAAATTCACGTTAATATACTCCTGTCCAGGCTAATTACACAGCAGTTAAATTCACATGAATATACTCCTGTCAAGGCTATATACACAACAGGTCAATTCTCATTAATATACACCTGTCCTGGCTAATTACACAGCAGGTACATTCACGTTAATATACTCCTGCCCTGGCTAATACACAGCAGGTAAATTCACATGAATATACTCCTGTCAAGGCTAATTACACAGCAGGTAAATTCCCATTAATAAACTCCTGTCTAGGCTAATTACACAGCAGGTAAATTCACTTTAATATACACCTGTCAAGGCTTATTACACAGCAGGTAAATTCACGTTAATAAACTCCTATCCTGGCTAATTACACAGCAGGTAAATTCACATGAATTTACTCCTGTCAAGGCTAATTAAACAGCAGGTAACTTCCCATTAATATACTCCTGGCCTAGGCTAATTACAAAGCAGGTAAATTCACATGAATATACTCCTGTCAAGGCTAATTACACAGCAGGTACATTCACACTAATATACTCCTGCCCTGGCTAATTACACAGCAGGTAAATTCACATGGATATACTCCTGTCAAGGCTAATTACACAGCAGGTCAATTCCCATTAATATACTCCTAGCCTAGGCTAATTACACAGCAGGTAAATTCACATGAATATACTCCTGTTAAGGCTAATTACACAGCAGGTAAATTCACATTAATATACACCTGTCAAGGCTAATTACACAGCAGGTAAATTCACATGAATATACTCCTGTCAAGGCTAATTACACAGCAGGTAAATTCACATTAATATACACCTGTCAAGGCTAATTACACAGCAGGTAAATTCACATTAATATACACCTGTCAAGGCTAATTACACAGCAGGTAAATTCACATCAATATACTCCTGTCAAGGCTAATTACACAGCAGGTAAATTCACATCAATATACTCCTTTCAAGGCTAATTACACAGCAGGTAAAGTCACATTATTATACACCTGACAAGGCTAATTACACAGCAGGTAAATTCACATTAATATACACCTGTCAAGGCTAATTACACAGCAGGTAAAGTCACATTATTATACACCTGTCAAGGCTAATTACACAGCAGGTAAATTCACATCAATAATACACCTGTCAAGGCTAATTACACAGCAGGTAAATTCACATGAATATACTCCTGTCAAGGCTAATTACACAGCAGGTAAATTCACATTAATATACTCCTGGCCTAGGCTATTTACACAGCAGTTAAATTCACATTAATATACACCTGTCAAGGCGAATTACACAGCAGGTAAATTCACATGAATATACTCCTGTCAAGGCTAATTACACAGCCGGTAAATTCACATCAATATACACCTGTCAAGGCTAATTACACAGCAGGTAAATTCACATTAATATACTCCTGCCCAGGCGTATACTAACAGGTAGTGTGTTATCGATATACTCCTGTCTATTTACATTAAAGTAAAGTGACATTTATGCAGTCAAGTCAAGGCTTATTATGCTACAATATAAAGTGTTATTTATAAAAAAATGTAATTCATCTTCCGTAACAATGCTTAATTATGTTTAAATGAAGAGTTATTATGTTAATTCTCTTTGCCATCACACAGATCCATGTGAGTTTGCGCCCTCTAGCGACGGCCTCGAGTTCTACATGGAAACAGTTACCGGGTTTGGTCTTATCAGGAGGGACTGTCCCCCCGGCACCAACTTCAACAACGTCACCTGCGGCTGTCACGACGTCGTGAATGTTCCATCATCTCCACGTAGGTGTCAAAGCCAATCTTCTTATTGTCTTACTACAAACTGTATGCATAAATGAGTTTCTTTTTCGAACACCACCTCCCCTCATTGTTGGAATTTTGCATTCCAGTGTGCCCTATGATGGCTGACATCTACTACGACAACGCCACCACCGCATTCATTGACAACTCCACCAACGACGCCTGGATCCAAGTCAACAACGTCGCCCTTGGCAACCAGGCAGTGTTTTCAGGTTCCAGTAGTCTGGCGGTTTTCGCTCTGGCTGGTGTCACGTATGGATCCAATCTGGAAATCGACACCGTCTTCTCTGTCAACCCTTCCTCACCCATCAACGACCAGATTGTCCTCCAGAACGGCAAGTGTGACGAGAACGGACCTTCCTTCATGCTCTATGTCAACGACGTCCCTGGCAACGCCTCCATCATGGACGTGACCTTCACCCTTCAAACTGGCAACTCAGTCGTCGAGATAAACTCCACCTTGACGATCGATGTAAGTAGCGACAGTAGTAACGTCATGTTCAAAAGTGTCACAAGTGAAAATGTCACAAGTGAAAAATGTCACAACTGAAAAGTGTCATCATAACAAGGTGTGCCCATAGAGAAAGTCCGTATGTACTTTAGGAAACATCCTTTTAAATTGAAAAGGTATATCGTTACCACATTTTTATCATATTTACTTGTTGGAGTTGTTATTGTGTGATATTCATATGATCGAAACAATAAAGTTGCTGCTGCTGATAATTATAACCATATGATTTTTTACAATCAGAAAACCACCACAGCGAGGGTTGAAGTCAGGTACCCAACTCGCAGCAACAGCAGCACCTACTCCTACACCCTGTTCGACGACGACACCGACATATCTCTCACCACCATCTCCGACGCCATGCCTGCCACAAGTGAGTTAAACAGCGATAACCATGTTACGTTATTGATGATGACATTTTACCATTTCATTTAATATTGAAGCACATTTTTAAATAGAAATATGAATAATATTTTCACTAGAGTTTTTGAACTCATCTGTCGTTTACATCTTCAAGTGATACATTTATCTTAAAAATGCAGTTGATAAAGTATGTAATGACCGATAATTAATGCCAATGATGTGTCTCTCTCGCAGCCACTATCACAAGGAAGAACGCAGCTCTACAGATCGGGAGTGGAGACTGCACCAGTCAAGGATTCTCTGGATTTGTTGGATCTATCTTCAGGGTAAGCGTCTGCACCCTAATGTTTATCTTGGGTTACCTTGTTTCAGTTAGTGTGCATTGAGACCTAGTGGTCTCCGGCACTGTGCAGAATTGCCTCCCTTACGTGACCCAGGATCCTATGATCAATCTCTCATTAAGGTGACCATGAAACACTGAGATAATAATAATAATAATAATAATAATAATGAAGATGATGATGATGATGATGATGATGATGCTACTAAAAATAATTGCATATATAATGCGCCAGATTCCATTGTGGATGCTCATAGCGCTTCACAATTAATAACCCGGTCAATGAATCATTGAGCACTCCATTTTCATTCTCATCTCCCTGGGGAGTATACAAACCAAGCTACCTGTGAGGCGCTAGAAGGTTAACAGCCACATTACCATCTCATCCAACCGGGCACCCACTCACTGCTTTGATAGTCCAACATTCTGCAGGAGCTTTTACTCCATCTCTTCATTTTAGTTTAAATTTAGCATTACAGATAATTGCAATCGAAAGTGAGATTTGGAGGTTTTCGGGTCATGAAATGGTTAAATATACATCATTTAACGAGGCATAGCAATCTACTGGAATACAGAGGATGGCGTGGAAGAGGTTGGATTGGGTGTACGCAGCCCTCTTACGTGTCAACCTTGCGTGCACCCCATCAACGTCTCCCGTTTCCGAAATCCGCATTTATTTCTTTGCGTATCCAGGTTGTTGCCTCTCACGTCTTATAGTGATGCGGGGGCACGGGTGGCCCAGTCGTCTAAGGCGCCGCGATTCGCTGTGCAGAGTTGCGTCCCTTGGACACGCCAGAAACCTATGATTGTGGATTGGAATCCCGGTTCGCCCCGATTATGTTTCTAGGTTTGTCAGCACCATACCCGTGCTTGTGGGTTTCACCGAAGTGGTAAACGTCTTAGACCTGCATCTCTTCGGGCTTTCCTCCCACATTAAGCTGACACGCCGTGATATAACTGAAATACTGTTAAAAGCGGCGTTAAACCCAACTCACTCACTCACTCACTCATAGTGATTCACGGTGACTTTCACATGAAAGCGCGTAACATGATTGCCTCAGAAAATGTATTTCAATCAATCATATATATCAATATTTGAGTTTTGATCTGTTTTCATGTAGTACTTGTCTTTATTGCAGACTGGAATTCGCAGCTGTGGGATGGGGCTCTAACGGTTCCATAACCAGGAAACCCAGTTCATATTATCATACATTATAAGTCTTTGTTACATACACATATGGTGTTCACGCTATATAAATATTACCGTGTGTGTATGCGTTATATTCATAATGTCAATAAAATCATTGATAAATAGTTATGCTTATGTGATTTGTTTCTTGAGATGTGGAGATTGGTTTCCTTTTTACCCATAAGGTCTACATACACAAACTACATTCTGAATATTTTTGGTTTGGTTTGGTTTGTTTTTTAACGCCGCGCTCAGCAATATTCCAGCTTTATGACGGCGGTCTGTAAATAATCGAGTATGGATCAAACCATCCAGTGATTGATATCATGAGCATCAATCCACACAATTGGGATACGATGACATGCATCTACATGTACCAAGTCAGCGAGCCTGACCACCCGACCTTGTTAGTCGCCTCTTACAACAAGCATAGTCGCCTTTTACGGCAAGCATGGGTTGCTGAGGACCTATTCTACCCAGGATCTTCACGGGTCACATTCTGAATATGCAATGGAAAGTTCTTTTAGGTTCGAAAGCCTGTGTTGCCACTCTGGGAACGTGTTTTCTTTTTGAAATCAAATTTCCCGTTATTTCAATTATTTGTGTATTTTTTTAAAATTTTGATTTGTTTTCTCGTTTCTTGGATTATATTTTTTTGGAATTTCGATTATTTTCGCGTAACGTTGAGTTTTTTCTCGATAAACAATTGAAGTAACGAAAACATAATTGAAAACAACGCAAAAAGCTTGTAATTCGGAGTTTTAAAAATAAACTATGAATAATGAAAAAAATCGAAATTGAGAGTTTTTAATATAAACTTGGTAGAAATTTCGAAGTAACGAGAAAAAAATGCAAATGTTGAGAAAATGCTGTAAATAGCGAGAAAATATTCGAAGTAAAGAGAAAAAACTCGAAATTGTAAGGACGAGATATTTCGATTTAAATATAAATAAATTATACTTCCAAAGTGGCACCATTATGCTTTCGTAATCAGGCGTAGCTGCATCCAGAGATCGTGGGTTCCATCCCAGATTCCACTTGATCATGTTTCATAGTTTGTCAACACTTTCTGTTTAAGGGTTTCATCAAAAAGGTGTCACAGGCATCACACACCTTACTCATTCTAACTAGTTCTACTGCTGTTGCTACTACTACTGATGCTGTTACTACTACTGCTGCTACTGCTACTGCTACTGCTACTATTTCTACTTCTACTTCTGCTACTGCTTCTACTACAACTACTACTACTACTACTACTACTACTACTACGACTACTACTACTACTACTATTTTTACTGCTGCTACTACTACTACTACTGCTGCGACTTCTACTACTACTGCTACTACTGTTGTTACTGCTGCTACTTCTACTACTACTGCTGCGAGTACTACTGTAACTGCTGCTACTACAACTACTACTACTGCGACTTCTACTTCTACTGCTACTACTGTTATACTGCTTCTACTACTACTACTACTACTTCTGCGACTTCTACTACTACTGTACTGCTGCTGCTACTACTTCTACTACTACTGCTGCTGCTACTGCTACTACTTCAACTTCTGCTACTGGGGCGCCGTGATATTGCTAGAATATTGCTAACACCATACTCACTCACTCGCTACTTCTGGTACAGCTTCTACTACTACGACTACTACTACTGCTGCTACTAATGCTACAGCTGCTACTTCTACTTCTACTGCTACTACTACTACTACTTCTTCTACTGCTGCTACTGCTGCTACTTCTACTACAACTGCTACTACTGTTACTGCTACTACTATTACTGCTGCCATATCTACCAATATTGCTACTATTGCTGCTGCTACTACTACTACTGCTACTGCTACCTCTGCTACTACTGTTACTGCTGCTGCTCTACTATTTCATCTGCGACTTCTACTACTACTACTACTGCTGCTGCTGCTGCTACTACTACAGCTACTACTACTACTGCTACTTCTACTACTGCTCTCACTATTACTGCTACTGCTACTGCCTCTACTTCTGCTGCTGCTATTGCTACTACCTATACTTCTACCGCTACTACTACTGCTACTTCTACTGCTGCTACTACTACTACTACTTCTACTGCTGCAAATACTACCAGTATTGCTGCGACTTCTACTGCTACTTCTACTACTGCTTCTTCTACTACTACTCCTGCTGCTGGTACTGCTACTGCTGCTACTTCTACTACTACTACTGCTACCTCTACTTCTACTGCTACTACTATTACTGCTGCCACTTCTACCATTACTGCTACTTTTGCTACTGCTGATGCTACTACTACTACTTCTACTGCTGCTACTACTACTGCTATTATCACTACTACTGCTACTACTGCTACTACTATTACTGCTGCTGGTACTGCTACTGCTGCTACTTCTACTACTACTACTGCTACCTCTACTACTACTGCTACTACTCTTACTGCTGCCACTTCTACCATTACTGCTACTTTTGCTACTGCTGCTGCTACTACTACTACTACTACTTCTACTGCTGCTACTACTACTGCTATTATCACTACTACTGCTACTACTGCTACTACTATTACTGCTGCTGGTACTGCTACTGCTGCTACTTCTACTACTACTACTGCTACCTCTACTACTACTGCTACTACTATTACTGCTGCTGGTACTGCTACTGCTGCTACTTCTACCAATACTGCTACTATTGCTACCTCTGCTACTACTACTTGTACTACTGCTGCTACCTCTACTACTACTGCTACTACTATTGCTGCTCGTACTGCTACTGCTGCTACTGCTACTACTACTGCTGCTCGTACTACTACTGCTACTACTATGACTGCTGCTGGTACTGCCACTGCTGCTACTATTGCTACTGCTGCTACTACTATTACTGATATGGCTGAAATACTGCCAATGTGACGTTAGATATAAACTCACTCACTACTACTATTACTGCTGTTACTACTACTACTACTACTACTACTACTGCTGCTACTACTACTACTGCGACTTCTACTACTACTGCTACTACTATGACTGCTGCTGGTACTGCCACTGCTGCTACTATTGCTACTGCTGCTACTACTTTTTCTGATGTGGCTGAAATACTGCCAATGTGACGTTAGATATAAACTCACTCACTACTACTATTACTGCTGTTTCTACTACTACTACTACTACTACTACTGCTGCTACTACTACTACTGCGACTTCTACTACTACTGCTACTACTATGACTGCTGCTGGTACTGCCACTGCTGCTACTATTGCTACTGCTGCTACTACTATTACTGATATGGCTGAAATACTGCCAATGTGACGTTAGATATAAACTCACTCACTACTACTATTACTGCTGTTACTACTACTACTACTACTACTACTGCTGCTACTACTACTACTGCGACTTCTACTACTACTGCTACTACTATGACTGCTGCTGGTACTGCTACTGCTGCCAATACTTCTGCTGTTGCTAGTACGGCTACTACTGCTGCTACTTATTCTACTGAAGAGCATATGACAGATTTAAGAAAATAATCTTCAACAAATCGAAAACGGGATGTTACCGTCTCATTCTCCTGGACTTGCACATAAATTTGAGCATTCGATTACTTTAAAATCAAGCCTGTATAGTGCGTTCGGTGTAAAAAAAATCCCCATAATAATTAGTGTCGATATCGACGGAATGACTAATCAATGCGAACAAAAAGGGAATAAGTCACCAAATATTTTCAGAAAAACCACTTTACCAGTGTAATTCAGATACCATGAAAGATTAAGGTAAAACACATCCTTCTTTCTGAAAGTACCCGTACATATGTATCTCAAAATACATAGTCTTGGTTCTTAATATTGACTATCATATCAAGTCTTAATGTAATATGTCAAGAACTTAAATCTGTGACACAGTTTTTCCCTGATAGGATTGTGGAAATATGAAGCATTTTAACACAAGTTGACATGGCCTAGAGATTAATGTCCACAATTAAACAAGTAGGACAGCGATTATTTGATAAAAAAATTACACGAAATGCTGCCTTAGATTAGCAAAATACTACATTGTAATTGCTAAGTGAACTTTGTTAAACTTTCAAAATCTGTTACGTTTGCAGAGAAGGAAATTGTTGATCTTGAAGAAGTGATAAATGAATATTCTATATATAACGTTGTTTTATGTTATTATTTCTATGAAAACCTATCCACGTCCAGCTATCTTACTGATCATAATTATTCAACAATAATAATAATGCTCAGATATATTTGTGCATAAAAGGGTCTTATCATTACAATACCTGCTGATTTCGAAATCGGGATAGAACCTACAACCTCAGATCGTTGTCACTTATTTACGTTAGCGGGTCACCCGTCAGTTACCTCCCTTGAGCTATACCTGGCCTCACCGCAACAAAAATGTTACACATTGCATCTGACGCTTGACGGTTGCTCCAAAAGACTGTGTTCGTACCTCAACTGTAACTAGGCACCCGGAACGTCAGGTGGGAAGAGGTAAAGGTGGATTTAAAAAAAATATGATTCCTGGTGTTGAATCATTGTTCAGTGTGCTTGGATTGATTATAGATTACATGTACACCAGGAAGTAGATATCAACATTCTGTTTAGATAGTATACAGCCACATATTGCAGTTCACATGTGGAGTGGACGCGATGCAGCTCGTATGAGAGTCTAGATAGGATACACATACCTATTCTGAAGATAATATATGTATCGACAAACAACTAATATAAGTATTTCATGCAGAAATATTCAGAATAGGCAAACCCCCTTGGGGGGCGAAATACGCCCATGGCAACCAGTGAGTGTATATCCCATATAGGACTTCAGCATGGAAAGGTCGTGATTGCATTAAATATTCAGACTATTTGATTCTATCAAGGTGTTCATTGGTGATTTCGTTCGTTTTTTAGTCCGTTTCTCCCAATTTGGATATTTCGAATTTGCACATTGCATTACTAGAAAGGGGAGGTAATTCCGCAAGACTTTATGTGATGCTGAAACACTGGCCATAGACACGTGAAGGAAAAGTGAGAAACGTGTAACGCTAACATGTTGGTTGTGGCTGGGGGATTATAATAATATCAATTAATACAATAATGGTATTTATGTCTGTTCATAATTGACAATTATGTACATCATGAAGTATAAATATTGTCTTAACAGAGGCAGAGATTACTTAACCTTGGCGATGTGGCAGGCCAAGAAAGTGCAAGAATTCCTCACCTGTGTGATCTGCCAGGAAATTTACACAGACCCGTGTACACTGAGGTGTGACCACACATTCTGTAGGAAATGTGTCACTGCATACATCCAAACTAGACCAGATGCTGTGCAGTCCAAGACGATCCCCTGTGCCTTCTGTCGACAAGATACCAAGGTGCCCAACCCCAGCAGACCAGTGGAGGAGTGGGCGGGGCAGATCAAACCCAGCATCATTATACAGGGGCTGGTGGACACACAAAGTGAAGCTATGGAAGCAGGTATGATTTGTTTGAAGAGCATTGGAGTGGTCTCTGTAAAAGTTAGTATTCAACGTAAATTTGCATATAATCATTTTAATATTCTTAAAACGTTAGTAAATGGCGACTATGCTTGTCGTAAAAGGCGACTAACGGGATCGGGGGGTCAGGCTCGCTCACTTCGTTGATTTGCGTGGATCGATGTTCATGATGTTAATCACTGGATTGTCTGGTCCAGACTCGATTATTTACAGACCGCCGTCATAAAGCTGTAATATTGCTGAGTGCGGCGTGAAACAACAAACAAAACCAAAATCTTTAAACGTTAAACACCAACGTCTATATTTCAGATACAATGGACAATCACTGCTCAATGTGTATAGCTATAGGGAAGACAACTCCTCGAGCTTGGTGGTGTCATGAATGTGAAGTTTCCCTATGCAAAACATGTTTAAAGATGCATCATGCAAGTCCGATCTCACGTGACCACGAAGTGGCTGATCTATCTGAAGGGGGCCCGGTAAAGAAAACCCGCAAGGTTATGTGCAAGGAACATAAAAAAGAAGCCGTCAGTCTTGTGTGTAGAGATTGTCACAAAGCTGTATGTCCGTCATGTTGTGTTGTTTACCACAGGAGATGTGACTCTGTGGTTACAATACACTCTATGATAACAACAATTAAATATCACTTGACAAAGAGAAGAAATATGATGGCGAATAAGATAAAAGGAAAACAAAGAATGGTTCAGAAAACCCAAGAAAGGATTATCAGAATTAAGGAAAAAAGTAAACAAGCAGAAATGGATGTCCAAAATGACATTGCAAGCGCCATTAAAAAAATCAAACAGAAAGGTGAACGGCTGATAAATGAAATCAAAGAAATTACAGAAAATGAATCTAAACAGTTGCAAGCTGGTGTGAAGCATGAAGAGATTGAGGTGCAGATGTACAGACAACATTGTGAGTTCATTGAGCAGACCTTGGTATCGGACTGTGAGATGGACCTGTATGACGCGTATGAGGCTTGGGAGACGAGGGAAATGATGGACAAAGCCTCAGCAAGCAAACGAAGAATAGATGACATCAGGTTTAATTCAGACGCTGATGAAGTCCAGCACATCCTTGATGACCTACGGCTGGGGAAAATTGACGTCACATACCTGGATCAGGGAAGTTGTTTGCCGACTCGTGTGGTGGTTGACACGATAGACGGGAAGATGGAGAGTGACGAGAAGGAGCCTTCCCTTCGTGATGTCACAGTCCTGGTTGTCGATGGCATGGAGACAGTTGTAGTCACTGACTTTCAGAACATGTGTGTAAAATCATTCTACACCAAACACAACAGGTCGTGTCACAGAAAACTTCCCCTGAGAAGCGATCCATTTGGTATAACTCAGTGGAAGGAGAACAAGGTGATGGTCGCTATGGCTAACTCTTGTCAAATTCTAACGCTGGAAGTGACACCTGACCTGAAACTGCTCTCAGCCGTCTCAACCAGCAAGGGGTATTTCAGCATCGCTGTTCTGGGTCCTTCAACTCTAGCAGCAGGTGGTCACGAACGTGTTGATATCTTGGATATTTCTGGACACGTGTTGAAGTCAGTCACTGAACGCAACAACAAGAGACTGTTTACCTACCCTTTCCACATGTGCGTCAACACCAAGGGCAACATACTCGTGTCTGACTGGAAGGAGAAGTCTGTGACATGTGTTACGTCAGAGGGTGATGTGGTATGGAGCTACGCCCCTACCGGACACAGAGCTCTCATTTACCCTCGTGGTATCACAACTACAAGTACCGGCGATATCCTGCTTGCTGATAATTTCTCCGACAAAGTCATAGAACTGAACGAGTCTTGGGAGTTTGTCAGATATATCCTCCAGTCAAAAGATGGTAAAGCTGTTATTTCTCCAAGGGGTTTGTATGTAGATAACAGAAACTCACTGTATGTGTGTGGAGGCAGGAAGACAATAGAAATAATCTTCACATGAAATTGTATCACAATTGATATTTGTGTCAAATGGACCAAATGAATCTATATTGACTCATGTTATGAGAGCGGACTTATCTTGTGAAAAGAAGATAACAATCACGAGGATACTTATGATCGATAAATACAGTCAAAGGACACATCATAGAGTATATATCTTGTTAAAAAGGCAATAAAATAGATGATAAGAAATTATGGTCTTCGGCATCGATTCCTTCGTGGTGATGTTAGAATATTTTTAACCTGTATTATCGTTATTGTTTTTCAATCGTTGAAAGACTCAGAGGACATGCAATAAAAGTTCACTTCAACAGAGGCTTGGGCTTGTTCAATTTCTGTGGATGAAAGGTGTCACCGGGTCGTTACCGGACCTCTCTGCTCCCCGGCTTTATTTCAGACACCGCTCGGCAAAGTCCGGCGATCGTCATTGATCAGTGTCATGACATTCTGTGTTAGGGAATTTCTGTGTTTCTTTCTCTTGTGTTTTATTGGCACACTCATATTTACTGACTTGATGTAAGTATCTCTTATATGTTCGCTACCTTATTCTTGTATTGAAAATGTTTTTGTGACTATGATTTGCAAACATGAGGGGAATTTATATGTACATTCAGATATTTTTCATGTATTTATAATCATTTTTGCCTCATCAATAACTGTACATATTTTGTTGTAAATCTTTAATGATACCATTGGAAAGCTTATGTTCAGCGTTTTATTTTGACATTAACATCTTCAGTACGGATATAGTAGTCAGTTTGCTATTTGTATTTTCACCCGTGTTTAGAAACACACGTTGTCTGAGCGCCCAGTCTGTTGTATTCGACGGCTGTCCAGGAGATATGCTCTCTCTGAGGTCCGCGAGCAGTATATTTATACTTCTGTCAGGATCTTGGGTCTTTACCCTCCAGGGTTCGTTAAGCAGTTTGTACGGGTCAGTGTGCTACGGGGTGGTCACGTTCGAAACTCAGGTTTTGTAAGTAAGTGGTTTTGGGACACCTTCGAATTTCTTCTGACATACCCTGATTGTATTGACCTAAACGTAGTAGCTAGGGTTTGTAATATTCTGTTTTCTAGTAATCCCTGGATAACCAACCTTCCCATGATCTCGACTTAGTAACTAGTGTATCCAATACTCTGTTTTTCTAGTAATCCGCATCTTCCCGAGGCAAGAGAGTTAACTGACTTTAAAAGTCCAGTTCCCACCCTTGCCGAACTAGGCTTGAATTCCTGGGCTCGCTCGAAGCGCCACCAGTGGCTATTACGAGTTATGTCCTTTCTATGTCTCTCCTATTGACCAATCAGATTCAACCTCTCGTATCAGCGCCCAGTCAAGACGATTTGATTGATAATCAAGATCTATATTGTGATAAAACGAGTCTTACATTGCGAAGTGCATCAAATCACGTGAGCACCTTGATTAAAAACTTGAAAAGATTTGGAAAATATCTGTAGACAACGAGTTGGCGGTGCACATGCTGTGCAAATCCTGCATAAAATTTGCATGACAGTTTACGAACCGGATTTCGATTTCAGTACGCGATTGTGATTGGACTACGCATAGACTCCTCAGTCCAGCCAAAATATAACACCATAATACCAGCCTAGTTCGGCAAGGTGAGAACTGGAGTTTTAGTCAGTTAACTCTCTTGCCTCGGGAAGATGCTTAAACAAGTGCAGACAACTCTCGTTCTAGTTGAAAACTATTCAGGAACGCCCAACTCCCTGCTGCTGAGAGCTGTTCTGACCTGCCCACGACATCAGTTGGTATATTTTTCTAGATGTTCAACGATCTGCTGCCACTGGCAAATACTACAAATGAACTTACAGTTTCTAGTGCCACCAAAATTATTTACACAGCATTGTTGACAATGGTAACATTGTAGTGCTTAAGAGCATTTATTTCTTGTGGTCCTTGGTTTCATGCTAATAATAGTTCTCACGATGCCTTGTAGTTTAAGAAACTATCCAATCTCATTAAAATCAGACCTTAGTTCTCGCTATCGCTAAACAAAGATCTGAGGACATCCCATTACGGGTCACGTCAGACCGACCTTGCGCGAATTTTGACCGACCAATGGAAGGACTGACAAGAAGTCGACATTAGCCAATCAGAAGGCAGCTTTCTCGTGCTTTACGGCACTAAATTCAAATGGCGACTACGCTGCGAAACATATTTTGACAAATTCTCGATTAAAAATTTGAAACCTGAACAAAAGAACATTCTGGAATGGCAAATATATGGTCTAGATTGTATGTATTCATTCGTTAAACCCGTAACTATCGTTCGGAATACTCCGTGTTAAAGTTTTCAAGGTTGCATGGTTAGAAATAACATTCCGATTGTCACTTTCATGATCTGGTAAGCGACGCTCTGATTGGTCGGATGAACGGTCGTTCTGACGTGACCCCTAATGGGATGTCCTCAGATCTTTGTTTAGAGATAGCGAGAACTAAAATCTGTTTTTAATGAGATTGAGAAACTATCGCATTCAGTGTTTCGTGAGCACGTCAATTACAAGTCTATACCTATTGCCATGCACACACTGTTTGGGCCACGGTTGGCCTCGTTAACTATTGACTCAACGATTTAGTGTGCAGAGTTGTCCCTTGGGCACGACAGAAACCTATGATCGCTGGTTCGAATCCAAGATTCATCTGGATTTTGTTTCTAGGTTTGTCAGCATTCAACACCTGTGCTCATGGCTTTAAACTTCAAGATCTATACTCCTTTCGATGTTTCCTCCCCCATGAAGTTGACATAATATTAAATGGTGAGGTGAGGTGAAATGGGGTTTAACGTCGTTCAAAGATTATTGCACTTATATAGCGACGTGTATGCACGTGTGTGTGTGTGTGTGTGTGAGTGTGTGTGTGGCTGCTTGTACTAATCCGGACTGATGCCGATTTATAGTGCTAGCTCACTGAGATACCATGCCGCGCGCAGTTTAACATGAATACCCCACTCAGCCACAGTATACTGGCTCCCAGCCGACCAGTCCTTGTTTTAGTCCCTTAATGCCGAGCGCGAGATAGGGTAACAACAAGTACCATCTTTTAACGTCTTTTGGTATGACGCGGCCTGGGATCGAACCCCGACCCTTCCGCTCCCAGGGCGGACGCTCTACCTCTAGACCAGTGTACCCATGTCAGGAATCGAACCCGGGTCTTCGGCGTGACGAGCGAACGCTTTAACCACTAGGCTACCCGAACGCCCCAGTACGAGGAAGAACTGGTGCAATAGTGCTGTCTTTGACAAATATGCACCATTCTGTAATACCTGCTGTGCCATCGGCTGATGTATTTCCTCACTTGACAGTGATAGCTATCAGATATATTGATGCTAATTAGAACATGTTACACCGTGAGTACATGTTATGTCTCGATCACTGGGTTGTTACAATCCAGACTATTATGTAAAAGCCTCGTGATACAGCTGGAACATTGCTGTGCGCTATTCAGAAGTGCATGACCCCCAAAGTGACATTCACTTTTGACACAAACCGGAATAATGCTTACATTTAACGTATGAATATTTAGTCTTCGTAAAATTCTTTGAATTCGCATACAAAGAATATCCCCGACTCCCGAAGAAACAGCTGCTGACATAGTCAGTGCTTTCCGGAACCTCAATCTTTGCAGTTATCAGAAAAAAGGACTCAGAAAGCAACCAAAGGGATCATTCCATATATATACTACTCAAAAGAAGTTAAGCATCACCCGATTCTTTCATATTGGTAATGTTAATCTGTCATGGCATGAGAGATTAACTTTTGTAATATGAAAGAATCAGGTGATCCTTAACTTCTTTTGAGTTATTGTAGTATACATACAAAGATAACACAAATATTGTGATTGTCTATATTTATCTACATGCAATACAAAGATAAACAATATTCAAGTATGAAGACACAATGCCTTTCAGGAAGTGGTCAAATGTAACAAATGTTATATATGGGATAAAACTCTCTGAGTAAAGTACAGATTGTCATTATGTTATCCTCTCGCATACAACGCGAGCTAGTCCACCCCCGAGCTTGTTGCCTCTATTACAGCATCGATGACTTTCATGGCGTCTTTCTCCAAGTCATCGATCATCTTCATCATCATATAGTAGGCAGTGACGAAATTGGCTGTCCCGCCAACAAGAGCACCTAGATATGGTACAAAACGTGTCAGTTCTATGGGAACACGCTTGAGTGACTCCTCTGCTGCCTCAGACTTGATCATGTTCATCAAGAATGTTTTGACAGACTGACGGGAAGTCATGATGGCGGAACCGTCTTTCAGGGCATCTTTGAAATAGTCCAGCGGTTTATTAGTCCCGGCAGAGAGTTCCTGTAATGATTCGTCATTAAGTCCATACTGCTTCAAGTAGAAAGTCACCTCTGCCGCCAGAAGAGCAATATCTAGTGACACACCGATGGCGCCCCCTAACAGAGGAATTGGTATTAGGGAGGTACATGCTCCTTGGATTCCGGATGCCAGTGCCACCTTTGGTACCCGTTTCCTCAACACCATGGTCTTAGACTTAATGACACCTTTTGTGAGAGGAGACAGTGACAGCACGAGTGTATTCCTCTTTATTTCAGGCAGTGACACCAGCATGTCTTCCATCAATTTGGAGTAGTCCCACTTATGTTTGTCATAGCAGTCGATGCAGTACACTGGCCTCTTTTTCAGCTGTCCTGCTGTAAAGTTGTCATTGCAATCCTTCTTGATTCGCTCGAGAACCCTACTTTCTGAAAAGTCACGTTCGCTGTCCTTTGCACTTTCCATGGCATCTTCAATCTTTGTCCTGATGAAGAAGTATTCTTTCTTCAAAGACTCTATTTCCCGCGCTAACCAGATGTCCTTAGATGTGAACCTGTCATCTGACAGCAGGAGGAAGAAGTCGTATTTAGAGTATCCAACCCGTCCCAGGTACGACTTGTCCTGGGGGAAGCGTGGCGTTCCTACACCAGGAAGGTCCCACAATACTAGCTGTTCATTGTAGGGGTGGCAGTACTTAGTTGGTTCCCGTGTCACGTCTCCTGTCCCCACAGCCGCACTGCCTTCATCATCTGCAGTCAGTCCACGGATGCTGTTGATGAAGGATGACTTCCCCACGGCCGCCTCGCCTACAAGAGCTATTGATAATGGGACATTTCGCCAGTCCCTCATTTTATTTTGTACTATGCCTGGTAGGCCGCTCAACCCATGTTCGTCAACGTGGCGGCGGATTTCGTCAATCTCAGCTTCAGTTATGACTTCGAAAGCAATGTCATCCATCTGCAAAATAGTCATAATGCCTTTCGTCACTGACACAAACATGAATTTTTCAAATCTGCACGATAAGATCAATTGTAATATTCTAGCAGATAGTTTGATGTGTTCCTATAATTCATCAGTGAAAAACACAGAAATGCTGTCATCGCGTGTCCAAATCTAAGTAAGTGAGTGAGTGAGTGAGTAAGTATGGTTTTACGCCGCTTTTAGCAATATTCCAGCAATATCACGGCGGGGAACACCAGAAATGGGCATCACACATTGTACCCATGTCGGGAATCTAACCCGGGTTCTGTTTTGACCACTAGGCTACCCGACCGCCCCCCAAATCTAAGTATGTATAAAAATAATTGTCCCTACTGTTACATGGTGACAAATCAAAACTAAAAACTATATTCATTTCACTAAAAAAAAAACATGATCAAGCAGGGTATAAACTGAAAAGGGAGTTTGAAACACAGCCATTTAGGAGCATTAACTAATTGGGGTATAAAACAAAACTGATTTTTCTTAACTCTTATGTCTCCACTGTTACAAAACAGTGATGCTTATAATGAATACTAATGTAGTAGGGAGCACGGGTGGCCCAGTCGTCTAAGGCCCCGCGATTCGCTGTGCAGAGTTGCGTCCCTTGGGCACGCCGGAAACCTTTGATTGTGGGTTCGAATACCGGTTCGCCCCGATTATGTTTCTAAGTTTGTCAGCACCATACCCGTGCCCGTGCATCACTTCGGGCTTTTCTACCACATTAAGCTGACATGCCGTGATATAACGTTAATAATGTTAAAAGCGGCGTTAAACCCGACACAGCCACTCACTAATGTAGTGAAGAATTGATAGATAGAGTATAAATACTTTGTCTGATAGTTGCACGGTGCTGAAATGTCTCACATCTTTTGCAGCTCTTTATTTTATGGCAGTGTGACAGTAGGGACAGACGTAAATGATGGAATTATATTACTTTCAAAATGTGACAGTTGTGCATCATGAAACAAAACCTTTTAAAGACTAACACTAACAACTCAAAGGAATAGTCGTATACAGTAAACTACGGTTATAACGAACACGCTTATAACGAACTGACGGATATAACGAACTTACTTTTTTGGTCCCGACTATTTGCTGTAGTTATGTTGTATATATGCCTATAACGAACTACGGTTATAACGAACTAAAATTAGTAGTCCCTTTGAGTTCGTTATAACCGTAGTTTACTGTATATCATAACATTGATTCCCATTATTTGACATCAATATTCACGATAACGTCTTGAAACTTGAATGGAACAGAAGGGACATCAAAGTGTAGACCCGTGAAGATCCGGGGTAGAATAGGTCTTCAGCAAATCGGGTGGTCAGGCTCGCTGACTTGGTTGATGCACGTCATCGATCCCAATTACGTGGATCGATGCTCATGATGTCAATCACTGGATTGTCTGGTCCAGACTCGATTATTTACAACCCCCACCCCTTCATATGGGTGGAGTAGTGCTGAATGCGGCGTTAAACAACAAACAAACAAACACCAAACAAACAGTGGTGACTATACATGCCATGTCAGACACCTGTTAATTAACAAATACTTGTGACATTGACCTGCTCTATAAGACACCTGGTACACCTGGATATCCTCCTCAGTGTGGACATTTCCTTTATGTCACGTGTATGTCACGTGTATGTCACGTGTATGTAGCCTTCTGCATTACCCAGATTGTCAAAAGGGTGGCATTCCTGGTAGCAAATCCGGGTACTCTCCCAATGTCAGTCAACAGATTGGGTGGTACCAAACCTAAGGCACCGAGGACAATGGGGAATCTGACAACTTGGTACTTGCGATGCAAGCGTGACATATCGAAAGCGAAAGTTATAGAGCTGGAATATTGCTGAGTGCGGCGTAAAACAACAAACCAAAACCAAAACCAAAATGTAACAGTTTGGATAAAATTATTCTAAGATATCAATTGATGGTTCATTCGTTGCAGTAAAGTTTCAAATGGTTCTTGTGAAGATACATTGCCTCATAGTAAACAGAATGTGTACAGTTTGACTCAGATAAATACCAGTGTGGGAACTGAACTTGAGATTATTGATGATACAGTAAACTACGGTTATAACGAACACGCTTACAACGAACTGACGGATATAACGAACTTACTTTTTTGGTCCCGACTATTTGCTGTAGTTATGTTGTATATATGCCTATTACGAACTACGGTTATAACGAACTAAAATTAGTAGTCCCTTTGAGTTCGTTATAACCGTAGTTTACTGTACGTGTAAAAGTAGGGACATCAAAATGTAACATTTTGGACAAAATTATTCAAAAGGTTAAATTATTGCTTCTTTCAATGTAGAAAAGTTTCAAATGTTTGCTGTAAAGTTAAATTGCTTCATTAAAATCAATGAATATATAAACAGATATTTACCAATGTAGGAAATTAACTATAGACAATTATGTGTAACAGCATATCAGATTAAAAAGAAAAATATATTCAGAAATGATCTTAAACAAGCGAAATACGCAACAAACGCGGCATCACAAAACTTCACGTTGGTTCACGACGACACATTCGTCTCTGCCGTGTAGAGTTGTGTCCCTTGGGCACGCCAGAAACCTATGATTGTGGGTTCGAGTCCCGGTTCGCCCCGATTATGTTTCTAGGTTTGTCAGCACCATACCCGTGCTCGTGGGTTTCACCGAAGTTGTAAACGACCTGCTTCACTTCGGCCTTTACTCCCACATTAAGCTGACACGTCGTGATATAACTGGAATAATGTTAAAAGCGGCGTTAAGCTCATCTCACTCACTCACTATACGAACAGGTAGATGGTTACCAAGTAACTAAGAGTAACTCGGTTCAATGTGTTATGATTTGTGTTACAAAACAATTCAGGACAACAGTCGATTCAATCAGCACGAAAAGGTTTGTTTTTTAGTTGTTTAACGCCGTATTCAGCAATAACTATATGACAGCGGCCTGTAAAAAATCGAGTCTGTGACAGACAATTCTAGTGGTGACGTCGCGAGCATCGACCTACGCAATTGGGATACGATGACATGCACTCAGCAATATTCCATCCCTATGAAGGGGGGGTGTGTAAATAATCGAGTCGGAAACAGACAATCCAAGGATTGACATCATGAGCATAGGTCGATGAAATTGGCATACGATGACATGCATCAACCTAGTCAGCGAGCGTGACCACCCGATCCCGTTAGACGCCTCTTATGACAAGCATAGTCCCTATTACGACAAGCATGGGGTGCTGAAGACCTCGTCTAGCCCATGCTTGTCATGATCATAAGCGTGGGACAAGTCAGGGCATGAGGAGGTAGCTGACGTAACGGAGGTCGTCTTCAAGGCCCTGCAGCCCTATATACGGTGGCTTTATGCATCCTTCCCTTGTGTTGTACTCATATCTTCCTGGATGTCTGTTGGTGTAAAGACATTTTACGTGATCATTACCCATTCTTCGGAATTGTCACTTGTCCAAAGGTCCAAACTCCTGCTTCTGTTCACAACAAAAGGGGGCGGTCGGGTAGCCTAGTGGTTAAAGCGTTCGCTCGTCACGCCGAAGACCCGGGTTCGATTCCCGACATGGGTACAATGTGTGAAGTCCATTTCCGGTGTCCCCCACCGTGATATTGCTGGAATATTGCTAAAAGCGGTGTAAAACCATACTCACTCACTCACTCACAACAAAAGATTTCACAACTTGGCAAATCCTTCTGTGTGAGATTCAAAGCCCGTCAATCGCCCCTCGTTGCTGAGGGCACATGTGGACAGAAATTAATATCAGCAAACGGGAAACCAAATTAAAACAAAACAGAAAGAAACCATTGGGATAAGTCTTTAAACAAAAGGTTGTCATTCGAAAATACATTCACTAAACTCATGTGCAGAAAACCTGAACAAAGATCAAAGGATGTACTGGTATGACGTTGAGTGAGTGAGTATGGTTTTACGCCGCTTTTAGCAATATTCCAGCAACATCACGGCGGGGGACACCAGAAATGGGCTTCACATATTGTACCCATGTCGGGAATCGAACCCGGGTCTTCA
This sequence comes from Haliotis rufescens, assembly GCF_023055435.1. Taxonomy (NCBI): domain Eukaryota; kingdom Metazoa; phylum Mollusca; class Gastropoda; order Lepetellida; family Haliotidae; genus Haliotis; species Haliotis rufescens. The sequence goes on from NW_025963868.1 coordinate 26,112,511, forward strand.
GCGTGACGAGCGAACGCTTTAACCACTAAGCTACCCGACCGCCCTGTAGGACGTTGAATGATTGAATGTAGGTCAGTGTTCCAACGTACCCTGTTCCATTTACTAATTTATTTATTGAGGGTGTGTGTGTGGTGTGTGTGTGTGTGGGGGGGCTCTTAATGAGTCCCTATTGAGCTTCTTTTAATTATATTTTGCCAAGATAATCAAGCTGGATCTTTTTCTGTAAATGTCTTCTTTTCAGAGACTAGAAGTGTGTCTATGCACCAACGGGGATATCACAGTTCACTTCTTGACCTGGAGGTCGTGTGTATTTTTAAACATGAATCTCAGTACATCAGTTTCTTAAAAGCGGGAGGGCACGGGTGGCCCAGTCGTCTAAGGCGCCACGATTCGCTGTGCAGAGTTGCGTCACAAACCTATGATTGTGGGTTCGAATCGAAAGCGGCGTTAAACCCAACTCACTCACTCACTCACTCACTACAACCAGTAGGAAGCAGTGTACGGAACGCCAATTACAGCAGCACACAGAACTTTTCAAGAAAAGGTTTTGTTGCTCGACCAGTTGCGTGAAGCTTTCGTTTGACGATGTCTCTGTGAGACTTTAGGGAGAAGTTGGCGCCATCCGCCACAAGACTCCTGAGGGTTGGTAGGTCGTGGCCCTCGGGCTCCCTACAGCTGACCAGGAAGACTGGCACATCAGGGAAACAGTCCTCGATCTTCTTCAGGATAGCTTCTTTTTCATTATCTTCATTGAATGTTCTTGGGTGTGCCTTTTTCTGATTTTTTAGGTCACGGTCGATCTTCGTCCTGACATAGAAATAGCGTTTCCCCTGTTTCGCAATAGCACTGTGAAGAAGAAGTTCCGTCTCCTCAATTTTGGTACACGACACATGCACATAGAAATCGTAACTTTTAAAGTTAATCTTCTTCAGGTATTCTGGTCCATATGGGACGTTTTGGGTGTCATATCCGGGTACATCCCACAGCACAACATCCGATCCGGGTAGGTGATAGGGGTGGGTTCCAGACGTACACTCCACCACGTCAGTCCTGGCTGCGTATTCCTCCTTGTGTGGTAAACTAAAATAGGCATTAATGAAACTGGACTTGCCGTTGCCGGACTTGCCTATGACACCCACGTTATAAAGACGCTGACTGGCAGCCTTGCTGCTGTCCTTGCCGCTGTCCTTGGCGCTGTCCTTTCCTCGTATAGACATTGTCACTGAAACATCACAATGTCACACTTGCAGAACATGCAACACCGGCTCAGGCTAGCATTATACACAGTACTACACAGTATCACGAGTACTACACAGTACCACAAGTACCAAACAGTACTACACAGTATCACTAGTACCTCACAGTACCGCAAGTACCAAACAGTACTACACGGTATCACAAGTGCACCACAGTACTATACAGTACTACACAATACTGCACAGCACTACACAGTACCACAAGTACGAAACAGTACTACACGTGCAACACAGTACTTTACAGTACTACCCAGTACTACAGTGCTACACAATACTTCACAGCACTACACAGTACCACAAATACGACACAGTACTACACGTGCAACACAGTACTATATAGTACTACCCAGTACTACAGTGCTACACAATACTGCACAGTACTACACAGTACTTGATGGGTGCCCGGTGATACATATTTTATATTATATTATGATTACATCTAAGCAACCGCTTCAAATGGAGTGAATGCTGCCCTTAACCTCAACCTTAAAAACTAGTCAATACCCTTATCAGAATATCTTACAATAGTAACAATGAGGTAATGCACAGGCATATCCGTTCATGGTGGTGTATTGTATCATTGTGTGAACATTTTGTGTTTGATAACATTTCTACGATAATATACACATGAGTGAGTGAGTTTGATTTAACGCCGCTTTTAACAGTATTCCAGTTATATCGCGGCGTGTCAGATTAATGTGGGAGGAAAACCCGAAGTGATGCAGGTCTCAGACGTTTACCACTTCGGTGAAACCCACGGGTACGGTGCTGACAAACCTAGAAATCGGAGCGAACCGGGATTCGAACCCACAATCATAGGTTTCTGGTGTGCCCAAGTGACGCAACTCTGCACAGCGAATCGCGACGCCTTAGACGACTGGGCCATCCGTGCCCCCATATACACAGGACACATGAATGATATACTACACCAATCTTGTTAAGAAATCTAAAACTTTCAGGCTGAATTTATTATCACGGATGTGTGATCTAAACTTGCCATACTAATTATGTAATTATGTAATTATGTCACTGTATGTATCGGCGTCTCTCGAGATATAGATACTACAATCGTGGTTAACAAATTGAAGACTGTGAGTGTGATTTTATATATTCCAGCAATATCACGGCGGGGAACACTAAAAATGGGCTTCACACATTGTACCCATGTTGAGAATCGAACCCGGGTCTTCGGCGTGACGAGCGAACGCTTTAGCCACTAGGCTACCTGGCTGCCGCCTTCTGATCTCCGGGCAGACACTCTATCCACTAGACCACGGAGGCGGTCCGCATTAATTTTGTAGAGCGAGTATGTTTTTACGCCGCTTTTAGCAATATTCCAGCAATATCACGGTGGGAGACACCAGAAATGGGCTTCACACATTGTACCCATGTCGGGAATCGAACCCGGGTCTTCGGCGTGACGAGCGAACGCTTTAACCACTAGGCTACCCACACGCCTTGAAGACTGACTTTCATGTTGGAGTGCTTATATTTTGGGAATCAGGCATTACGTATGAATCTATTATGAATATATGTATTATAGATACTACGTAAGGGTTGTATACTGGAGCACAAAATGCTGAAAGTTCAGAGAAGATGTTAATACAATATGTATACACGTGACATACACATGACATACACGTGACATAAAGGTAATGTCAACACTGTTGAGGATATCCAGGTGTACCAGGTGTCTTATATAGCAAGTCAATGTCACAAGTATTTGCTTAATTAACAGGTGTCTGACATGGCATGTATAGTCACTGTGAATCACTGTTTGTTTGTTTATTTGTTGTCAACAATACTCAACCCATATGAAGGGGGATGTAAATAATCGAGTCTGAACCAGACAATCCAGTGATTGTAGTCATGAGCATAGATCGATAGATTGGCATACGATGACATGCATCAACCAAGTCAACGAGCCTGACCACCCGATCCCGTTAGTCGCCGCTTACAACAAGCAAAGTCGCCTTTTACGGCAAGCATGGGTTACTGAAGACCTATTCTAATCCGGATCTTCACGGGTCACAGTTTCATGTAAATGTACCTGATACAGCCTGCACATGTCACGATGTAATACTGTCATGTACGTGGACAACGCGTGTGACACGTAGTGTAAGTATGTAATACGCTCGACCAGGCCAACGTAAATGCCGGCAGTAAACGACTGTAGTGAGTGAGTTGGGTTTAACGCCGCTTTTAACAGTATTCCAGTTATATCACGGCGTGTCAGCTTAATGTGGGAGGAAAGCCCGAAGAGATGCAGGTCTCGGACGTTTACCACTTCGGTGAAACCCACGAGCACGGGTATGGTGCTGACAAACCTAGAAACATAATCGGGGCGAACCGGGATTCGAACCCACAATCAAAGGTTTCTGGCGTGCCCAAGGGACGCAATTCTGCACAGCGAATCGCGGCGCCTTAGACGACTGGGGTCATTCGTCACCACTCGCCCCTTTCCGTAACCTGCAAGAAGACGGCTTGTCCCGGAATAACACGAGTTGGTCACGAATGGACTGGGCCACCCACGCCCCCAGTAAGCGCCTGTAAAGGATTTCCCTACACGACTAACGGCTACAACGGCGTATGTTGCGCAGTAGCTAAGCCTGTCATAAAACTGTTGTGTAAACAGTTCGTCATACCATGTGTAAACAACGATTAACTACATAAAGACATTCCGAATTGTCCGCAAGCGCAAGGCCTTTAACAAAGGTCATGACCTCCTAACCCAAAACGCAGGACAATCACCATGACATTATCGAACTAAGCGTTACCTTCGGGGTACCTTCGGGATGTTAAATCTTAGGTATCCCTCTCACAGAACCGGAGACGATCAGTGTTTGTCCTTATTCAGCTGATTTTAGTATTATCCATTGTCCGATGATATGGAGGAAACGAGATGTCTGCGCCAGGCGCTAAGCGACCGACAAGAGCCGCGCGTTCTGATTAGTTAAGGAAAGTCTTACCTGTGTGACGTCAGGCTAAAAATAGCTCGCCAGCGCCAGGCGAGAATGTTGAAATAGCAATAGCGGGAAAGCCTCTCGAAATCTCCCCTCTCACAAACAGTCGCTAAACCAGGTCACGCATTCAATATCGTTTGTATTAACCGGTAGTGACAGCCTTTTTAAGCCTGGGCGAGTTCACGTCAGTGTTGGGGGCAACAGAATTCTTAATGAATGTAGGGCGACAGAGGATTTGAGGGACGACATGTGGTGCTCTATCCCAGCGTGGAGCTCTATTCGAGGAAGCCGACCTTTGTCTAGTCCTGCACCATGACTGTGGAATATATTTATTTTATGGAAAAAACACACCCTAGAAACGTATACAAAAGCATGCCTAGCCGCTCAAGCTAGCTCTATATGAAATCAGCATCGGGATTTTTAAAATTTTATTTTTAGAGTCAAGAAGGGTATTGTGTAATATAAGATTTCATAGACTAAATGTTAGTCTAACCTTTGTCCTGCCTGTTGTCTTGATGGCCTTCAATACAGCCGGTAGACTAACATCTAGCCTCTGAAATGAACATGCCGTACAGAAAAAAACAGTTGTTCAATTTTTTTTAAAAATCGGGGAAGATATCCTTCCATCTGAACATGTTCTGCACGTGTCTTCTGCCAATGCTAAAAGCATTTTCTTCATTTTCTGAAATTTTGAACTTTCTGTGTTTGTTTAAAAAGGAGCCCAGAGACTCTCTTCATTTTCATGATACTGCAGTAATCTGGACTTGTCAAACATTATAGACTTGCATGGGCTGTATTTGATAAATTTGTATCAGGGTTCGTAAGATAGACTATACAGCTGGGTGTGGTCGACTGAGCCTTTGGGTCGAACTGTCATCCATACATTTCAGAAGTTAGGCCTGGCGCATGATAACAACGAAACAAGAACATTTTAACGCGTGTGTATTACTGTAACTCTCCTTCAGAGGAATATTTTGTCTGTTTGTTTCTTTATTTGTTGTTTAACGCCGCACTCAGCAATATTCCAGCTATATATCTTTCGCTTTAGAAATGTCACGCTTGCATCCCAAGTACCAAGTTGTCAGACTCCCCATTGTCCTCGGTGCTTTAGGTTTTGGTACCTCCCAATCTGCTGACTGACATTGGGAGAGTACCCGGATTTGCTACCAGGAATACAGCCCTTCTGACAATCTGGGTAATGCAGAAGGCTGCAGTGTTTGGGAGTCTTCACATTCTCCGAACAGTTCTGGGTGGGTTTGACTAGGCAGCGCTTCCTGGGAGAAGTCCCATTCGCTGTCTGGGCTGCGTGTAGAGGGGTCAAGGGCCCTGAGCTGATGATAAGCCTAACCAGCCTGAGTGTGCCAGGATCATCCAAACCCTCTTTGCTGCATTTTATTATTTTAATCTGTAAATAATAATAATAATAATGCTAATAATGAAGATGTAACGTGCGAAAACTGTTCCCAGAAGAGTGAAAAAGGGTTAAGTCAAAACTGATTTATTGGTGCTTTATGGCGTTTGGTGAACACGATTAAAAACCTACAGGTTTAATTTTCAGGATTACCGATACCCGACTCAAGGATATTATATGGGTGCTTTTAATAAAATATGACTGCTCCCGTATATTTAACAATGGCTGCTGGCTTACAGCGAGAACCCCCCCCCCCCCCCCCCCTCACACACATCGTACCCACACCCCGCACCAATACAGTTGGCTAATCTTTACAATTCATTTAACAATTTCTTTGTATTTACAACACGCTTCAGCTCGCCGATGTTCACTTGACATGGGCAAAGGGAAGTAACTCGTGCTAGCTCTGTACAACAAACTAGGATAGGATAGGATAAGTTTTATTCCATACTGAAAGGCGTCGGGCCCATAGTACAATTCTGTTTTCGGGAGTGGTTACAGATCCGTTTAACAGGTCATATTCTAATTAACATAGCATGATAAATGAACATTGATAGATTTTTTAGAGTATCTTTATCAGTTGTTGACATGATCGTTATAAATCAATATATCAGATCAATATATTTTCTTCTAAGGTGGTCGTATTTTGGACAAACTAACAGCAAATGAAACTCATCTTCAATGTTCCGGATTCCATGTTTTTCATACAATAACATCATATTGTAACATTTTCTAGGTAATCTATCAATAGGCATTTTAAGAATCTTGAACCAATACTTGAAAGTCTAATATGTTGAAATATGTAAAGTGTACACGTTCGCATTCACCATATACCATAACACTCGATGTAGAGTTTTTTAGGCCAAGGAATCGTTTACAAGCATATAGATGGACCAGTTAAATAGTTCTGTATTCAGTATGCCCCCAGAGTAATTTTTGTATCAAATATTTAAAAAAAGGTTTGATATGAAAGATCAGTGAAGGTTTTTAAACTATGTAAGATTCCCATTAGTATCATTTTTGCCTGCATTGCTGCATTACTGGTGTGGTAATTCCACGTTAATCTGCCTGTGAAGATTACCCCAAAATATTTATAAGAAGTGACAATTTGTAACGGTTGTGAGCTGAAGAACCATTTTTCCCTACTTGATAGTTTATTTCCCTTTTTGAAAACTAACACTTTCGTTTTCTCAGTGTTCAGTTGGAGTTAACAATTAGAACAGTACAGCTCCAGTTGATCTATCAAATTCTGAAAACCTTTTATCGTACAAGAGAACACAACAAACTATTCAAAGTGATTATCGTCAATCGCACCCGAACGTGAAAATAACACAAAGGATGTTTAAAAGAAATACGTTATGAACAAAACAGCTTCATTTCAATGAATGGAAACATTTCTATGAATCATGCTTTAATCAAAGTCAAATATACCTGGACACCACAAGGCCCTTCAAATTCATGTAAATATCCAGCCTGGATAGTTAAACATGTTTCTCTGTACTTTAACAACATCTGTGAATCAGTCACCGAGTTGGACATTCGTGACCAACTCGTGTTATTCCGGGACAAGCCGAATAGCGACTCGTGCCCCTCTCGTGGCCATTTTGTGCGACCGGGTTCCGTCTTAGCGCAAACGGGCATACCTAAAACAATTGTCAACTCGTTGCGTAATGGTTCACATATATTTCCCCATATATTATATAGATTTCAGATGGAATTTAAAGCACATCGGGACGTGCGGAATTATACAGTGTGATTGAACACACTTAACTGTGTCTTGGGTATATTTTTAGACGCAGGACATATGTAAAATCAAAAATTATTTCTGAGGGATTCTTTGATGAAGAACTTGAAATCATACGCGCATTCTGATTGGTTTGTCGTATTTTCGCACATAACATTCATCGATAGGGGGACGAGTCTTCTTGCAGGTTACGGAAAGGGGCGAGTGGTGACGAATGCGAATTGGACTGGTTGTCCCGTTAGTCGCCTTTTACGACAAGCATAGTCGCATTTTACGGCAAGCATGGTTTGCTGAAGACCTATTCTACAAGTCTTAACAATAAAACACATTACTACTAATACGATTTACACATTCTTAAAGAATAATGAAAATCATTCTAAGTTTCTTTCTTTCTGAAAATTCCCGTATTTATTTATTTTAGAATAATGGTGTTGTCATAATTATTGACAATAATATCAAGTCTCTGTGTGATATGTCAAATAACATATGAGTATGATAAAATTCTCATAGGAAGCTTGATGTGGCAAAATGAATCAGTTTAACACAATCTAACGTAACTGTAAACCCCACTGTGTCACCATAGAAATTTCTGTCCTCAATTCAACAACTTAGGTACCAGTTATCTGATCCCAGAAATATATATTTTTTTGTAATACTTTTTTTATTCAGGGGACCCAGAAATATTGCCTCAGATCAGCAAATTAATACATTATGTTTGTGTAGTGAATTCTATCAATCACACGCAAGTTACCTCCCTTGGACTATCCCACAACAGCAGTGAACACACCATGCCATTCAGAAAGTGGTCAAATGTAACAAATGTTATATTTGGGGAAAAACTTTGTTAGTAAAGTACAGATTCTCGTACCTTTTTGGGATGAGTCCCATCTGGGATTCGAACCCACACTGCCAGATTGAGGCACCTAATCGCCATCACACGAAGTCAGGATCTAATCTACTCAGGCACCGAGGCTTCTGCATATTACCGGGCAGCTTCTCATTGCCAAGCCAAGAAATTGCGAGAATTCCTCACCTGTGTGATCTCCCAGGAATTGTAAAAATAACCGTGTACACTGAGGTGCTATCACACATTCTTCAGGAATTCCTCACCTGTGTGATCTCCCAGGAATTGTAAAAATAACCGTGTACACTGAGGTGCTATCACACATTCTTCAGGAATTCCTCACCTGTGTGATCTCCCAGGAATTGTAAAAATAACCGTGTACACTGAGGTGCTATCACACATTCTTCAGGAATTCCTCACCTGTGTGATCTCCCAAGAATTGTAAAAATAACCGTTTACACTGAGGTGCCATCACACATTCTTCAGGAAATGTGTCACTGCATACATCCAAACTAGACCAAATGTTTGACAGTTTTTTACGCCGCTTTTAGCAATATTCCAGCAATATTACGGCGGGGGACACCAGGAATGGGCTCAACACATTGTACCCATGTCGGGAATCGAACCCGGGTCTTCGGCGTGACGAGCCAACGCTTAAACCACCAGGCTAACCGACCACCCCAACAAAAAAGATATATGATGGTAAAGAAAATAGGCGGAAAACAGTAGGAAAACAAAGGAAAAGACTTTGGGAATTAAGAAAAGTAAGACATGAGCAAAAGTGGATGCCCAAACGACCATTGAAAGAGCTATTATAAAATTGAAACAAAAAGGTAAACAGCTGATATATGAAATCATGGAAGTGACAGAAGTGGAATGCAAACAATTTCAGTCTGGTTCGCAGCATCTAGGGGCTGTAATGCAGATGTACCGACACCATGGTGAGGTGAGGTGAAATTGGGTTTAACGTCGCGTCCAAGATTATTGCACTTATATAGCGACGTGCATGCTCGTGTGTGTGTGTGTGTGGCTGCTTGTACTAGTCCGGAATGATGCCGATTTATAGTGCTAGCCCACTGAGATACCATGCCGCAGTTTAACATGAATACCCCACTCAGACACAGTATACTGACTCCGGGCCGACCAGTCCTGGTGAGGCGAGGTGAGGTGAAATGGGGTTTAACGTCGCGTCCAAGATTATTGCACTTATATAGCGACGTGCATGCACGTGTGTGTGTGGCTGCTTGTACTAGACCGGACTGATGCCGATTTATAGTGCTCGCTCACTGAGATACCATGCCGCAGTTTAACATGAATACCCCACTCAGACACAGTATACTGACTCCGGGCCGACCAGTCCTTAATGACGAGCGCAAGACAGGGTAACAACAAGTACCACCTTTTAAAGTCTTTTGATATGACGCGGCCGGGGATCGAACCCCGGACCTTCCGCTCTCCGGGCGGACACTCTACCACTAGACCACGGAGGCGATCTTTCTGCCAAAAGACAAAATGAAGTTGGTTTAACCAACATTTATCTTTTCTCACTTGGATTTCCTAAAATCCAAGATTCACTTAAAGCATGGTATTGCAAGATCAAGGTAGATATGTACATCCCCTTTTCGCTGAGATGCTACAGTTGCCAATAATTTCGTTATGGATTTTATTTTTACCACAACAAGCAATATTAAAATCATCAAACAAAAAGTGATCCATTGATTGAATCATTTGAAACCTTTGATAAACTGTTTATCGTTATGCAAACAATGTGGCAGACAGGATACTGCCTTGTGGTACACTCTGTTTGTAATGGTCAGACAGGGTTGAACCCACACAAATTTGAAATGTCTATCTTTTAAAAAGATATAAATAGAGGCAAACGGCCCCTTAAACCACAATCATGAAGATCTTTTGAAATGCCATGCTTCCATGTGGTATCATATGCCTTTTGGAGATCAATAACGATAGATACAGCATGTTTTTTATTAATGATGGAATCTTTAATAATATATTCTTAACGTACCAAATGATCGATGGTACTTCGATTTTTGCGGAAACCACATTGCATATAATGAGATTGTTGGTTTCCAAATACCAAACGAAATGATTATTTACCATACGTTCCATAGTCTCTCAAACGCAGCTAGTAAGGGATATTGGACTATAATTAGAGGGATAGGTATGACCCAGACCAGACTTAGGTATAGGGTTAACTGTAACATTTCGCCATGATGATGGAAAATTACCAGAAGTCCAAATATTGTAAACGATATTTAGCATTGTTTCAACACGATTCAAATAAATTTTTAAGCAGCTGATAATGAATATTATACGGCCCGAAAGGAGTATCATGAGTTTGTGCAAAGGCGATGTGGAGCTCATGAATGGAAAAGATTTCATTATGATCGTCACTGTTATCAGACTTAAAAAATCAATTTTCTTTTTTTCTTGCCGTTCCTTAAATATATGAAAGTTTGGTACATAATTGGATGATGAGAAATGTTTAGCTAATGTTTAACTTTCTTTATTATCAATGTCAGATTTATCTGTTAGAAGAGTGTCACCCTACTTTAGATGGCGAACACTGGATTTGGACCCTTTTCCTTTCATTATTTGCACCATATTCCAAACCTTAGAAATCGGTGTTCGTCAATTATTTTTAGAAACAAACTTTTGCCATGACTGTTGTTTATTTTGCTTAAATATGCGACGTGCCTTGGCATTTGAAATTTGAAATTGATTTAAGTTATTGGCTGTGGGATGACGACAAACATATAATTCTGCCTTCTTCCTAGCCCTTCTTGCTTGTTTGCAGCCAATGTTAAACCATGGTTTACAAATATGTGGAACCGTAGAGGACTTTGGGGTACATTCATCAGCAATTATATTTTATTCATTAGAAAAGACTTGAATGGAATAATTAGCATTTACAAATAATTCGGGTTTTAATCTTTCAGTGCATAATGTGTGAAATAAAGACCAATAGGCCTTTGTAAAATTTAAAAAGATATTAAATGAATTGTAGAGTCTTTTATCAAGTTGATCTGTATCTCTAAAATAGGTTTCCTGGAGACAAAATACTAGTGGTTGAAGTCTTGTATTAATAATTGTAAATCATTAAAATAGTCCTCTGCAGTTCCATTGAATGATATTATTTGAGGTATTCGTGGGGGTTCAACTTGATAACGAGAGCGAAGAAGGTCCATTCCCATGATCTGGGAGTGAGTGACCAAACTCCATCTCTAGAGGTTGAAATAGATTATGTACCTGAACCGGGATTACCCTGGTCATTTTCTCCATTTGTTTTTTCTCAGTGACAATACACAGCATGCAATTAGTGTTTGAATGACATTGTTAACAATATATACTTGTTACAAGTGCTGCTCAATAAACAGTGGTGTTGAATACATAGTTGTTTGTTTTCAGCATACATGTATGTCTAAGTTGGTATTCCTGCTATCCAAAATGTCTTATTTTTATACAAATGCGATGTTTAATAATGCGCGGAAAGGCCTTTCGCATTTAATACATGCTCGCGTTAATTTCAAGATTTACAGTAACGATGGAATAAACTTTTTGGCTTCATGATAAAAACTGTCGTTTGAGTGCTTTAATTTTAGAATTTTGGTCTAATGATAAAAAAACTGGACATGTTTTAGAAAAGCAAGGTGCTCACCGCTACAGTTAGCACATTTGACATCATTGGTGCACTCGGAGCTGTCATGAGAGCCAATGCAGCGGCAGCAAATCACAGTCTTGGTACGGCAGACCTTGGCACCATGGCCAAATCATTGACATTTGAAACATCGGAGTGGGCTTGGTATGTAAACCTACACTTTAATGTTGAAATAGCCAGCTCTTAAAGACTTTGGGACCGTTGACTGGGAAAAGGTTAAAAGATAGGCATGGGTCTTGTTTATTGTTCCATCATTATGCTTGTAAGTAAATCTTTTTATCATGGTAACACCTTGATTTTTCATTTCAGTGACAATTTCCTCCTCACTAATGACCGTCAGACAATGAGCTCGGTACCGCACAATCCCTCTACTTGACATCAGTGGCCTGTGCACTGAGACAACAACCTGATCATGAGTATAGCCAAACTGCTGGAGACCGAGCAGGTTGATAGATTGTTGCCTCTTTGCACATTCCACAAGAATGGAACCAAACCGAAGACGGGTGTCATTTTGTACATCTCCACTAGTACTTTGTATGCCCTTGGATATGGCAAAGGGATTTAACTTTAACGGTAACCTGTCAACAGAATCTATGCATGACTATAAACCTTGGCCAGGAATACGAAACTTGAGATCAATATGACAACGTTTGTTGGGCTTTGATGAACCAGAAGAGTAACTGTTGTGAAGAGCCATGATGGAAATAAGATTGATTCGGCGACCCTGCTCCCCACCCGCCATCGAGTGTCAACATGGGCAATGTTGCAGTGGAAGCCAGCCTGCAACACCAGGGCTACAGGGGCGTTTTACTCCTGAAATAAAGACATGAAAAGCTATGAAAACAAAAAGAATAAAAGTCAGGCTGGTTCAGCCCACAACATTCTCAAGAACCACAGATTTCAGTGGTCTGTATCACTGGATTTTCCAATGAGCCACCGCCTTCTGGCATGGGACTCTAGGCAATTCATGTAACATAAGTTGCATGAACATTCATGAATTGTGAAATAAGTCAAAATAAGTTACACATGAATGGTTTCCATGCTCAGGGCATGGCACGACCAGCCGATTGATAGAATCGGGCCCATTCTACCACCCGTCTGGGTGAAGTAAGGGTCAATGTGGTCTGTTGGGCAAAAGGAACACCGTTCTTGGCTCCATCGCCCTCAACCACCAGAATCCCGTCCTCCACAGACACAGGGGCGCAACCCATGGCAAAACAGGTTGCCCAGTTCGTTCGCCTTTTACGACGAGCAATTCTGAAGACAACATATGAATCACCACTGATCATCTCGTTTATATTAGAATCATTTGTATGAGGCCTTTTTTTTAATAAGCAACTCGTGGTCTCCATCTTTGTTTATTTGGAGAAAGCTCATGAAACCACGCGGAAATTCAGCATCCTCAAAGATCTCCACGATATGAGCCAACGCGGTTGTATACCTGCTTTCATAACACATTTTTTAGAATATTTGGCCGATAATTCAAAGTTAGAGTGGGCTCCACAATATTTGAATTATATGATATGGAAATGGGAGTCCCTCTAGGATGTATTTCATCAGTCACTCTTTCTAGTTTTTGAATAAACAGCTTTGCTGAGGTTTGAAATGAGTAATGGATCACTGTTTGTTGACGATCTTATGCAGAGGTACAAATATGAACAATGTTGAAAGGCAATTACATCTTTGTCCCTACAAAATACACAAGTGGTCGTTGGAAAACAGGTTTAAGTACATTCTGACCCAGAATTTCACCTAACGGGACCAAACTTATAGGCATTACGTTTGTGAATGTCAATCAGTGTTTGCAATCAACCAACTGCAATACTCAGCATTGATTGATCATAACAATGTCAGTTATTGCCTGTCGGAGAGATGATGTTGTTCTACGTCGGTGCCGAGTAGGGCATTCACTATCTTTTGCTTGCTTTCCAGCTTTAATCTGTCATAAATAGTATAAAAGCACGTTTTACTCAAGTTCATAACTATATTAAGATTTTAGCATTCTTGAAATAAATTCATCTTTTTGAGGACATAAAGATTTTGCACCAAATAGTAAGTTTCGTTCGTTTGTCTGTGATATGTGCCTGATATTTTCTATCATCATTATATAACAGTTCTTCATATGCACATACTTGTTCTCGACGCGACTAACAGTTATATTGCTGATTGCTTCTTCTGCAAATGATAATGCCATGAAAAGTAGCGTTACCGTTATTATAGTTAATATGGATGGAATTTGTTATCATTGAACGTGACGTCACCTATCACTACCTATGACGTCACCCAACAACGTGCTTGATAATGGCCCGTCGTCAAGCAATATGACGGCATTATCAAGTTACAGTGGCCCGCTGATTTCTGATAACATGCGTCCGGTTTAATGATAATTCTATCCATTTTAGCTATAATACTGAGTCTGAAAACGATCATATTGCCCCAGATGAACTTATCCAGTGTTATTTCGTACTAAAATAAGCCGGATTGTCGCCTATCAGATGTTGCCCATGTACATGTAGAACAGTCATACAGTATTTTCAAAGGAGGGTGAATATTGAGATAACATGTCAATGTTGTTCTTTGACGCCGCACACAGCAATAGTCCAGCTATATGACGAAAATAATCGAATCTGGACCAGACATTCCAGTGACTGATATCGTGGGCATCGATCTTCGCAATTGGATGCCGTGACATGCATCAAACAAGTCTACTAGCCCGACCATCAGATCCCGTCTGGCTCCTATTAGGACAATCATGGATTACTGAAGATAAATGCCATTTCGTGCGTGCGTGCGTGCGTGCGTCAGATTAACATTGATAACCCACCAGGGTGCGTTATACTCCAGGGCCTAGATTTTCGAAACGATCTTAGCTCTAAAATTATCGTAAAGTTATCGTAAAGAAATCGTAGGCTATCGTAGTCTATTTTCGAAACTATCGTAGTCCTAAGATATCTTAAGTTTGTCGTAAATGTAAGATAGCCCTATACCTGCCGTGAGTTTATTTTATCCTCATCCAAGATGGCGGTATAATTTTCTCTGGACATTTTTCATGATGAAGATGACAATGATTTGATGACAAGACCGAGGATATTCCGAGACAGAACTCGTCCCCTCGATACGCTTGACGACTTCGAGCTATTCTCCCGCTACAGATATGTGTCGTAGCTCTGAGCGATCTGCGACAGGTTTACCATCGTTTCGAAAATCTATCTTATCTCAGTCTTAAGATATCTTTTCTTTAAAAGTAAGTAATTAAGATTTATCTTAGCTAAGATCGTTTCGAAAATCTAGGCCCAGGCCTACAAGTTCTTGACTAATCCCCCTAAACCCGGCAGGGTAACGAGAAAGTATAACATATTTACATATATTTTGGTATACAGCGGCCAGGGAATTGAGCTACTGACTAGCCACTGTCTAGCACCAGCACTATCACCGGTATTTTCGACTGCCTTTTCAGAACCCCATCGTATGGCAGGAGTAGTGGCGTCAAACATCAAACACATACTTTCCAATTAACATGTTAGGACAATATACTCTCAGATAGCAGGTTGCTATTCAACCCTAATAGAACACTGAAATATATGAAAGATACTACTAGACGACGCGTGTGTTTATTTTTATTGTGCAGATTTCAACTATTGACATGGTCACTTACAAATACATCCTTTATAGGTTTCAATGTAATGTACTACGAACAGACAAACCTTCAGGCATAGTAAATACATTTTGAGGAAACATTTTGGACGTTATTCTCATGATGAGTGGTTCAAAGATAGGTATGTTGTCATATGAGAAACGTCATTAAACTAGTATCACTCATTTTTAAACTGCAATCATTTCCTGAAAGACCCTTTTTCATGCCATTCCAAGCCTTGTTGACATCAAGTGTCTAAGTGCTACTAGCCCACATCGACCATACCATTTGTACCGATACTCATGAACTCATGACACGACTGTCCCTCTGTGGATTACACAGACTGAAAATACTGGTCAGATTCTGTGATTTGACTTAAAGCGTGTCATCGTACATGGTACCCTTCTTGAACAAATCAAACATCCTTTTAAAAAAATAAATTCAGATTTAAATATTCAATGATTTATTGGTATTATGTGACTATGAGTATGACATATTGTTAAAAGACATGAACATATATTATGCATACAATTTCAGTTAATCTGTTATTTTGGACACTGAACGTCCCTCAATAGAAATGCCACTTTAACGTTGTCTCTTCCTTAAAAACAAATTTCTGATTGATCGAAACTTTTTAGAAAGACGTGAGTGCGTCTTTTTTTCATCAGTCACAGAAACATGTTTATGATGTCGCTTCATAATCTGTTCCAGTACCTGTATGGCACTAAGGTCCTTCTCAGCCGAGATCTCCACGTGTCCATGTTCCCATTCACAGCTAATGTTCAGATCTCGGGACATTCTCTCGGTCTTATCTACAGAGCCAGCGATGTCTGTCTTGTTGGCCACGAACACTATTGGGACTGAAGGTCCCTCTTGCTGGAGGATCTGGTCCCTGGCTGCTACCACAGACTCAAAGGATTCATCACACACCAGCGAGTACACCAACACATATACATCAATGGAGGGTAGTCCCTGCTGGAAGGTGCAGCTCTTCGTTGTGGATGTGTCCACAATATCGACTGTCAGACTTCGCCCTTTGATTCCAAGATCAGCTCGATCGTTACCACGTTTCTTACTTTTCTTGTGGGATTTGCTGCTCTGTTCTGTCCAGTGTTTGATGAGTCTGCAGATTAAGGTTAACTTTCCTACACTGCTATCTCCAATAACAGCAAGGTTGAAGCTATCCTCTTCTTCTGAAATACTACTGACCTCTGAGTGGAGAGTAAATCTGCGACTCATGTTTGATACAATGTTCTTGATACTCAATAGTGATGTGGTTAACAACTACACTTTGATGTGATAACGCAGTATACCTTTCTTTTATAGAGGTAATGTGTGTAAATTGAAATGGTAGACATGTTCCATAACTGTATCAGAAAACTCTCAGCCCTTACACTGTATCTGTATTGACTTGTACTGCACTGCACTGCACTCATTGGCCAAGAAATGTGCGAACATCTGTTCCACGTTGCCACCCAGTGACACACGCTTCATCAGAGAACGTGTTTAAACACCTTTTTTTAATATTTAACTATTTCGCGCCCTGCGTCTTGAAGCAGTCAGTGAGTTGGGTTTAATGCCGCTTTTAACAGTATTCCAGTTATATCACGGCGTATCAGCTTAGTGTGGGAGGAAAGCCCAAAGTGATGCAGGTCTCAGACGTTTACCACTTCGGTGAAACCCACGAGCACAGGTATTGTGCTGACAAATCTAATAACATGATCGGGGCGAATCTGGCTTCGAACCAACAATCATAGGTTCCTGACGTACCCAAGGGTCGCAATTCCGCACAGCTAATCGCGGCGCCTTAGAAGACTTGGCCACCTGTGTCCCCCTTGAAGCAGTGACAAAATAAGTATTCATATATTTTACCACACCATAACTGAATATCTAATAAAGGTCGATCCCTTAACGTGACTTTATTTACTCATAATTGTTTGAATTCAAAATATCTGAGGAAATATGACAATTATTACTCTTTTGGATACGCAAGGAAATATGACCTTATAAGACTTTGGGATACCTGAGGAAATTTGATCTATATAGTAAGACTTTGGGATACCTTATAAAATGATATGGCCTGATGGTCTTCTCTCGTGTAGAGCATTACTAATCAACGAAATGAAAGTCACTCATCTTGCATTGTGAAGTTTAGCCATGAGAAGACTTACTTTATATTCCATTCAATCCCAACAATTGTTTCATCCAATTTCTGGTGTTTCCTTCAGATGTTTATTTCTCACTATTGTTAAAAGTTGTGACTTTATGGAACTGATAGAATACACTTTCATTAGTACCATTCACACATGCTAACTGTTTCTATAAGACGCCAGTCTGTCTGTTCGTCCGTACGTCTATCCGTCTGTCTGTCCGTAATCATTTCCTTTACTGGGGCAGAAATCGAAAACTATTAAGTGTATCTGATAGAAACTTGAAAAATCTATCATGGGATTTTTCGATTTTTAATTTTTTTTTAATTTTAGGGACAGAAGTTCGACTTAGACTCTATTGGGGATTGGGTTCGTTTTCGGGGCAGAATTTGTAAGCCATTCAGTATATTTGATCGAAACTTGAAAGATGTATCAGTCATATGCTGAAGTGGTGCCTTTTGCTATTTTGTAATATTTAAAATATATATTTTCAAAAAATCTTTATGGAAAGAAGTTGGACAAGGACACGATTGCTAGTTTCACGGAAGCGACCATGGTGCATCTTTTGTGGGAAAAACATGTATGCTTCTTCAAGAACATTCAACTCTTGACCCATATTTGCACATTTATTTCCCGTTACTTTACCGACAGCTGCCGGAAATATCATCTTTCTGATGAATCTTCGTCACGCGTTAAAATGTGTGAATCAAAGTTGTGACACCTTAGAAAGCTCGCTGGATTAAGTGACACACTGAGACAGTTTGGAATAAAGCTGCAATCGAAACACCTAAGAGAGTGTTTGAAGCACGTATCATTTCTGGGTGTGTTAAACAGGGAAATGTGTGTTAAATGTAATGTGTAACTACCGGCTCATGCCTGTACGTCAGGAGGCAAAGCGAGTCTGTTCAGTCAGGGAATTGAACTACTGACTATCCGCTGTCTGGGTAGATGTTCTATCAAATACACCACGGAGGTGGTTAAAAGTGTATAGCAAGTGACATGTGAAAGAAACTGTAGAATACCAGTCCATGTGACTTCCCACTTCAAAAAGCCGAAAGTGGCTCAAGGGTTCGACAGTGGTAAACGGCACCTAACGTTTTACAAGTCTCCGGCAGGGCGTGACGGACATGAAAGATTAGACTAAAACTCTGTCCTATTCCTTTCAGACAAGCCTTTTCCAGTGAGACTTACTGATGCACGAGATACTAGCACCGGTATTTTCGACTGCCTTTTCAGAACCCCCAAAATATCTTTCTCTAAAAACTGTCCAATCTAGAAACAGCAAATGGAAATAAACAAAATACAACTCACAAACTTAATTTTGTCGATGCCAACCTCAGAACCTAAAGGTACCTATGCTTCAATCACCAGAACGCCTGTAATATTGCTGATGCGGCGTAAAGCAATATTTATTCTTTCACCCATCCTGAAAACTAATGATGGAGTAGTGAGTCACTTCTCTGAGTCAAGTGACACACTTAGACAGTTTGGAATAAGAGAGTGTGAAGCACGTATTATTACCGGGTGTGTTAAACTGGGGAATGTGTGATAAATGTAATGTGTAACTACCGGCTCATGCCTGTACGTCAGGAGGCAACGCGAGTCTGTTAAGTTGATTAGTATTATAGTGAGTGAGTGAGTGAGTATGGTTTTACGCCGCTTTTAGCAATAGTCCAGCAATATCACAGCAGGGGACACCAGAAATGGGCTTCACACATTGTACCCATGTCGGGAATCGAACCCGGGTCTTTGGCGTGACGAGCGAACGCTTTTACCACTAGGCTAACCGACTGCCCCAATTAGTATTATAAGGGTAACGCTATTTTTCAGGGCATCATCATTTGCAGAAGTCCGAGGTCTTCCATTAACTGCCTGACGAAGACTGGCTTCTTCTGCAAATGATAATGCCCTGAAAAATGGAATTTTATATCAAATAAAAAGAAACAACAATATCGGTTTTAAAACATTTACTGCAATCAACACAAATGTCACTGACCCAATTTTACAAATATGGAAACGTCAGAGAAGAAACCAGATGACGGCACTATTGAACGTGACGTCACCTAAATGCTATTGCGTACGTGCGTGCGTTCGTGCGTGCGTGCGTCAGATTAACATTGATACCCCACCCGGGTACGTTACACTCCAGGCCGACAAGTTCTTGACTAATCCCCCTAAACCCGGAAGGGTAACAAGTAATTATAACATATTAACATATATTTTGGTATACAGCTGTCAGGGAATTGAACTACTGACTATCCGCTGTCTAGGTAGATGTTCTATCAAATACTACACGCAGGCGGTTTAAGGTGTATAACAATGACATGTGTAAGAAACTGTAGAATACCAGTCCATGTGACTTCCCACTTCAAATAGCCGAAGATGGCTCAAGAGTTCGACCGTGGTAAACGGCACCTAACGTTTTACAAGTCTCCGGCAGGGCGTGACGGACACGAAAGATTAGACTAAAACTCTGTCCTATTCCTTTCAGACAAGCCTTTTCCAGTGAGACTTACTGATGCACGAGATACTAGCACCGGTATTTTCGACTGCCTTTTCAGAACCCCCAAAATATCTTTCTCTAAAAACTGTCCAATCTAGAAACAGCAAATGGAAATAAATACTCTCAGATAGCAGGTTGCTATTCAACCCTGATGGAACACTGAAAAATATGAAAGATACTACTAGACGACGTGTGTGTTTATTTTTGGGGGTACTGATTTCAACTATTGACCTTCAGGCATAGTAAATACATTTTGAGGAAACATTTTGGAAGTTATTCTCATGATGAGTGGTTCAAAGGTAGGTATGTTGTCAAATAAGAAACATGAGATTAAACTAGTATCACTCATTTTTAAACTGCAATCATTTCCTGAAAGACCCCTTTTCATGCCATTCCAAGCAGTTATCTAGCCTTGTTGACTTCAAGTGTCTAAGTGCTACTAGCCCACATCGACCATACAATTTGCACCGATTCTCATGAACTCATGACACATACTGTCCCTCTGTGGATTACACAGACTGAAAATACTGGTCAGATTCTGTGATTTGACTTATAGCGTGTCATCGTACATGGTACCCTACTTGAACAAATCAAACATTGTTTTAAAAAAACAAATTCAGATTTAAATATTCAATGATTTATTGGTATTATGTAACTATGAGTATGACATATTGTTAAAAGACATGAACATATATTATGCATACAATTTCAGTTAATGTGTTATTTTGGACACTGAACGTCCCTCAATAGAAATGCCACTTTAACGTCGTCTATTCCTTGAAAAGAAATTTCTGATTGATCGCAACTTTTTAGAAAGACGTGAGTGCGTCTTTTTTTCATCAGTCACAGAAACATGTTTATGATGTCGGTTCATAATCTGTTCCAGTACCTGCAAGACACTAAGGTCCTTCTCAGCCGAGATCTCCACGTGTCCATGTTCCCATTCGCAGTTAATGTTCAGATCTCGGGACATTCTCTCGGTCTTATCTACAGAGCCAGCGATGTCTGTCTTGTTGGCCACGAACACTATTGGGACTGAAGGTCCCTCTTGCTGGAGGATCTGGTCCCTGGCTGCTACCACTGAAGCAAAGGAGTCATCACACACCAGCGAGTACACCAACACATATACATCAATGGAGGGGAGTCCCTGCGCGAAGGTGCAGGTCTTGGTTGTGGATGTGTCCACAATATCGACTGTCAGATTTCGCCCTTTGATTCCAAGATCAACTCGAGCGTTACCACGTTTCTTACTTTTCTTGTGGGATTTGCTGCTCTGTTCTGTCCAGTGTTTGATGAGTCTGCAGATTAAGGTTGACTTTCCTACACTGCTATCTCCAATAACAGCAAGGTTGAAGCTATCTTCCTCTTCTAAAATACTGCTGACCTCTGAGTGGAGAGTAAATCTGCGACTCATGTTTGATACAATGTTCTTGATACTCAACAGTGATGTGCTTTACAACTACACTTTGATGTGATAACGCAGTATACCTTTCTTTTATAGAGGTAATGTGTGTAAATTGAAATGGTAGACATGTTCCATAACTGTATCAGAAAACTCTCAGCCCTTACACTGTATCTGTATTGACTTGTACTGCACTGCACTGCACTCATTGGCCAAGAAATGTGCGAACATCTGTTCCACGTTGCCACCCAGTGACACACGCTTCATCAGAGAACGTGTTTAAACACCTTTTTTTAATATTTAACTATTTCGCGCCCTGCGTCTTGAAGCAGTCAGTGAGTTGGGTTTAATGCCGCTTTTAACAGTATTCCAGTTATATCACGGCGTATCAGCTTAGTGTGGGAGGAAAGCCCAAAGTGATGCAGGTCTCAGACGTTTACCACTTCGGTGAAACCCACGAGCACAGGTATTGTGCTGACAAATCTAATAACATGATCGGGGCGAATCTGGCTTCGAACCAACAATCATAGGTTCCTGACGTACCCAAGGGTCGCAATTCCGCACAGCTAATCGCGGCGCCTTAGAAGACTTGGCCACCTGTGTCACCCTTGAAGCAGTGACAAAATAAGTATTCATATATTTTACCACACCATAACTGAATATCTAATAAAGGTCGATCCCTTAACGTGACTTTATTTACTCATAATTGTTTGAATTCAAAATATCTGAGGAAATATGACAATTATTACTCTTTTGGATACGCAAGGAAATATGACCTTATAAGACTTTGGGATACCTGAGGAAATTTGATCTATATAGTAAGACTTTGGGATACCTTATAAAATGATATGGCCTGATGGTCTCCTCTCGTGTAGAGCATTACTAATCAACGAAATGAAAGTCACTCATCTTGCATTGTGAAGTTTAGCCATGAGAAGACTTACTTTATATTCCATTCAATCCCAACAATTGTTTCATCCAATTTCTGGTGTTTCCTTCAGATGTTTATTTCTCACTATTGTTAAAAGTTGTGACTTTATGGAACTGATAGAATACCCTTTCATTAGTACCATTCACACATGCTAACTGTTTCTATAAGACGCCAGTCTGTCTGTTCGTCCGTACGTCTATCCGTCTGTCTGTCCGTAATCATTTCCTTTACTGGGGCAGAAATCGAAAACTATTAAGTGTATCTGATAGAAACTTGAAAAATCTATCATGGGATTTTTCGATTTTTAATTTTTTTTTAATTTTAGGGACAGAAGTTCGACTTAGACTCTATTGGGGATTGGGTTCGTTTTCGGGGCAGAATTTGTAAGCCATTCAGTATATTTGATCGAAACTTGAAAGATGTATCAGTCATATGCTGAAGTGGTGCCTTTTGCTATTTTGTAATATTTAAAATATATATTTTCAAAAAATCTTTATGGAAAGAAGTTGGACAAGGACACGATTGCTAGTTTCACGGAAGCGACCATGGTGCATCTTTTGTGGGAAAAACATGTATGCTTCTTCAAGAACATTCAACTCTTGACCCATATTTGCACATTTATTTCCCGTTACTTTACCGACAGCTGCCGGAAATATCATCTTTCTGATGAATCTTCGTCACGCGTTAAAATGTGTGAATCAAAGTTGTGACACCTTAGAAAGCTCGCTGGATTAAGTGACACACTGAGACAGTTTGGAATAAAGCTGCAATCGAAACACCTAAGAGAGTGTTTGAAGCACGTATCATTTCTGGGTGTGTTAAACAGGGAAATGTGTGTTAAATGTAATGTGTAACTACCGGCTCATGCCTGTACGTCAGGAGGCAAAGCGAGTCTGTTCAGTCAGGGAATTGAACTACTGACTATCCGCTGTCTGGGTAGATGTTCTATCAAATACACCACGGAGGTGGTTAAAAGTGTATAGCAAGTGACATGTGAAAGAAACTGTAGAATACCAGTCCATGTGACTTCCCACTTCAAAAAGCCGAAAGTGGCTCAAGGGTTCGACAGTGGTAAACGGCACCTAACGTTTTACAAGTCTCCGGCAGGGCGTGACGGACATGAAAGATTAGACTAAAACTCTGTCCTATTCCTTTCAGACAAGCCTTTTCCAGTGAGACTTACTGATGCACGAGATACTAGCACCGGTATTTTCGACTGCCTTTTCAGAACCCCAAAAATATCTTTCTCTAAAAACTGTCCAATCTAGAAACAGCAAATGGAAATAAACAAAATACAACTCACAAACTTAATTTTGTCGATGCCAACCTCAGAACCTAAAGGTACCTATGCTTCAATCACCAGAACGCCTGTAATATTGCTGATGCGGCGTAAAGCAATATTTATTCTTTCACCCATCCTGAAAACTAATGATGGAGTAGTGAGTCACTTCTCTGAGTCAAGTGACACACTTAGACAGTTTGGAATAAGAGAGTGTGAAGCACGTATTATTACCGGGTGTGTTAAACTGGGGAATGTGTGATAAATGTAATGTGTAACTACCGGCTCATGCCTGTACGTCAGGAGGCAACGCGAGTCTGTTAAGTTGATTAGTATTATAGTGAGTGAGTGAGTGAGTATGGTTTTACGCCGCTTTTAGCAATAGTCCAGCAATATCACAGCAGGGGACACCAGAAATGGGCTTCACACATTGTACCCATGTCGGGAATCGAACCCGGGTCTTTGGCGTGACGAGCGAACGCTTTTACCACTAGGCTAACCGACTGCCCCAATTAGTATTATAAGGGTAACGCTATTTTTCAGGGCATCATCATTTGCAGAAGTCCGAGGTCTTCCATTAACTGCCTGACGAAGACTGGCTTCTTCTGCAAATGATAATGCCCTGAAAAATGGAATTTTATATCAAATAAAAAGAAACAACAATATCGGTTTTAAAACATTTACTGCAATCAACACAAATGTCACTGACCCAATTTTACAAATATGGAAACGTCAGAGAAGAAACCAGATGACGGCACTATTGAACGTGACGTCACCTAAATGCTATTGCGTACGTGCGTGCGTTCGTGCGTGCGTGCGTCAGATTAACATTGATACCCCACCCGGGTACGTTACACTCCAGGCCGACAAGTTCTTGACTAATCCCCCTAAACCCGGAAGGGTAACAAGTAATTATAACATATTAACATATATTTTGGTATACAGCTGTCAGGGAATTGAACTACTGACTATCCGCTGTCTAGGTAGATGTTCTATCAAATACTACACGCAGGCGGTTTAAGGTGTATGACAATGACATGTGTAAGAAACTGTAGAATACCAGTCCATGTGACTTCCCACTTCAAATAGCCGAAGATGGCTCAAGAGTTCGACCGTGGTAAACGGCACCTAACGTTTTACAAGTCTCCGGCAGGGCGTGACGGACACGAAAGATTAGACTAAAACTCTGTCCTATTCCTTTCAGACAAGCCTTTTCCAGTGAGACTTACTGATGCACGAGATACTAGCACCGGTATTTTCGACTGCCTTTTCAGAACCCCCAAAATATCTTTCTCTAAAAACTGTCCAATCTAGAAACAGCAAATGGAAATAAATACTCTCAGATAGCAGGTTGCTATTCAACCCTGATGGAACACTGAAAAATATGAAAGATACTACTAGACGACGTGTGTGTTTATTTTTGGGGGTACTGATTTCAACTATTGACCTTCAGGCATAGTAAATACATTTTGAGGAAACATTTTGGAAGTTATTCTCATGATGAGTGGTTCAAAGGTAGGTATGTTGTCAAATAAGAAACATGAGATTAAACTAGTATCACTCATTTTTAAACTGCAATCATTTCCTGAAAGACCCTTTTTCATGCCATTCCAAGCAGTTATCTAGCCTTGTTGACTTCAAGTGTCTAAGTGCTACTAGCCCACATCGACCATACAATTTGCACCGATTCTCATGAACTCATGACACATACTGTCCCTCTGTGGATTACACAGACTGAAAATACTGGTCAGATTCTGTGATTTGATTTATAGCGTGTCATCGTACATGGTACCCTACTTGAACAAATCAAACATCCTTTTAAAAAAACAAATTCAGATTTAAATATTCAATGATTTATTGGTATTATGTAACTATGAGTATGACATATTGTTAAAAGACATGAACATATATTATGCATACAATTTCAGTTAATGTGTTATTTTGGACACTGAACGTCCCTCAATAGAAATGCCACTTTAACGTCGTCTATTCCTTGAAAAGAAATTTCTGATTGATCGCAACTTTTTAGAAAGACGTGAGTGCGTCTTTTTTTCATCAGTCACAGAAACATGTTTATGATGTCGGTTCATAATCTGTTCCAGTACCTGCAAGACACTAAGGTCCTTCTCAGCCGAGATCTCCACGTGTCCATGTTCCCATTCGCAGTTAATGTTCAGATCTCGGGACATTCTCTCGGTCTTATCTACAGAGCCAGCGATGTCTGTCTTGTTGGCCACGAACACTATTGGGACTGAAGGTCCCTCTTGCTGGAGGATCTGGTCCCTGGCTGCTACCACTGAAGCAAAGGAGTCATCACACACCAGCGAGTACACCAACACATATACATCAATGGAGGGGAGTCCCTGCGCGAAGGTGCAGGTCTTGGTTGTGGATGTGTCCACAATATCGACTGTCAGATTTCGCCCTTTGATTCCAAGATCAACTCGAGCGTTACCACGTTTCTTACTTTTCTTGTGGGATTTGCTGCTCTGTTCTGTCCAGTGTTTGATGAGTCTGCAGATTAAGGTTGACTTTCCTACACTGCTATCTCCAATAACAGCAAGGTTGAAGCTATCTTCCTCTTCTAAAATACTGCTGACCTCTGAGTGGAGAGTAAATCTGCGACTCATGTTTGATACAATGTTCTTGATACTCAACAGTGATGTGCTTTACAACTACACTTTGATGTGATAACGCAGTATACCTTTCTTTTATAGAGGTAATGTGTGTAAATTGAAATGGTAGACATGTTCCATAACTGTATCAGAAAACTCTCAGCCCTTACACTGTATCTGTATTGACTTGTACTGCACTGCACTGCACTCATTGGCCAAGAAATGTGCGAACATCTGTTCCACGTTGCCACCCAGTGACACACGCTTCATCAGAGAACGTGTTTAAACACCTTTTTTTAATATTTAACTATTTCGCGCCCTGCGTCTTGAAGCAGTCAGTGAGTTGGGTTTAATGCCGCTTTTAACAGTATTCCAGTTATATCACGGCGTATCAGCTTAGTGTGGGAGGAAAGCCCAAAGTGATGCAGGTCTCAGACGTTTACCACTTCGGTGAAACCCACGAGCACAGGTATTGTGCTGACAAATCTAATAACATGATCGGGGCGAATCTGGCTTCGAACCAACAATCATAGGTTCCTGACGTACCCAAGGGTCGCAATTCCGCACAGCTAATCGCGGCGCCTTAGAAGACTTGGCCACCTGTGTCACCCTTGAAGCAGTGACAAAATAAGTATTCATATATTTTACCACACCATAACTGAATATCTAATAAAGGTCGATCCCTTAACGTGACTTTATTTACTCATAATTGTTTGAATTCAAAATATCTGAGGAAATATGACAATTATTACTCTTTTGGATACGCAAGGAAATATGACCTTATAAGACTTTGGGATACCTGAGGAAATTTGATCTATATAGTAAGACTTTGGGATACCTTATAAAATGATATGGCCTGATGGTCTCCTCTCGTGTAGAGCATTACTAATCAACGAAATGAAAGTCACTCATCTTGCATTGTGAAGTTTAGCCATGAGAAGACTTACTTTATATTCCATTCAATCCCAACAATTGTTTCATCCAATTTCT
Source organism: Haliotis rufescens (assembly GCF_023055435.1). Taxonomy (NCBI): domain Eukaryota; kingdom Metazoa; phylum Mollusca; class Gastropoda; order Lepetellida; family Haliotidae; genus Haliotis; species Haliotis rufescens. The sequence continues at coordinate 26,139,909 of NW_025963868.1, forward strand.
GGTGTTTCCTTCAGATGTTTATTTCTCACTATTGTTAAAAGTTGTGACTTTATGGAACTGATAGAATACACTTTCATTAGTACCATTCACACATGCTAACTGTTTCTATAAGACGCCAGTCTGTCTGTTCGTCCGTACGTCTATCCGTCTGTCTGTCCGTAATCATTTCCTTTACTGGGGCAGAAATCGAAAACTATTAAGTGCATCTGATAGAAACTTGAAAAATCTATCATGGGATTTTTCGATTTTTAATTTTTTTTTAATTTTAGGGACAGAAGTTCGACTTAGACTCTATTGGGGATTGGGTTCGTTTTCGGGGCAGAATTTGTAAGCCATTCAGTATATTTGATCGAAACTTGAAAGATGTATCAGTCATATGCTGAAGTGGTGCCTTTTGCTATTTTGTAATATTTAAAATATATATTTTCAAAAAATCTTTATGGAAAGAAGTTGGACAAGGACACGATTGCTAGTTTCACGGAAGCAACCATGGTGCATCTTTTGTGGGAAAAACATGTATGCTTCTTCAAGAACATTCAACTCTTGACCCATATTTGCACATTTATTTCCCGTTACTTTACCGACAGCTGCCGGAAATATCATCTTTCTGATGAATCTTCGTCACGCGTTAAAATGTGTGAATCAAAGTTGTGACACCTTAGAAAGCTCGCTGGATTAAGTGACACACTGAGACAGTTTGGAATAAAGCTGCAATCGAAACACCTAAGAGAGTGTTTGAAGCACGTATCATTTCTGGGTGTGTTAAACAGGGAAATGTGTGTTAAATGTAATGTGTAACTACCGGCTCATGCCTGTACGTCAGGAGGCAAAGCGAGTCTGTTCAGTCAGGGAATTGAACTACTGACTATCCGCTGTCTGGGTAGATGTTCTATCAAATACACCACGGAGGTGGTTAAAAGTGTATAGCAAGTGACATGTGAAAGAAACTGTAGAATACCAGTCCATGTGACTTCCCACTTCAAAAAGCCGAAAGTGGCTCAAGGGTTCGACAGTGGTAAACGGCACCTAACGTTTTACAAGTCTCCGGCAGGGCGTGACGGACATGAAAGATTAGACTAAAACTCTGTCCTATTCCTTTCAGACAAGCCTTTTCCAGTGAGACTTACTGATGCACGAGATACTAGCACCGGTATTTTCGACTGCCTTTTCAGAACCCCAAAAATATCTTTCTCTAAAAACTGTCCAATCTAGAAACAGCAAATGGAAATAAACAAAATACAACTCACAAACTTAATTTTGTCGATGCCAACCTCAGAACCTAAAGGTACCTATGCTTCAATCACCAGAACGCCTGTAATATTGCTGATGCGGCGTAAAGCAATATTTATTCTTTCACCCATCCTGAAAACTAATGATGGAGTAGTGAGTCACTTCTCTGAGTCAAGTGACACACTTAGACAGTTTGGAATAAGAGAGTGTGAAGCACGTATTATTACCGGGTGTGTTAAACTGGGGAATGTGTGATAAATGTAATGTGTAACTACCGGCTCATGCCTGTACGTCAGGAGGCAACGCGAGTCTGTTAAGTTGATTAGTGAGTGAGTGAGTGAGTATGGTTTTACGCCGCTTTTAGCAATAGTCCAGCAATATCACAGCAGGGGACACCAGAAATGGGCTTCACACATTGTACCCATGTCGGGAATCGAACCCGGGTCTTTGGCGTGACGAGCGAACGCTTTTACCACTAGGCTAACCGACTGCCCCAATTAGTATTATAAGGGTAACGCTATTTTTCAGGGCATCATCATTTGCAGAAGTCCGAGGTCTTCCATTAACTGCCTGACGAAGACTGGCTTCTTCTGCAAATGATAATGCCCTGAAAAATGGAATTTTATATCAAATAAAAAGAAACAACAATATCGGTTTTAAAACATTTACTGCAATCAACACAAATGTCACTGACCCAATTTTACAAATATGGAAACGTCAGAGAAGAAACCAGATGACGGCACTATTGAACGTGACGTCACCTAAATGCTATTGCGTACGTGCGTGCGTTCGTGCGTGCGTTCGTGCGTGCGTGCGTCAGATTAACATTGATACCCCACCCGGGTACGTTACACTCCAGGCCGACAAGTTCTTGACTAATCCCCCTAAACCCGGAAGGGTAACAAGTAATTATAACATATTAACATATATTTTGGTATACAGCTGTCAGGGAATTGAACTACTGACTATCCGCTGTCTAGGTAGATGTTCTATCAAATACTACACGCAGGCGGTTTAAGGTGTATAACAATGACATGTGTAAGAAACTGTAGAATACCAGTCCATGTGACTTCCCACTTCAAATAGCCGAAGATGGCTCAAGAGTTCGACCGTGGTAAACGGCACCTAACGTTTTACAAGTCTCCGGCAGGGCGTGACGGACACGAAAGATTAGACTAAAACTCTGTCCTATTCCTTTCAGACAAGCCTTTTCCAGTGAGACTTACTGATGCACGAGATACTAGCACCGGTATTTTCGACTGCCTTTTCAGAACCCCCAAAATATCTTTCTCTAAAAACTGTCCAATCTAGAAACAGCAAATGGAAATAAATACTCTCAGATAGCAGGTTGCTATTCAACCCTGATGGAACACTGAAAAATATGAAAGATACTACTAGACGACGTGTGTGTTTATTTTTGGGGGTACTGATTTCAACTATTGACCTTCAGGCATAGTAAATACATTTTGAGGAAACATTTTGGAAGTTATTCTCATGATGAGTGGTTCAAAGGTAGGTATGTTGTCAAATAAGAAACATGAGATTAAACTAGTATCACTCATTTTTAAACTGCAATCATTTCCTGAAAGACCCTTTTTCATGCCATTCCAAGCAGTTATCTAGCCTTGTTGACTTCAAGTGTCTAAGTGCTACTAGCCCACATCGACCATACAATTTGCACCGATTCTCATGAACTCATGACACATACTGTCCCTCTGTGGATTACACAGACTGAAAATACTGGTCAGATTCTGTGATTTGATTTATAGCGTGTCATCGTACATGGTACCCTACTTGAACAAATCAAACATCCTTTTAAAAAAACAAATTCAGATTTAAATATTCAATGATTTATTGGTATTATGTAACTATGAGTATGACATATTGTTAAAAGACATGAACATATATTATGCATACAATTTCAGTTAATGTGTTATTTTGGACACTGAACGTCCCTCAATAGAAATGCCACTTTAACGTCGTCTATTCCTTGAAAAGAAATTTCTGATTGATCGCAACTTTTTAGAAAGACGTGAGTGCGTCTTTTTTTCATCAGTCACAGAAACATGTTTATGATGTCGGTTCATAATCTGTTCCAGTACCTTCAAGACACTAAGGTCCTTCTCAGCCGAGATCTCCACGTGTCCATGTTCCCATTCGCAGTTAATGTTCAGATCTCGGGACATTCTCTCGGTCTTATCTACAGAGCCAGCGATGTCTGTCTTGTTGGCCACGAACACTATTGGGACTGAAGGTCCCTCTTGCTGGAGGATCTGGTCCCTGGCTGCTACCACAGACTCAAAGGAGTCATCACACACCAGCGAGTACACCAACACGTATACATCAATGGAGGGGAGTCCCTGCGGGAAGGTGCAGGTTTTCGTTGTGGATGTGTCCACAATATCGACTGTCAGACTTCGCCCTTTGATTCCAAGATCAGCTCGAGCGTTACCACGTTTCTTACTTTTCTTGTGGGATTTGCTGCTCTGTTCTGTCCAGTGTTTGATGAGTCTGCAGATTAAGGTTGACTTTCCTACACTGCTATCTCCAATAACAGCAAGGTTGAAGCTATCTTCCTCTTCTGAAATACTGCTGACCTCTGAGTGGAGAGTAAATCTGCGACTCATGTTTGATACAATGTTCTTGATACTCAATAGTGATGTGGTTTACAACTACACTATGATGTGGTAACGCAGTATACCTTTCTTTTATAGAGGTAATGTGTGTAAATTGAAATAGTAGACATGTTCCATAACTGTATCAGATAACTCTCAGCCCTTACCATGTATCTGTATTGACTTGTACTGCACTGCACTCATTGGCCAAGAAATGTGCTAACATCTGTTCCACGTTGCCACCCAGTGACACACGCTTCATCAGAGAACGTGTTTAAACACCTTTTTTTAATGTGTGATAAATGTAATGTGTAACTACCGGCTCCTTCTTGCACGTCAGGAGGCAACGCGAGTCTGTTTAGTCAGGGAATTGAACTAAAGACTATCTGCTGTCTGGGTAGATGTTCTATCAAATATACCACAACGGTGGTTTAAAGTGTATATCAAGTGACATGTGTAAGAAACTGTAGAATACCAGTCCATGTGACTTCCCACTTTAAATAGCCGAAAGTTGCTCAAGGACTCGACCGTGGTAAACGGCACCTAACGTTTTACAAGTCTCCGGCAGGGCGTGACGGACACGAAACATTAGACTAAAACTCTGTCCTATTCCTTTCAGACAAGCCTTTTCCAGTGAGACTAACTGATGCACGAGATACTAGCACCGGTATTTTCGACTGCCTTTTCAGAACCCCATCGTATGGCAGGAGTAGTGCTGTGTGGCGTCAAACATCAAACACATACATTCCAATTAAAATGTTAGGACAATATACGTATCATTACTGGGTGTGTGAAACTGGGGAACGTGAGATAAATGTAATGTGTAACTACCAGTGTCCCGGTATAAACTCTCCCCCTACAAATTCTCCCCCCGGATATTTTATATTGGTACAGATGCTCCCCCGGGCGGATATATTTCGCGTCCCCCCTCAGTATAAAGTCTCCCACCTGAGTATTCGGTTTGTTGCAATGTCTTTAAGTACTATATTCTTTAAATAGTTATCTTTAATGTAAGGAGGGTTACTTTAAAAAATAGATTATGAAATATGGTCATGAAAAAATTTGAATGAAATGACTTAATGTAACATGTACGGTTACTGTTGTAACTGAATTCAGAAATGGCATTAATCCTCGCAAACGTTCGGTTTTAACACTAACTACGTAAAAACTGTCAACGTATCCACGCGCGCCTCAAGCTCAGGCTGTCAGTTATACTCTGATTTAAGATCTAAAATATATTCCTTAGTACAGGCTACGATTTGAAAATGGTATCAGTGTAATATCAATGGCTAGAATATCATGGTGCAACCAGGTTTCTGTTAAACATACAACATCATAGCCATCTAATTCAGCACTGATTAAATCTACTTTGTCTTTAAGACTGCGTCCGTTTAGATGTATAATCTTTAAATCTGGACTACGCAAAGGTCCTGGATACGGATGGATACCACTGCAGAAGTGAAAAAGTAAACCTAAGAATGATAATCGGAAATTATATAAGCAAAGTAACCCAAAATATAGAGAAATGTGTATCATCTTCCCGAAATGATTAGCATGTAGAATAGATTCAAAAACACCAACCGCCAGCCTGTATTGAACAACATCAACCGGCATCGTCAAAGCAAAGTGTACATGTAATTGTAACAATCGGGCTGGCGGTGAATCTTAATGAAGAACACCTTGATAAAAAGACACACTGAAACTGATTTGCATAACTGATGACCACAACATATTTCAAAATCTAAAAATAGTAAAAATGATACAGTATAACCTCATACTGAAGCGAAAACAAGATCAACACAGAGAAGTAAAATAGCACGTCATATAGAAATGAGATCTGAGAAGGGATTCATACGTTAAAAACTTAAAAAAGTATTATTATGAAAAACGAAAGGAAAAGTGGGGACCCTGCCCCCGACAATCCCACATCCGAAAAGAAAAAAAACCCTGCAAAATCAATAAAAAAATCAATAAATAAATAAAAAAACGACCCCCCCCCCCCCCCCCCACACACACACACAAGTTACTAAATGTACATTTACATAAATATATAACCCAAAAAACTAAAGGAGCGAAAAAAAATAATAAAAAATGCATAAACAAATTAACATTAAAACCTAGAGGAATATGATAAGCCAATGTGTAATGCTACAGCACGAAACGATAAACTGTACCAACATTACAATGTTCCCCGATATGCATGCTTTACCTGGGTTACATACGGATGATCTAAGTTAGAAATATATGACTGATATAAATTCTTTAAACACGGTAATATCGAATATGCTTGGATTATCTTTTTTTTCAAATGTGCTCCATTCAAGAAAAGTTATATAGAATTATGTATTTACTCTCCCGCATGTATTTTGTTCTTTTATGTAAAAGCTTTTTACACCTTACACATTTTAATTACAGATTCCTTTGTTTTGATTTTAATGCAAACAAACCAGGCTTTACAATGTATTTTATTTCAACAGATTTTTATACATAAATATATGAATGGGGATTGGCAAACAAGCTTAACTGGCTTATGTAAAAGCCGCCGCCCTTTAGGCTGAGTTTCCATGTGCGCGGTTTGCCACGCGGTTTTGGGCACGTTTAGGGAGGCGGTTGAAATGCTATACAAAAACTATGCTTAAAAGTTCGGCGACTTAGTTTCCATAGTGCGCGGTTTGGCGCGGTTTCACCAACTGCAAACCGCTAGGGATAAGCGGTTGGTTAAACCGCGCAAATCGAAACAGTTCATTTATGATGTAGTATTTCCATTGGCGCGGTTGGGATCGCTCGGCTAAAAAAAAATCGAACAGTGCTCGATTATCTTTAACCTCGTGGTTAGCCAAGCGGTTCTACCCGAGCCAATGGTAATTTTACAGAATAAGGCCTAATTTCCTTTGAAAAAAACATTGCATAGCGGTTTGAATTTATACAGAGTTTTGTATTACATTTCAACCGCCTCCCAAAACGGGCCCCAAACCGCGTGGCTGAATGAAAGTGTTTTTCACTCAAAATAAACACGTCAGAAAGATCTATTCTTAATTGAAATATGTGATTTAGGATTTTTAATATAGCTATTGTTTGCTTGTATTATTGAAAAGTAAGCTTATAAACGTAATATGAATTTATAGAATGTAGTACAAAAAAATTCATTTTCAAACGATCTATTCCAACGTGTCCGTAGATGACTAGCCGTCACTTCGTGAGGGTGTCATTGCTGGTGTCACCCTGAGAAAATGGGCCTGGCGTGTCACGCCAGTGTGTTTTCATGTAGGGAGGGTGGTTGTGGGCAACGGGCATGTCAAGTTGCTGCCCCTCACACATAATACGTGTACAAATCCCTAAAGAGTTAGAACAATTGCTATCATTTTGCTTGTATCGTTCGTCAACACATTGTCATACAGTTCTTCAGTGTTACCGAATCTTCATATTTTCTCGTGATGGATGCCAGCGAAGTATCTCGCCTTGTAGACTACATCGCCTCTACTAAGTACCCAGAAGACTTCACCAAAGATCAAAAGAGACGTCTACGTGAGAAGGCCGCCTCTTTTACAGTTGCTGACAGAGTTCTCTACCATCTAGGCAATGGGGGGAAGAGGCAGAAAGTGTTCACAGTTGCTGACAGAGTTCTCTACCATCTAGGCAATGGGGGGAAGAGGCAGAAGGTGTTCACAGTTGCTGACAGAATTCTCTACCATCTAGGCAATGGGGAGAAGAAGCAGAAGGTGTTCACAGTTGCCGACAGAGTTCTCTATCATCTAGGCAATGGGGGGAAGAGGCAGAAGGTGTTCACAGTTGCTGACAGAGTTCTCTACCATCTAGGCAATGGGGGGAAGAGGCAGAAGGTGTTCACAGTTGCTGACAGAGTTCTCTACCATCTAGGCAATGGGGGGAAGAGGCAGAAGGTGTTCACAGTTGCTGACAGAGTTCTCTACCATCTAGGCAATGGGGGGAAGAGGCAGAAGGTGTTCACAGATGCTGACAGAGTTCTCTACCATCTAGGCAATGGGGTGAAGAGGCAGAAGGTGTTCACAGATGCTGACAGAGTCAGAGGCAGAAGGTCGTCGTTGGTGAAGATGAGAAGATGAAGATAATAGAGACTCTCCACAGCAGCATTGTCGGTGGTTGTCACTTCGGTACTCGTGGCGCAGTATGAGTAATGCCGTCCGTGAGTTCTGTAAGTGTTGCCCTGCTTGCCAGAAAGCGAACCCCAACAACAGACCCCAAGTGGCAAGCTTACACCCTGTCCCTGTTAAGGACTTTTTCATCGATGGGGCTTGACCTTATTGGACCACTTAAAGAAACTGTAGATGGGTTCAGGTATATCATCGTTGCCACCGAGTACCTTTCCAGATGGGTGGAGGTTGCTGTACTTCCAGACAAGACAGCCATCAGCATTCATCAGTTTCTGATGCAGCTACTAAACAGAAACAGGGCCAGGCAAGTACTCCTGCACGACCAGGGAAGGGAATTTTGCAATTTTCTTGTGAAGGTACTCTGTGACATTTTAGCTACTGACCAAGCCACGACGTCCCCGTATCACCCCAAGTCCAATGGTCTCACCGGAAGATTCAACCAGACCATGATCACCCAGCTGATGAAGATGTTAACAAGGACGAGACGACTGGGACAAATTCCTTCAACCCGTTGCGTTTGCCTACCGGACCAACATCCAGACGTCTACCAAGACGTCTCCGTTTGAGCTCCTCTACGGCCAGAATGCAAGACTTCCCATCGACCTTGAAGAAGCGAAGGATGACCAAGCTATCTGGGATGTTGACGTCGAAGCCGTCGCTTACCGCATGAAGAAACTTGCTGACGTGATGCCCTCAAGCCGTGCAACAGCTAGAAACAACATCGAGAAGGCGCAGTCAAAACAGAAGAGGCGCTACGATCTTAAACACAGCTCGCCCGTTTTCCAGGTAGGATTTTTAAGCTCTATATCAAAATACTCATCTGTTTTAGTAACCCTTAGTAGCAGCTTAGGAGAAAGCATAGCGTGTGTAAAACTAATGATTTACAAACTCTTAAATTAACATGTCAAAATATATAGAGGGAAGGATTACTGTTAAACAGTGATTGGGAAAGAATAGAAAGTAACAAAACAAGTATTGGACTGCGTTATTTTAGAATAATTACTTTCTTAAGAATAAAAATCATTCTTGTTTAATGCAGATATATCCTTATGATATAAGGTTATTAGAAATCAGTGGTGCTGACAGTTTCTTTGTGTTACAGTTTGAGCAAAGAGTCACCATCATCAACAGGAGACGAGACACATGTACAAGGATGGGAGACAAGCTCGCTCCCCGGTAATTCGGCCCATACGTCATTCACGAATCCCTTTGCAAGGGGGTGTATCTACTTAGAAACGGCGAGAAAGTCCTCAAGTCACACTACAACGCCACTCACCTTAAGATATGGCATGATCCGCTCACCACAGATGCCCCTGCCGAAGGCGACATAGTCCCCGTTACGACTGATGACGCTGCTACAGACGTTACAGCTAAGGTGGACTCTGCAGATACGTTCTGAGTGAAGGACTTAAACTTACGATTGTCAGACAGAGATAACATTGAGTCCGGGCAGTGGGTGAATGACAGAGTCATTGACGCTGCATCTAAACTTGTGACATCCAGCACCGGGCTAGTGAACCAGTCGTCACTTCTTGCACAGACAGTTTTGTAGCCCATCCATCGCGATACCGTGCAGATCCTCCATGACAGAGACCACTGGGTGACGGTATCAAGCAACCATCGTGGCGTGATGTATGCTGACATCACGAAGAGAGCTGTTAGCGACCTCATCAATAAACAGTTGAAGCAGATCTTCCAAAATTAATGTGACAGTAGTGGTAACCTTACAGCTTCTTCCTTGCCAGTTGCAGACAAATTGTTCAGACTGTGGCATCTTTGCCATTGCTAATGCAGTTGAACTTTCCCTAGGTAACAGCTTGCACTCCTGCAGATACGGCATTGCAAAGATGAGACCCCACCTAGTGCAGTGCCTGATCGAACACGACGTCCGTCCTTTTCCTAAGACTGTGACATGTGGACGCACGCCGAAGTCAAAGATCATCACGGTGTTGATGTGTAACCGAAAGTTTTACTGTAAATACAAACCTAACACTGACATATTTAAACTAGCAATCATGTCCAATGAAAATGATGTATTGAAGCAATTGACCTTGAATTTGTTTTCCAAAATATGCTATCATGCTTATGAAAGTGCTATCCCTAAATACAGAGTTTGTTGTTTCTAATACAGTTTTTGTTGTCTGTGTACACATTTTTAATATACCAGTTTGAGTCTACATGTGAACACAATCGATGGTTGAAATGTTAGTCTAAGAACAAAACATGAACTAATGGCCAACATTCCTCAGTTATGCCCCTTTACTACTTCGCCAATAGATGGCGCCAAACGCTACGGTCCTGCGCGTACTTCCAGTATATTACGCGGTTCATAGATATTTGCACGACCAACAACTACAACGAAGTATTTACGATGCCTTCGACGTGCTGCTGTGTCCCGGGATGATGCAATCGAGGTGGTTTGTCGTTTCCGAGAGAACCCATGTTCCTGAAACAATGGTTGATTGGTATTCGGAGGAGCGACGAATCAAACCAAGGCAAGATGTGGAAACCGTCACCTCGCAGTGTTGTGTGTCATTCCCACTTCAGGCCGTCTGATTTCATTGCTGTAACTAGTTATGGTAGGACATTTGGGTAACTTGTTATGTTTCTAATCGTTGGCAGATATAATTAACGTGCATGCCAATTATATTTGTTATATTTTTCTTGCATTGAAATTACGAAGAGGGTTTTACGTGACTCAGAAATGTGTATCCAGTATGCAGAAATGTAAAGAAAGGACGCAGACACAATAGAATATGTTCGTCCCGTGGGACACACTTATTTTCACAGATAGTTTGATTTTGTCATTAAGGTAAATTGAGTAAAGGTTCTTAAAACTTCGAAGTGTGTGATTTTTTTCACAATAATTTTAGTTTCCTCCTGTCAGAGTAGGCGAGTAAATTGGAGTATTGGCTTATTCTAATGTAATCATGTTTGTGTGTGTTTTGTTTGTGTGTTCAACACTAATGTCACTGACCCACATTTACAAATATGGAAACGTCAGAGAACAAACCAGATGACGTCACTATTGAACGGTACGTCGCCTATCCCTACCTATGACGTCACCTAACAACGGGCGTGATAATGGCCCGTCGTCAAGCAATATGAGGGCATTATCAAGTTGATTTCTGATAACATGATAATTCTATCAATTTTAGCTATAATACTGAGTCTGAAAACGATTATACAGCAGTCACGGAATTGAACTATTGACTATCCGCTGTCTAGGTAGATGTTCTATCAAATACACCACGGAGGCAGTTTAAGTTGTATAACAATGACATGTGTAAGAAACTGTAGAATACCAGTCCATGTGACTTATCTATCCTTCTAACAGGGACGAGGTTGTCCAAGCTCCGAGAAAATTATCAATATTGACTGGAAATTTTGAGTAATTGGGAGCAAGGAAGACATTGGTGGAAAGATGGGGGTCAGTATTGATGCCTGGAGACGACGGATTGGCCGATTTACACCTCCCAAAGGAACAAGGCAAGTTGAAACTATACATACGTACACGCCCCATTCTCAATGGACGCTCTATACCGAGATGGGATATAGACTACTGTTGAGTATGTCCATCTGGTCTCTTGTGTGTATCTGTGACTCTGCTGCAGCAGTGTGGACCCCACAGGCTGTACCTATGTTGATACTCCCTTCAAACTTGTGTACCCCAGATGAGATCTGTGTGATCTCTCCCGTGGGGACCAGTTTGGTTACATATCGAAAACATGAGACACTTGCCACTGCTAATGTATCCATACCGTTGCTTATAATCAGATCCGGCGATGTTGAGTTGAATCCTGGGCCTTTGACTACAGAACTTGATGAAATGAAGAACGTAATTTTAAAACAAATAAAAGAGTCAGAAGATAAAATCTACAATAAAATAAAAGAATCAGAAAGTAACCTCTACACTGAAATCAAGTCAATGAAGGAGGACGTAAAATCTCTCAAGTCCGAACTCCGCGATTTAAGACATGAGGTATCAGATATCAATGGCCATTTAGATGTCCACAGACTTGACATTGATGCTGTTTAGACGCAGGAGGTGAGGATCAAGAACGCAGAAGCAGACGGAACAACATGATGATGTATGGTGTGAGTGAGTCGCCTAATGAAACCTAATCTGAGTGTCAAAATAAAGTATTAGATATTCTTGATTAGGCTAGAGTCACAAAAGACATGGCTCCACTTGTTCCCAGGGTTATTGAAATAGCCCATAGCTAGAATATCTACGAAGCGAACTGACGAAATAAGCCCCGTCATAGTTAAAATGTGTCACTGGGAAGATCAGTGGCGATCTGTAAAACTTAGGTCAGCGCTGAAAGAACAAGGCATTGGGGCGCTAATGATCTTACACTGATTCAGCGTAATGAGTGAGTGCGTGAGTTAATATTTAACGTCACATCGGCAATATTTCAGCCATTTCGTGACGAAAATTCATACATTAATAACATATAAGTATATATACTTTATAAAAACCTGTCATCAAAGGACAGTACAATAACTAGAATATCACAGATTGTATTAAAACTAGTGAGGAACATATAAAAGCAGAAAGAATTAACAACACAATATAAAAATGGGCTAGAGGTCGACATTAACTAAAGGGAGATCACTATACCAGGGACCATGGGGACTTACAGTGCCTTTGCTTCCTGTATGGACCCTGGCTGGATTTATATCATCCCTTCAGTCACTGGCGATAGTTTACCAGTTAAGCCTTATATTAAAATGACAAAAATACTACGTTTTAAAATTCCGGTATGCATAACAATACATTGAATGGTGTGATACTGACATGCCCTCTTAGGGTGGACAATAATTTTACGCTACTTCAACACCCATCGAGGGTACAGCCACTTACAATCTTAGTTATTTATTAGCACTACCAATATATAAAAAAATATTTTATGTACATCAAAATTTATGAATGAGTTCAAATTCCTTTAAAAAGCACAATACTAAATGAGAGGTTGACATGACTAAAAAGGTCCTTGACTGTTTTCACACTATAATATTTATCCCTTGTGATGGAAAAATCAATACAATCAAGCAGAACATGCTTGACTGTGATTTTTTCATCACAAGGGATGCAAAACCTTTTAATAAATATACATGGGTATGTCTGCTGTGGCCAATACGACATCGTCGCATAATGACCTCTTCAAATCTGGACTGACAGCCCAAGAAGGTATATCCGATAATTGGTTAATTTCATGTAACTTATTTATACCTACTTGGGTGTCCCACTTCTTTTGCATTAGATGACGAATGTAAGATCTAATAACAGGTTTATAATCACTGTATGGGATAAGAAGTGGTGTCACAGATTTGTTGAGTGTTGCCCTAGCAGCAGCATCGGCCTTTGTGTTACCAGAGATACCAACATGGCTTGGTAACCAACAAGAGACGATGTCATAATGGCAGGTAGCAAGATCATTAAATAACTCAAGAATTTCAATTAAAAATGGATGTTTGCAAGACATTTTTTTGATAGCCTGAAGGCACGAAAGTGAATCTGAAAAAATAATGAATTCTTTATATTTGGATTGATTTTTAATAAATTTTAGTGCTGTTAAAATTGCGTTTGCTTCAGCAGTGAAGATTGAATTATTATCTGGTATTCTTGATGATATTGTTCTGGATCCAATGACAGTGGCACTAGCAACTGCGCCACCATCCTTGGATCCATCTGTAAATATAGATTTATAAGTGTCATAAGTGTTTCGTAATTGATTGTATTCTTGTTTATAAATTAGTGGATTCGTTTCAGATTTCTTCAGACAAGTTAATGTGAGTTCTACATTTGGCCTTGCCATTTGTTCAGTAGGCGATGAAAAAAGTTGTGTGGGAGCTATATCCTGAAAGTTAATGTTCGCAGCAAAAACTACTGATTTAATTCTTCGTCCTAGTGGTAGAACAAGAGATGTTTTCTTATTGTAAATATCTTCGTAAAGAGGATAAAATACGCAATTAAAAGCTGGATTTGACTGATTGGAATATAATTTAGTGATGTACTGTAAAAATAGTTTCAGATGGCGTTGTTTAAGAGAAGGCTCATCCGCTTCAACAGACATACTTGGAATAGGAGAAGTGCGAAAGGCTCCAAGGCAAAGCCTCAGTCCTTGGTGATGGATAGTATCAAGTTTTTTTAAATTACTTTTACAGGCTCCACCATAGACGATGGAGCCGTAATCAAGTTTTGAACGGATCAGTGATCTATACAAGTGTAAGAGGGTTGTCTGATCCTCTCCCCACTTAGAATTAGAAACTACTTTAAAAAAATTGAGTGCCTTCAGACATTTAGCTTTAAGGTATTTTATATGCGGAAAGAAAGTTAGATGGCTGTCAAAAATAAGGCCCAAGAACTTGGCCTCCTTTTTACCACTTTGATAGGGGTGCCATTCAAAAATAGTTCAGGGTCTTTATGCGTCTTATATTTTCTGCAGAAATGTATACAATTAGTTTTTGATTTAGAAAATTTAAATCCATTTTCAAGAGACCACTTGTGAATTTTATTGAGACAGATTTGTAATTGCCTCTCTATGGTATGCATATTTTTACCACAACAAGAAATATTAAAATCTTCGACAAAAAGCGATCCATCCACCGAATCACTTAAAACCTTGAACAGACTATGTATTTTAATACTAAACAATACTGCCTTGTGGGGCACCCTGATCCTGATTATAATGGTCAGGCAGGGTGGTACCCACTCGGACTTGAAATTGTCTGCCGTTAAAAATTGTGATATAAAATGAGCTAAACGACCTCGCAAACCAAAATCATGTAAATCCTTTAAAATGCCATGCTTCCAGGTAGTATCGTATGCTTTCTTAAGATCAAAGAAAATTGATACTATTTACAATAGCCTTTTTTAACCAAAGATTCCAATCGTACCAAATGGTCGATAGTTCTTCGATTTTTTCGGAAACCACATTGAATATTGGTGAGAAGATTGTTGGTTTCCAAATACTATACTTATCTATTATTTACTATTCATTCCATGGTTTTGCAAACACAACTGGTTAACGTTATAGGACGGTAATTTGAGGGATCTACATGATCCCGGCCAGGTTTTGGTATCGTTACCACAAGGGCATTATGCCATGAAGCAGGAAAATTCCCTGATGTCTATATGTGGTCAAATATATCTAAAAGCGTCTCAAGACATGATTCAGGCAAATGCTAAAGTAACTGATAATGAATATTATCATCCCCTGCAGCAGTATCACGAGCTTGCTCAAGAGCAGTATGTAGCTCATGCAATGAAAATACTTCATTGTAGTCTTTACCATTATTTGAATCAAAAGGAACTTTTTTCTTTTCCTGTTGTTTCTGATATCTCTGAAACTCGGGAACATAATTTGATGATGAAGAATTTTTGCCAAGAGTTTCGCCAAGTGTATTTACATTGGCAGATTTATCAGTTATTAATTTGTCATCGTCTTTAAGATGGTGTACAGACGATTTAGAACCTTTACCTTTTATTTTTTGAACCATGTTCCACTCCTTGGACATGGGTGTCCGTGAATTAATTCTGGAGACATAATTCCTCTAAGATTGATGCTCATTATGTTTATAAGCACGTCGTGCCTTGGCACTAGTAATTTTAACAGTATTCAAGTTATGCACTGTAGGGTGTTTACGGAAATATTTTCCCGCTTTCTTCCTACACTTCCTTGCTTGTTTGCACTCATTGGTAAACCATGTGAATCAGTGAGGGACAGATCGAGTGCAGACTAAGTTCTTGTCGCAGGATGTAAATAGGTGCTGGAATCGTCATTAAATAAACATAAATTATTATCAGATAGAAAATCCTCAATAACTTTCCCCTTATTGTTTGTAGTCGTACTTCCCCATAGAGGATTGTGCCCATTTATATCGCCCATGATGATGCACGGCTTTGGGAGCTATAAATGCTGAAGATCAGACTGTCGAAGTGCAGATGAAGGTGGAATATTCAAAGAGCACAAAGTAAATGCAATGTGCAAGGTAAGGCGGATAGCAACAGCTTGAAGATAATATTTAAAGGAACAGCACTATGTATGATGTCCTGCCTGACCAAAATAGTAGAGCCTCCAGTGGCTTTGTCACCCGGAGGAGAAAAAGAATTATGGCAATTATTCTGCCTCAGATCAAATGTATCCGTATGTTTAAGATATGTCTCTTGGAGACATATAGCTGACGGCTTGAAATCTTGAACTAGTACTTGTATCTCATTAAAATTCGTACGAAGTCCTCTGCAATTCAATTGTATTCATTGTTGAGAGCAACTCATGGAGGCTCAATTGGAGAACGTGAACGGGGTGAAGGTCCCTTACGCTGTAACGACAACGATGGAGACACTTCCATATCGAGAGGTTCAAAGGTGATTGTTGAAGGCGCCTTCAGATGTTTCAGGGTCCTTAATTCCTTTTTACGCATTTGTTTTCTCTCTTTCCTTGTTAACAGATGAGGTTCAAGCTCAGTCTCAGACTCAGGCTGTGGAGAGGGAGGGGTTAATTGGATATCTGTCTGTGTTTCAGATGATGACGTTAATTCCTCGGTTGTGGAATATAACATTGTCTGTTTATCCGAGACCCAGGAAATAGCTGTCTGACAAGCATGATCAACAGTTTGCTTAGGAGAGGAGACTATGGCAGAGTAAGATTTGGATTGTGAACTGTTTTGAGGTTGTTCCTTTACCGATTATATTGCATCACAAAAGGAAATATTGCTTGTGTATTTGATCTTTATAATTTTGGTTTCTCTTTCAAAGACTGGACACTGTTTGGAGAAGGACATGTGCTCACCGTTGCAGTTTGCACATCTGATGTCACCTGTGCAATCAGAGCTGTCATGATTCTTACTGCAACAGGAGCAGACTGCAGAGCCACGACAGGACTTGGCGCCATGGCCAAACTGTTGGCACTTGAAACATCGCAGTTGATGTGGTATATACACATCCACGCCGATGTTAAAATAACCAGCTTTGATTGAGGTTGGAAGCTTAGAAAGAGCAGATGTAAATAAATAGGTGTTAGTGTTTACAACACTGTCATGATCTTTTCTTGTAAAGCGTTTAACAGCTGTTACACCTTGAGATTTTAGTTCCTGAGCAATCTCCTCTTCTGACATGTCAGACAGGCATTTCGCTCGGTCGCGGACAATGCCCCTGCAGGAATTTAAAGATTTATGAATAGATACTGTAATTGCAGTATTGGCAAAATGATGAGCATTTAAGAAATTAATGGATTGTTGTCTCCTGGAACATTCTATCAAGAGAGAACCAGACCAGAGACGAGTGACGTTTTTAACGTCACCACAAATTCTTTGAACTGCCTTTGAAACTACAAAAGGGTTGATCTTGAGAGGCACACCATCAATGCCTTCTACAACTAGAAATCTTGGCCACGAGTCAATATTGGTTGGAGAAGATTCATCATCAGAAAATGAAATAGTATCACGTCAACATGTCTTGTGGGGTATCCATAATGAGAGAAAGAAATTTTGACAACCCTGCTCCCCACCCACCATGGAGTGTAAAACAAGGAGGGTGCCACAGTGGAAGCCAGGCTGCAACACCAGGGCTACAGGGGTGCTATACTCCAGAAATAAAGACATAAGTTGCTGCCGTTAATAAAAGGAAGAATGTCAGACTTGTTCGGCCCATGTCATTTTCCTATAAAAACACAGAATTCAGCGGTCCGTATCACCAGATTGGCCCATGAGCCACCGCCTTCTGGCATAGGACTCTAGGCAAAAAAATTGTTTACACACTCAAGGTCATCATATATTTTGATCAAAACTGTAAGATAAGATACATCTAAATTATCAAGTATTCCATGCACAGGGCATGGCATGATCAGCCGATTGATAGAATCGGGCCCATTCTACCACCCGTCTAGGTGAAGTCATGGTCAAAGTGGTGTATTGGACAAAGGAACACTATTCCTAGAACCAGTGCCCTTGACCACCAAAATCCCGTCCTCCACCGACACAGGGGCGCAAACCCACGGCAAACAGGTTGCCCAATTCGGTCGCCTTTTACGACCAGCAATGGGGTGCTGTGGAAACATTCTGCCCCGGTTCCACACGGGGGAAGAGCTATCAGCGCTACCCAGCACTCACCACGAGGAGGTTGCTCTTCACGAGTGCCTTCAGCGTAATAAGTTAAGTAGACTTAGAGTGAGTGAGTTAAACCTTTACGTCACATCGGCAATATTTCAGCCATATCGTGACGAGAAATTTCAGTTATTAATACATATGTTTAAACTAAATTAAAACCTGTCATCGATGGACAGTAAAATTACTAGAATATCACAGATTAATATTTAAAACTAGCATACAACTATAAAACATATCACTATATATAACGGTACAATATAAAAAAGGGCTATAGATCGCCAGCAGCTGAAGGTAGATCACCATGCTAGGGTCCATGGGGACTTACAGTACTTTTGCTACCTGCATGGACCCCAGGCCGATTTACATCATCCCTTCCGCTGTTGGCGATTAAGGACAAATCTAGCAAGAATAAATGAACATATATACTACGGCTAAAAACGAGCAGAAATAAACATACTTTGAAAGACGTGGTCTTACATACCCCCTCAGGGGGACAATAATTTTACACTACTTTAACCCCCTACGAGGATATAGCCACTAACAATCTCAGTTATTGAATAATTCAACCAATCATAAAAGTTATTTATTTATTTACAAAATATAGCAATCAAAATTTATGTAGTAATTCGATTTCCTTTAAAAAAACAATAATGAAATGACTACTTACCTGATAAAAAAGATCCTTGATACATGATACTTTGAAATATTGATCCCTTGTGATGGAAAAATCAATACAGTCAAGCAGGACATGCTTGACCGTGATTCTTTCATCACAAGGGATACAGAATGGAGGATCCTCACCTTTAAGTAAATATTCATGAGTATAACGTGAGTGACCAATACGACATCGTCTTAATACAACCTCTTCAAATCTGGACTGACAGCCCAAGTAGGTGTAACCAGTATTTGGTTTTATTTCATGTAATTTATTGGTACCTACTGGGGTGTCCCACTTCTTTTGCATCAGATCACGGATGTAAGATCTAATTATAGGTTTATAATCACTGTATGGTAAAAGAAGTGGTGTCACAGATTTGTCGAGTGCTGCTTTTGCATCAGCATCAGCCATTGTGTTACCAGTGATACCAACATGGCTTGGTAACCAACAAAAGACGATGTCATATTAGCCAGTCGCAAGATCATTAAATAACTCAAGAATTTCAATTAAAAATGAATGTTTACATGACATATTTTTAATAGCCTGAAGGCACGAAAGTGAATCAGAAAAAATAATGAAGTCTTTATTTTTGGATTTATTCTTGTTATATTTTAGTGCTGTTAAAATTGCGTGTGCTTCTGCTGTGAATATGGAACTATTATCGGGTAATCGTAAAGATACTGTTCTGGATCCAATGACGGTGGCACTACCAACGGCGCCACCATCCTTGTATCCATCTGTAAATATAGATTTATAAGTGTCATAAGTGTTTCTTAATTGATTGTATTCTTGTTTATAAATAAGAGGATTTGTATCAGATTTCTTAAATCTAGTTAATGTGAGGTCTACATTTGGCCTTACCATTTGCCAAGGAGGCGATGGAAAAAGTTGTGTGGGAGCTATAACCTGAAAGTTAATGTTCGCAGCAGAAACGACTTATTTAATTCTTATTCCTAGGGGTGGAACAAGAGATGTTTTCTTATTGTAAATATCTTCGTAAAGAGGATTAAATATGCAATTAAAAGCTGGAATTGACTGATTAGAATATAATTTAGTGATGTACTGTAAAGATAGTTTCAGATGGCGTTGTTTAAGAGAAGGCTCATCCGCTTCAACAGACAGACTTGGAATAGGAGAAGTGCGAAAGGCTCCTAGGCAAAGCCTCAGTCCTTGGTGATGGATAGTATCAAGTTTTTTTAAATTACTTTTACAGGCTCCACCATAGACGATGGAGCCATAATCAAGTTTTGAACGGATCAGTGACCTGTATAAGTGTAGGAGGGTTGTCTGATCCCCTCCCCACTTTGAATTTGATACAACTTTCAATAAATCGAGTGCTTTCAGGCATTTAGCTTGAAGTGATTTAATGTGTGGTAAGAAAGTTAAATGGCTATCAAAGATGAGTCCCAAGAATTTGGCCTCTTTTACAACTTTGATAGGGGTGCCATTCAAAAATATTTCAGGGTCCTTATGCGGTTTATATTTTCTGCAGAAGTGTATACAGTTGGTTTTGGATTTGGAAAATTTGAACCCGTTTTCGAGAGACCACTTATGAATTTTATTGAGACAGATTTGTAACTGCCTCTCTATGGTATGCATATTTTTACCACAACAAGATACATTAAAATCATCCACGAACAGTGAACCATCCACTGAATCACTTAAAACCTTGGACAGACTATTTATTTTAATACTAAACAAGGTAACAGACAAAATACTGCCTTGTGGGACACCCTGATCCTGATTATAATGGTCAGACAGGGTGGTACCCACTCGGACTTGAAATTGTCTGTCTGTTAAAAATTGGGATTTAAAAGGAGGTAAACGACCTCTCAAACCAAAATCATGTAAATCCTTTAAAATGCCATGTTTCCAAGTAGTATCGTATGCTTTCTCAAGATCAAAGAAAATTGATACTACGTGTTGTTTATTTACAATAGCATTTTTCACAAAGGATTCTAATCGTACTAAATGGTCGATAGTACTTCGATTTTTCCGGAAACCACATTGGATATTTGTAATGAGATTATTGGTTTCCAAATACCAAATTAATCTATTATTCACCATTCGTTCCATGGTTTTACATACGCAACTTGTTAAGGATATAGGTCGATAGTTAGAGGGATCTGTATGATCCCGGCCAGGCTTTGGTATTGGGACTACAATGGCATTATGCCATGAAGGAGGAAAATTCCCTGAGGTCCATATTTGATCAAATATATCTAAAAGTGTCTCCAGACATGATTCAGGTAAATGTTTTAAAAGCTGTTAGTGGATATTATCATCCCCTGCAGCAGTATCATGAGCTTGCCCAAGGGCGATATGTAGCTCATGTAATGAGAAGACTTCATTATAGTCTTCACCATTATCAGAAGTGAAATTTACTTTTATCTTTTCCTGTTGTTTCTTAATTTTTTGAAACTTCGGAACATAATTAGATGTTGAAGAATGTTTTGCTAACGTTTCTCCAAGCTTATTTGCAATTTCATTTTTATTAGTTAATAACTGATCACCATCCTTAAGATGATGAACAGAAGATTTTGAGCCTTTGCCTTTTATTTTCTGAACCATGTTCCACACCTTGGACATTGGTGTACGGGAATTTATTTTAGAGACATAGTTCCTCCAAGATTGTTGCTTATTTCGTTTAAAAGCACGTCGTGCCTTGGCATTTGTAATTTTAACCTTATCCAAATTATGGACTGTAGCATGTCGGCGAAAATATTTTTCTGCTTTCTTCCTACACTTTCTGGCCTGTTTGCAGTCATTTGTAAACCATGGTTTACGAATATGGGGATTCGCAGAGGACTTAGGAATGGTTTGGTCAGCAATGTCATTCAGTAAATCCGAAAACAACTGTATCGGATCTGGAATATTCTGGAAAATGTGATGTTTTATTGTGTCAGTACACAGTACCTCATATAAGGACCAATAAGCCTTGGTAAAGTTCCACCTGCATGATGGTGGCTCATCAGTAGGATTAACAGTTTTAAGTATTGTGGGAAAATTATCACTCCCGCAGAGGTCATCATGGACTGACCATGAAAATTCATTATACAAGTTAGAGTCTGTGAGTGACAGATCGAGGGCAGAATAAGTTCCAGTGGCTGGATGTAAATATGTGGCAGAATCATCATTAAAAATACACAGGTTGTTGTCAGAAATAAATTCCTCAATGATTTTTCCTTTAGAACTTGTATTTGCACTTCCCCAAAGTGGGTTGTGTCCGTTCAGATCACCCATGATGATGCAGGGCTTTGGGAGCTGGTCATACAGACTTTGAAGATCAGACTGTCGAAGATCAGAAGAAGGAGGGATATACAAAGAGCACAGCGTAAAAGCAATGTGCAGAGGCAGACGAACAGCAACAGTTTGAAGATTGGTATTAAGAGATAGTAGAGCCTCCCGTTGCTTTATCTCCTGGGGGAGAAAATGAATGATAGTCATTGTACTGTCATAAGGTGAACTGATCTGTAATTTTCATGTATGTTTCCTGAAGACACAATGCTGACGGTTGAAAATCCTGTATTAATAATTGTATCCCATTAAAAGTATGCCTAAGTCCTCTGCAATTCCACTGTATTATGTTGGACAATTGAGTCATGGTGGCTCAATTGGAGATCGCTCACGTGAATGTGAGGAGGAACTACTCCTGCGCCTGTCCGGTGAGGACAGAGTAACCTCCATATCCAGAGGCCCAAATGAGTTCTGTAAAGGAACCTCTGAATGTGAAGGGACGATCGGTGCTTGTTTTCTATTCAATTTCTTTTTCCCTTTTTTCGACTGATAAACAGGTTCTTTCATAGACGTTTGATAATGTTTCTCAGGCTGAATCTCAGTTTGAGATCCTGAACTAGAGTGAGTGGCAGGAATATGTTCAGTGAGTTGAATAGTAGCAACAGGTTGTTCTGACTTGACCCATGTCAAGTCAGACTGGCACGAAATAGAGGATGTTGCTACAGAGCGAGAGACTGCAGCAGAGTAGGAAATGGTAGATGGAGTCGTGGTCTGATCTTTAAATAGTTTTTTGGCATCCAGGTAGGATATGTCTCGTTCACATTTGAGTTTCATTATTTTAACTTGAACCCGAGTAATGCTAATCAAGATGCTAAAATGAACAGCATAAACGCAACACTTTCAAAAGTCCGGAAGCTTTAAGATGCATTCACAAAAATACAAAGCTTGATCAAACAGCAGTGATCAATTTGCCAAAGTTGAGTAATTGAGTAAATAAACTCCTCTCACATTGTATAACACCGCTTACCAATAATACTACTGGGAGGGTGGGTGGGAAATAAACAAGCGTGCTGTGTCGTTCTGCCTTACGTGACGCCATGCATTGCCAGCTGCGCCCTCTAATAACTAGGGGGAGATAACTCTGAGCCACTTGGAACAAAGAATGCAAATTTGCGGTCTAAGGGGAATAACTCTTAGGTACACCGTCAAAATATATTTTAAATAAAATAACACTTTAACTTGAACCCGAGTAATGCTAATCAAGATGCTAAAATGAACAGCATAAACGCAACACTTTCAAAAGTCTGGAAGCTTTAATATGCATTCACAAAAATACAAAGCTTGATCAAACAGCAGTGATCAATTTGCCAAAGTTGAGTAATTGAGTAAATAAACTCCCAGACCCCCGAAATGATGTGGAAGGGAAAGATACTGTTGATGTTAAGTAGGTTATCTGATTAAGATGGACAAAATGGTTAAACTGCAATATATAGTACATATCACTTGGATGGAAGAGATCTTCCAAATACCTTAAGGGCCTCCAGTCTAGAAGCCGTGCTGACATTTAGGTAGCGTAAATAAGCTTGACTTTTCCAGAATCCAATATGTTGGATTATCTCACCGGGTTGGCCTGTACTAAAGGCCCACGATGCACCACCACGTCGAAATGAGTGCCCTGTAACTACAACATTTGAACCACATAATGCTAAAATGTACTGAACTGTACTAATAAATCTGTCATGAGATAATGCACATAGATTATTGTCACACAACAGCGGTTGTAGACGCCCAGTATCTACATGCAGCAGCAGCAAAGACGACATAGCTTCAAACGGATTGAGGGAATGCCCCTCGATGTTAGGGAGAAGCACCTGCAGAATTCTCTCCCGAAACTGTACAGTTTTTGTCCATTTCAAGTCTATCACAAATGCTCCATCGCTCAGGGAGACATCTGCAACACACATGTGCTTGCTGGCATCAAACACACCTTTACACAAAAAGTTGCTAGATCTAAGCATACCAAAAAATCCTGTTAAACATGCAGTCCAGATGGACGCACCCAATAAACTTGTTAAGTTCAGCTTAGAACGAATCATCAATAAGTGATGGGGAGTAATGGGTGCTGCACACTTTTGAGCATCACCTAGCTCTCTTCGTACACCCCTGAGCAGGTTCTGCACATGCCAGTTATCCTTCAATGGATCATCAAGATCATTCATTTTGTGAATATTAGACACAATGCACAAATATTGTCTCACAGTACTGTACTTAAAATGCTTTATATCAACCATGTATGCCACAAAACAAGAAAGACACTCATTTGTAGCTGGGACTGGGTTGAACTTTGTCTTCTCACAGAACTCCAAGTAACACTTAAGGTGGCTTCCATACGTCCCTTTTGTTGAGTCTGCCCAGCCCTTGCTTGCCAGACGATTTGCTGCTTCCTTCAGGTTGCTCTTTATGGGATCTGCTACCCCATCTGTAAGAAATGAATTTATCCGACATATGCCAATAAAGAGATTCTCTGCTAAAAACAGACAACTGCAAATGCGGTAACATCTCATACACTTTAGATAATTGTCCAGACTCATGTATTCTAGAAATAGAATCTGCAAGAAAGTTACACTTGCCAGGCACATGGATAGCTTTCAACACAAAGTTGTACTGGGCTTGGAGCCAACACACATAGCGCAAATACTGCATCACAAAAGGAGACCTAGATGTCCCTTTATTAATCACAGCTTTCGTCGTCATATTGTCTGTTTTAACAATGACAGTTTTATTCTGCCAGCAAAACACCATCTAACAGCTGCAATAACAACCGCTAGAACTTCCTTTGAATTAATGTGCTGGTTTATGGCTGTAGGCATGTCAAATTCCCAGTTGACATACACAAAGTCTCCATTATATGCAGCACCTGCACCCACAAGACATGCATCTGTTTCAACTGTCCTGATTGGTGCAGAATCGAGGAAAGACCTTGAGCCGTTGAATGTATCAAGAAAAGTGTTCCACCACATTATATCTTTCTTGAACTCACTATCTAATACAGCTTTATCTCCAGATGACACAAGTTGGTTTTTCAAATCTATCACACGTCTTAAAAATGTCCTTCCTCCCTGAACAACCATAGAAGCCCAATTAAGTTTCCCTATGAGGCTCTCAAGTTGTTTTTTGCTGGCCCTTTTCCTGTTTTTGAATTCTTGCAGTAATTCATGGAAATGTTGAAGCTTATCATTTGGCAAGGAGAGTGTACAAACTTCTGTGTCAATGAGTATACCCAGAAAAACCATCTTCTGGCTTGGGCCATCTACTTTTGACCAATTAACATTGAATCCAAGAAAACGCAAAACTTGCAAGAGCTGGCGCAAGGCCAAAGCACATGACTCAGCTGTATCACACACGATCAAAAAATCATCTAAATATGCAAGCACTGTCACTCCATACCGCTTCAACATAATTCTGCATACAGCGCTGCTCAAACACTGAAATACTTTTTGATGCCCCAAACGGCAACTTGGAATCATACATGTATGTGATGTCTGCCTTGCTTTCAAAAAGCCATGCTAAACCTGTAAGTTGGAAATTGCTTGGGTGTATCCTAACAGAGCGATAAGCATTTTTCAAATCCACTTTGGCTAAGTAACTACCTCTCTTTATGTGTTTCATTGTATGTCTAAGGTCCATATAGCTAGTTTCACAAGAACACATAAAACTGTTCATTCCACTAACAGACGGCAAACTTCCGTCGTGAATAAGTCGAACTTTTGTCGAAGATTTTGGGATAGCTCCTAAAGCACTAACAATAGTTGGTCTGCTATTAGTAACAATGTAGTTTCCAAGTTCAATTTCTTCGGTAATCTGAGCTTCTGTTTGCTCTCTGTGGTGAAAGGCGGATCTGTGATTTTTTGTATACTGATGCTCAATAGTCACATTGTCAATATCCGCCAATTTAAACCCATTATGAACCCCTTCTAGAATGAAGTCCCTATCCCGATCTTCCGCCGGTAATATAAGTTCCCAAGCCACAGGATTTAGCGAATTGCATGAATGCGTTAGGCGTTTTTTGACTCAGTCCTAGTTGCCGTAGACTGAGTACGATCATCAGTTTGAACATGCTGTAGGTGGTTGTGTCCTCGCCTGAAACAGGTAAGGCAAACATGTGCCATTTTACAGTTTTCTAAGGAGCAGAAACCTTGGTTGTAGCGTCTGCAGATTTCCAAACCATCCGGTGTAAATGGTCCCCTAGTTCGTTGACCTTGCGGTACTTTCTTTTTGTATGGACTGTCTTCCATCTGTTTTATCACTAGTGCTGTCTGCGACATCTGTTTTGGGATGAGCTGAAATTCCCTGATGTCCTGGGAAGGTGTTCCCCATCGGAAACCTTCTTCATGCTTCTTGATTCGATATTCTCTATCGTACAACAGAACGCTGGCCCATATGTACTTTGATGAATAGCGGCAAACGTCTTGCATATATTTCAGGTAGTCAAGGATTTCTTGTGAATTCATATCTCCTGACTTGATCCCATCCATTAACAGTCCCATGTTTGCGTATGCCCACATTTCAGTGGTAACTTTGGATAGATTAGGCAGTTTACGTCCCAAATCGATGCTTACACCTTCACAAATATCTACTGTTTGCCTAGGAGTATCAAGGGAGTCAACCCATAAATAGTCCATGAAATCTCTTTGTTTACCTCGTACGCCATTTTGTTGAGCTGTGGCGGGAATTCTTGTCACGTGACCTCGATCTGCCGTCCCTTGTAATTCCGATTGTAGATTTTCAATCTGCAATTTTAGATCCCTCCGTTTCTTCTCAAGACTCAAGCGAGCCAGTTCTGCCTCTAACTGACCACATTCCGACTGTAACTTCAGTGCACTTGCCTCAAACCCGTCATCCACCGGTCTCCCGCCAGTAGCACCTTCCAACTCACTCGGTAGACTAGGCCTTGATCTAAATTCTTCACGTGGCGAGTCATACCTACGAAAACTCTCGGTCATAGGACTGTTCAAAGCCTCCATGATCTCAGGCATTCGTTTACCGGCCGTTTTTCGTTTGGGTTTCACATCGGGATTAGATTGCGCCATTATTGATAACGAAACTAAACAAGCGTGCTGTGTCGTTCTGCCTTACGTGACGCCATGCATTGCCAGCTGCGCCCTCTAATAACTAGGGGGAGATAACTCTGAGCCACTTGGAACAAAGAATGCAAATTTGCGGTCTAAGGGGAATAACTCTTAGGTACACCGTCAAAATATATTTTAAATAAAATAACACTTTAGATTCCATTTGCCACACAGGGCAAGATTTTGACGAAGCAACATGTGGGCCAGAACAGTTTGCACATTTCAAATCATGATTACAGTCAGAGCTCTCATGGCTGTCACCACAGCGATGACATACCACAGAGTTACGACAGGATTTGGAACCGTTACCGAAATGTTGGCACTTGTAGCAGCGGAGCGGATTGGGGATATACACATCCACTCCGATGTGGAAATAACCTGCTTTAATTGACTGTGGAAGGGATGTAAGGGCAAACGTTATGAGATAAGTATTAGTGTTTGTGATGACACCGTCTTTCTTCATTGTGAAACGTTTAACTTCAGTAACGGCCTGGTCTCCCAACTCTGTAACGATTTCTTCTTCAGACATGTCGGACAGACCACGAGCCCTGTCACGAACAATGCCTCGACAAGAATTTAATGTTCTGTGCACAGACACAGCAACCTCAATATTGGCAAAGGTAGAGATAGATAAAAGATTGAGAGATTGCTGTCTCCGTGCACACTCCACCAGAAGCGAACCACTACGGAGACGGGTGACGTTCTTGACCTCACCGCAAATCCCAGACACAGCCTTAGATAATGGCAAAAGGATTCAATTTGATGGGTAGTTTGTCAGAAGCCTCAATAACCAGGAATCGGGCCCAGGAATCAATATTTTGAGAAACATTTACAGTTGTAATTTCAATTTCCTCTAGACGTCTCTTTTTTATCATTTTGAGAAGAACCAGATTGTTGTTGAGCCATGATGAAAAGAATATAATTCAGCACCCCTGTTCCCCACCCGACATCGAGTGTCAACAAGGACAGTGTTATATTGCACCGGATATCCAGGATGCAAACACCAGGGATACAGGGATGTTATACTCCAGCAAATATGACTTGAATAGCTATATTTATCTACCAGATGTAGTGCCAGGCAGGTTCAGTCCATGACAAGAAATTGGAGACATACAGAATACAGAGGTCAACATCACCAGATTGGCCCATGAGCCACCGCCTTCTGGCGTAAGACTCTAGGCAATTTATTCAATCAAAAATTGAGTATTCACACAAGTTATGCACGGCCAAGACCAAAATATACAGTAAAATACAACACAGGTGTGCATATGCAATATTACGCAAAGGGCCTGGCATAACCAGCCGATTGATAAGACCGGGCCCATCTTACCACCCGTCTAGGCGAAGTAAGGGTCGAAGTAGTGTGTTGGGCAAAGGAACACAGTTCCAGGAACCAGGGCCCTCAACTACCAGACTCCCGTCCTCCGCCGACACAGGGACGCAACCCACGGCAAACGGGCTGCCCACTTTGGTCGCCTCTTACGACCAGCAATGGGGTGCTGTGGAAATATTCTGCCCCGGTTCCACACGGGGGAAGAGCTATCAGCGCTACGAAGCACTCACCACGAGGAGGTTGCTCTTCACGAGTGCCAAGTAGACTAAGAACTGAAAGACCAAATTTCAGATTTTACTATAAGGGAAACAAATTAGTGCAAGAGGAATGAGGGAGTGAGTGAGTGAGTTGGGTTTAATGCCGCTTTCAACAGTATGCCAGTTATAACACGGCATGTCAGGTTAATGTGGGAGGAAAGTCCCAAGTGATGCAGGTCTCAGACGTTTACCACTACGGTGAAACCCACGAGCACGGGTATGGTGCTGACAAACCTAGAAACATAATTGAGGCGAACCGGGATTCGAACCCACAATCATAGGTTTCTGGCGTGCGCAAGGGACGCAACTCTGCACAGCGAATCGCGGCGCCTTGCAAGAGGAGAAGGAGGAGGATAAAGCTGATAACTCAGCACCCAGTCAGCAGCGAGTGCCCCGAAAATCCTCCCGAGGTACCAGGAGACAACTGAGATCACACTCACAACCGGCTAGCTCCGGGAATGGACAGACTGAATAGGGGTGTGGCCAGGGCAAAGGTGTGAATGGTGTCCAGGTAAATTTTACGACACTTCACAATGACAGTGAAAGTAACCAGGACTGTGATGACACAGCCACTGTTAGATTCATTTTTTGGAACGTTTCACGACTTGTATAGAGGTTAATGGACAATGACGTTATTTCATGCCTACATCAGTATGATATAATTGGCCTCACGGAAACTTGGGTCACTGACCATGATTTATCAGATATATTTACTGAATATAAGTATGTGTATGCGGAGACTTTAATGCCCGCACAGGAACAAAGGCTGACTTCATTGAAGATGTATTAGTTGAACAAACAGAAAAGCATTGCCAGTCGAGTAACGACTTTATACTAGATTATTTTAAAGAAACAAGCTACTCTGTGGATAAGAACATTAATGCCTTTGGTAGATCTTTACTGGATTCGTGTTCAATTTTCAACGTACATATCATGAATGGGAGATTTGGATCAGACTCAGGACGTGGAGATAACACATTTATTGGATCACAGAATTGTTAGTTAACAACCACGTCACCTACATGTAAATACGCATTGTACTGTAGGCCTGTGGCCTTTTAAGTACTGAATAAAACTGATTGACTTCACACTTCAAATAGCCAAAAGTGGCTCAAGGGTTCGACCGTGGTAAACGGCACCTAACGTTTTACAAGTATCCGACAAGGCGTGACGGACACGAAAGATTAGACTAAAACTCCGTCCTATTCATTTCAGACAAGCCTTTTCCAGTGACACTAACTGATGCACGAGATACTAGCACTGGTATTTTCGACTGCCTTCATAGAACCCCATCGTATGGCAGGAGTAGTGCTGTGTGGCATCAAACATCAAACACATACATTCCAATTAAAATGTTAGGCCAATATACTCTCAGATAGCCGGTTGCATTTCAACCCTGATGGAACTCCGAAAAATATGAAAGATACTACAAGACGACGCGTGTGTTCATTTTTATTGTACTGATTTCAACTATTGACAAGGCCACTTACAAATACACCCTTTATAGGTTTCAGTGTAATGTACTACGAACAGACACGCCTTTAGGCATAGTAAACACATTTTGAGGAAACATTTTGGACGTTATTCTCATGATGAGTGGTTCAAAGATAGGTACGTTGTCATATGAGAAACATATCATTAAACCAGTATCACTCATTTTTAAACTGGAATCATTTCCTGAAAGAACTTTTTTCATGCCATTGCAAGCAGTTATCTAGCCTTGTTGACATCAAGTGTCTGAGTGTTACTAGCCCACATCGACCATACAATTTGCACCGATACTCAAGAACTCGTGACACGACAGTCCCTCTGGATTACACAGACTGAAAATACTGGTCAGATTCTGTGATTTGACTTAAAGCGTGTCATCGTACATGGCACCCTTCTTGAACAAATCAAACATCCTTTTAAAAAACAAATTCAAATTTAAATATTCAATGATTTATTGGTATTATGTGACTATGAGTATGACATATTGTTAAAAGACATGAACATATATTATGCATACAATTTCAGTTAATGTGTTATTTTGGACACTGAACGTCCCTCAATAGAAATGCCACTTAAGCGTCGTCTATTCCTTAAAAAGAAATTTCTGATTGATCGCAACTTTTTAGAAAGCTGTGAGTGGGTCTTTTTTTCATCAGTCACAGAAACATGTTTATGACGTCGCTTCATAATCTCTTCCAGTACCTGTATGACACTAAGGTCCTTCTCAGCCGAGATCTCCACGTGTCCATGTTCCCATTCACAGCTAATGTTCAGATCTCGGGACATTCTCTCGGTCTTATCTACAGAGCCAACGATGTCTGTCTTGTTGGCCACGAACACGTTTGGGACTGAAGGTCCCTCTTGCTGGAGGATCTGGTCCCTGGCTGCTACCACAGACTCAAAGGAGCCATCACACACCAGCGAGTACACCAACACGTATACATCAAAGGAGGGGAGTCCCTGCGGGAAGGTGCAGCTCTTCGTTGTGGATGTGTCCACAATATCGACTGTCAGACTTCGCCCTTTGATTCCAAGATCAGCTGGAGCGTTACCACGTTTCTTACTTTTCTTGTGGGATTTGCTGCTCTGTTCTGTCCAGTGTTTGATGAGTCTGCAGATTAAGGTTAACTTTCCTTCACTGCTATCTCCAATTACAGCAAGGTTGAAGCTATCTTCCTCTTCTGAAATACTGCTGACCTCTGAGTGGAGAGTAAATCTGCGACTCATGTTTGATACAATGTTCTTGATACTCAATAGTGATGTGGTTTACAACTACACTATGATGTGGTATACCAGTATACCTTTCTTTTATAGAGGTAATGTGTGTAAATTGAAATGGTAGACATAACTTGTTTCCATAACTCTATCAGAAAACTCTCAGCCCTTACCATGTATCTGTATTGACTTGTACTGCACTGCACTCATTGGCCAAGAAATGTGCAAATATCTGTTCCACGTTGCCATCCAGTGACACACGCTTCATCAGAGAACGTGTTTAAACACCTTTTTTTAATATTTAACTATTTCGCGCCTTGCGTCTTGAAGCAGTCAGTGAGTTGGGTTTAATGCCGCTTTTAACAGTATTCCAGTTATATCACGGCGTATCAGCTTAGTGTGGGAGGAAAGCCCAAAGTGATGCAGGTCTCAGACGTTTACCACTTCGGTGAAACCCACGAGCACGGGTATGGTGCTGACAAATCTAATAACATGATCGGGGCGAACCGGGCTTCGAACCAACAATCATAGGTTCCTGAATTACCCAAGGGTCGCAATTCCGCACAGCTAATCGCGGCGCCTTAGACGACTTGGCCACCTGTGTCCCCCTTGAAGCAGTGACAAAATAAATATTAATATATTTTACCACACCATAACTGAATATATTATAAGGTCGATCCCTTAACGTGACTTTATTTACCCATAATTGTTTGAATTCAAAATATCTGAGGAAATATGACAATTATTACTCTTTTGGATACGCGAGGAAATATGACCTTATTAGACTTTGGGATACCTGAGGAAATTTGATCTATATAGTAAGACTTTGGGATACCTTATAAAATGATATGGCCTGATGGTCTCCTCTCGTGTAGAGCATTACTAATCAACGAAATTAAAGTCACTCATCTTGCATTGTGAAGTTTGGGCCATTAGAAGACTTACTTTATTTTCCATTCAATCCCAACAATTGTTTAATCCAATTTCTGGTGTTTCTTTCAGATGTTTATTTCTCACTATTGTTAAAAGTTGTGACTTTATGGAACTGATAGAATACACTTTCATTAGTACCATTCACACATGCTAACTGTGTCTGTCTATTCGTCCGTCCGTTTGTCTGTCTGTCTGTCCGTAATCATTTCCTTTATTTGGGCAGAAATCGAATAACTATTAAGTGTATCTGATAGAAACTTGGAAAATCTATCATGGGATTTATCAAATTTTTTAATTTTTTTAATTTTTAGGGACAGAAGTTGGACATAGACTCCATTGGGGATGGGGTTCATTTCCGGGGAAGAATTCGTAAGCCATTCAGTATATTTGATTGAAACTTGAAAGATGTATTAGTCATATGCTGAAGTGGTGTCTTTTGCTATTTTGTAATATTTAAAATATATATTTTTACAAATCCTTATGGAAAGAAGTTGGACAAGGACACGATTGCTAGTTTCACGGAAGCGACCATGGTGCATCTTTTGTGGGAAAAACATGTATGCTTCTTCAAGAACATTCAACTCTTGACCCAGAATTGCACATTTATTTCTGGTTACTTTACCGCCAGCTGCCGGAAATATCATCTTTCTGATGAATCTTCGTTACGCGTTAAAAGGTGTGAATCAGAGTTGTGACACCTTAGAAAGCTGAGATATTGAGCTTTCCGCCACTAGTGCCCACGCTACTCTGGTCAAAGTTCGAATAGGGAGAGCAACGCGTTGCTCAATATGGTCATTGACCAGTATCAGACTTCAAGACATCTGAGGTAATAGGACAATTATGAGACTTTGGGATACGTAAGGAAATATCTCCAGTATCAGACTTAAGGATACTAGAGCCATTTTGATACCTGCGCCAATATGACCAGTATCATACTTTTGGATACCGAGGGCAATGTGATCGTTGTGATCGTTAACTGGTGAACTCATCCAGTGTAGGGTATTACCAATCAACGAAAGATTAACCTAAGTTTCTATAGTTTCTCACCCCCAAAATTGCTAAGTTTTTCACACGAAGTCCTCGGTAGAGGATGGGATTCTGGAAGTTGAGGTACTGGTCCCTTTACGCAATACACCCCAGTACGTGACCCTTATGTTGCCTAGACGGTTGTTAGGATAGGGCCCGCCCTATCAATTGGCTGGTCATGCTATGGACACCTTACTCTTCTTGTTCTATCACTATTTGACTTGGAAGTGTATATGCAAAATGGAAATGTTTGATTATTCATGTTCATTTATTTTAACTCTACCTCTTAAATGGAAAAATTACCTAGATGTCAGTGCCAGAAGGCTGTGGCGCATAGGCCGATCTGGTTAAAAAGTTATCTTTTGACTTTTCTCAATGTGAATGTCATCCGGATATCCTTGGTAGTGCAAGTCCAAGATCAAGTTGTCATTGGCTTCGTCTTCATGACACTCCAGAAGAAGTTAAGAACATTAAACGCTTGCACACAAGGTCCCTATCACTTGAATATAATGGAAAACAACAAGCAACTAATCTGTTGGCAATAGATTTGTTGCAGTCCCTGTTCTGGTCTCTCCTCACAGAACACTGAACACCAGCAAAGGTATTGTAAGAGACTGGGATCGATTGTTTGCTGATATTATTGATATTGTTCCTGAAATGAAAAATCAATGAGTGGCATATGCCAAACGATTCACAATGCGAAAAGACAAAGAGACTGCTCCTATTGCACACAAATCAGTCAAACCAGGCTATGGCATTCATAAGGTTTGTATCTTCATTCCTAACCCTTTGAGGTGCTTCAAATGACAAAAGTATGGACATCACGTGAATACTTGCACATTGGAGGAAAACACACGTAACGGAAGATTGCGACAGCATTTAAAAAAGGCATGAACTGCTGAGGTTATCACCCATCTTTCTCTAAAAGCTGTCCAATCTAGAAACAGCAAATGGAAATAAACAAAATACAACTCACAAACTTAGTTTTGTCGATGCCAACCTCAGAACCTAAAGAAACCTATGCTTCAATCACCAGAACGCCTTCTGAAACAACCACTAAAATTAAAAATTTGCCAGTTGCCACAGCATTAGTAAACTGTCACACGGACTTATATAACATCATCCTTATATAACAGTTCTTTATATGCACATACTGGTTCTTGACGCGTCTAACTGTAATATTGCTGATGCGGCGTAAAGCAATATTTATTCTTTCACATATCCTGAAAACTATTATGGAGTAGTGAGTCACTTCTCTGAGTCAAGTGACACACTGAGACAGTTTGGAATAAAGCTGCAATCGAAACACCTAAGAGAGTGTGAAGCACGTATCATTACTTGGTGTGTTAAAATTAGGGAATGTGTGATAAATGTAAAGTGTAACTACCGGCTCATGCCTGTACGTCAGGACGCAACGCGAGTCTGTTTAGTTGATTAGTATTATAGTGAGTGAGTGAGTGAGTGAGTGAGTATGGTTTTACGCCACTTTTAGCAATATTCGAGCAATATCACAGCGGGGGACATCAGAAATGGGCTTCACACATTGTACCCATGTCGGGAATCGAGCCCGGGTCTTCGGCGTGACGAGCGAACGCTTTAACCACTAGGCTACCCAGCCCCAATTAGTATTATAAGGGTAACGCTATTTTTCAGGGCATCATCATTTGCAGAAGCCCGATGTCTTCCATTAACTCCCCGACAAAGACTGGCTTCTTCTGCAAATGATAATGCCCTGAAAAATGGAATTTGTTATCAAATAAAAAGAAACAACAATATCGGTTTTAAAACATTTACTGCAATCAACACAAATATCACTGACCCACTTTTACAAATATGGAAACGTCAGAGAACAAACCAGATGACGACACTATTGAACGTGACGTCACCTATCCCCTATGATGTCACCTAAATGCTATTGCGTGCGTGCGTGCGTTCGTGATAACCCACCAGGGTACGTTATACTCCAGGCCGACAAGTTCTTGACTAATCCCCCTAAACCCGGAAGGGTAACAAGTAATTATAACATATTTACATATATTTTGGTATACAGCGGTCAGGGAATTGAACTACTGACTATCCGCTGTCTGGGTAGATGTTCTATCAAATACACCACGGAGGTGGTTCAAAGTGTATAGCAAGTGACATGTGTAAGAAACTGTAGAATACCAGTCCATGTGACTTATCTATCCTTCTAACAGGGACGCGGTTGTCCAAGCTCCGAGAAAATTATCAATATTGACTTGAAATTTTGAGTAATTGGGAGCAAGGAAGACATTGGTGGAAAGATGGGGGTCAGTATTGATGCCTGGAGACGACGGATTGGCCGATTTACACCTCCCAAAGAACAAGGCAAGTTGAAACTATACATACGTACACGCCCCATTCTCAATGGACGCTCTATACCGAGATGGGATATAGACTACTGTTGAGTATGTCCATCTGGTCTCTTGTGTGTATATGTGACTCTGCTGCAGCAGTGTGGACCCCACAGGCTGTACCTATGTTGATACTCCCTTCAAACTTGTGTACCCCAGATGAGGTCTGTGTGTCCCCCCCCCCCCCCCCCCCCCCCCCACCCCCCACCCCCATGGGAACCAGTTTGGTTACATATCGAAAACATGAGACACTTGCCACTGCTAATGTATCCATACCGTTGCTTATAATCAGATCCGGCGATGTTGAGATGAATCCTGGGCCTTTGACTACAGAACTTGATAAAATGAAGAACGTAATTTTAAAACAAAAAAAATAGTCAGAAGACAAAATCTACAATAAAATAAAAGAATCAGAAAGTAAACTCTACACTGAAATCAAGTCAATGAAGGAGGACGTAAAATCTCTCAAGTCCGAACTCCGCGATTTAAGACATGAGGTATCAGATATCAATGGCCATTTAGATGTCCACAGACTTGACACTGATGCTGTTAGTTACAGATGTGATGAACTGGTCAGCACGTACAAGGATTTAGACGCAGGAGGTGAGGATCAAGAACGCAGAAGCAGACGGAACAACATGGTGATGTATGGTGTGAGTGAGTCGCCTAATGAAACCTAATCTGAGTGTCAAAATAAAGTATTAGATATTCTTAATTAGGCTAGAGTCACAAAAGACATGGCTCCACTTGTTCCCAGGGATATCGAAATAGCCCATAGCTAGAATATCTACGAAGCGAACTGACAAAATAAGCCCCGTCATAGTTAAAATGTGTCAGTGGGAAGATAAGTGGCGATCTGTAAAACTTAGGTCAGCGCTGAAAGAACAAGGCATTGGGATCGCTAATGATCTTACACTGTTTCAGCGTAATGAGTGAGTGAGTGAGTTAATATTTAACGTCACATCGGCAATATTTCAGCCATATCGTGACGAGAATTCATACATTAATAACATATAAGTATATATACTTTATAAAAACCTGTCATCAAAGGACAGTACAATAACTAGAATATGACAGAGTGTAGTAAAACTAGTTGAGGAACATATAAAAGCAGAAAGAATTAACAACACAATATAAAAATGGGCTAGAGATCGTCAGTAACTAAAGGGAGATCACCATACAAGGGACCATGGGGACTTACAGTGCCTTTGCTTCCTGCATGGATCCTGGCTGTACTTATATCATCCCTTCAGTCACTGGCGATATTTAAAAATGGATGTTTGCAAGACATATTTTTAATAGCCTGAAGGCACGATAGTGAATCTGTAAAAATAATGAATTCTTTATATTTGGATTGATTTTTAATATATTTTAGTGCTGTTAAAATTGCGTTTGCTTCAGCAGTGAAGATTGAACTATTATCTGGTATTCTTGGTGATATTGTTCTGGATCCAATGACGGTGGATCCATCTGTAAATATAGATTTATAAGGGTTATAAGTGTTTCGTAATTGATTGTATTCTTGTTTATAAATTAGTGGATTCGTTTCAGATTTCTTCAGACTAGTTAATGTGAGTTCTACATTTGGCCTTACCATTTGCCAAGGAGGCGATGAAAAAGGTTGTGTGGGAGCTATATCCTGAAAGTTAATGTTCGCAGCAGAAACGACTGATTTAATTCTTATTCCTAGTGGTGGAACAAGAGATGTTTTCTTATTGTAAATATCTTCGTAAAGTGGATTAAATACGCAATTAAAAGCTGGATTTGACTGATTGGAATATAATTTAGTGATGTACTGTAAAGATAGTTTCAGACGGCGTGGTTTAAGAGAAGGCTCATCCGCTTCAACAGACAGACTTGGAATAGGAGAAGTGCGAATGGCTCCAAGGCAAAGCCTCAGTCCTTGGTGATGGATGGTATCAAGTTTTAAAAAAAATACTTTTACAGGCTCCAACATAGACGATGGAGCCGTAATCAAGTTTTGAACGGATCAGTGATCTATACAAGTGTAAGAGGGTTGTCTGATCCTCTCCCCACTTAGAATTAGAAACTACTTTCAATAAATTGAGTGCCTTCAGACATTAAGCTTTAAGGTATTTTATATGCGGAAAGAAATTTAGATGGCTGTCAAAAATAAGGCCCAAGAACTTGGCCTCCTTTACCACTTTGATAGGGGTGCCATTCAAAAATAGTTCAGGGTCTTTATGC
The DNA here is from genome assembly GCF_023055435.1 of Haliotis rufescens. Lineage (NCBI taxonomy): Eukaryota > Metazoa > Mollusca > Gastropoda > Lepetellida > Haliotidae > Haliotis > Haliotis rufescens. The sequence goes on from NW_025963868.1 coordinate 26,177,859, forward strand.
GTCTTATATTTTCTGCAGAAATGTATACAATTAGTTTTTGATTTAGAAAAATTAAATCCATTTTCAAGAGACCACTTGTGAATTTTATTGAGACAGATTTGTAACTGCCTCTCTATGGTATGCATATTTTTACCACAACAAGAAATATTAAAATCATCGACAAAAAGTGATCCAACCACCGAATCACTTAAAACGTTGGACAGACTATTTATTTTAATACTAAACAAGGTGACAGATAAAATACTGCCTTGTGGGACACCCTGATCCTGATTATAATGGTCAGACAGGGTGGTACCCACTCGGACTTGAAATTGTCTGTCTGTTTAAAATTGTGCTATAAAATGAGGTAAACGACCTCTCAAACCAAAATCATGTTAATGCACTCATTGGTAAACCTTCTGATTCAGTGAGGGACAGATCGAGTGCAGAGTAAGTTCCTGTGGCAGGATGTAAATAGGTGCTGGAATCGTCATTAAATAAACATAAATTATTATCAGATAGAAAATTCTCAATAACTTTCCCCTTATTGTTTGTAGTCGTACTTCCCCATAGAGGATTGTGCCCATTTAAATCGCCCATGATGATGCACGGCTTTGGGAGCTGATCATATAAATGCTGAAGGTCAGACTGTCAAAGTGCAGATGAAGGTGGAATATACAAAGAGCACAAAGTAAATGCAATGTGCAAGGTAAGGCGGATAGCAACAGCTTGAAGATTAGTATTTAAAGGAACAGCACTATGTATGATGTCCTGCCTGACCAAAATAGTAGAGCCTCCAGTGGCTTTGTCACCCGGAGGAGAAAAAGAATGATGACAATTATACTGCCTCAGATCAAATGTATCCGTATGTTTAAGATATGTCTCTTGGAGACATATAGCTGATGGCTTAAAATCTTGAACTAGTGCTTGTGTCTCATTAAAATTCTTTCGAAGTCCTCTGCAATTCCATTGTATTAAATGTTGAGAGCAACTCATGGAGGCTCAGTTGGAGAACATGAACGGGGTGAAGGTCCCTTACGCTGTAACGACAACGATGGAGACACTTCCATATCGAGAGGTTCAAAGGTGTTGTGAACCTCGACAGGGATTGTTGAAGGCGCCTTCAGATGTTTCAGGGTCCTTAATTCCTTTTTACGCATTTGTTTTCTCTCTTTCCTTTTTAACAGATGAGGTTCAAGCTCAGTCTCAGGCTTAGGCTGTGGTTCGGCTCAGGCTCCAGAGAGGGAGGGGTTAATTGGATATCAGTCTGTGTTTCAGATGATGACGTTAATTCCTCTGTTGTGGAATATAACATTGTCTGTTTATCCGAGACCCAGGAAATAGCTGTCTGACAAGCATGATCAACAGTTTGCTCAGGAGAGGAGACTATGACAGAGTAAGATTTGGATCGTGAACTGTTTTGAGGTTGTTCCTTTACCAATTTTTTGGCATCAGAAAAGGAAATATTGTTTGTGTATTTGATCTTTATAATTTTGGTTTCTCTTTCAAAGACTGGACACTGTTTGGAGGAGGACATGTGCTCACCGTTGCAGTTCGCACATCTGATGTCACCTGTGCAAATCAGAGCTGTCATGATTCTTACTGCAACGGGAGCAGACTGCAGAGCCACGACAGGACTTGGCGCCATGGCCAAACTGTTGGCACTCGACAACCCTGCAGGGGTGTTATACTCCAGAAATAAAGACATGAATAGCTGTCGTTAATAAAAGGAAGAATGTCAGACTGGTTCGGCCCATGGCATTTTCCTATAAAAACACATAATTCAGCGGTCCGTATCACCAGATTGGCCCATGAGCCACCGCCTTCTGGCATAGGACTCTAGGCAAAATTTTATTTTACACAATCAAGGTCATCATATATTTTGATCAAAACTGTAAGATAAGATACACCTGAATTATCAAGTATTCCATGCACAGGGCATGGCGTGACCAGCCGATTGATAGAATCGGGCCCATTCTACCACCCGTCTAGATGAAGTCAGGGTCAAAGTGGTGTGTTGGGCAAAAGGAACACTGTTCCTGGCTCCAGTGCCCTCGACCACCAGAATCCCTTCCTCCACCGACACAGGGGCGCAACCCACGGCAAACAGGTCGCCTTTTACGACCAGCAATGGGGTGCTGTGGAAACAGTCTGCCCCGGTTCCACACGGGGGAAGAGCTATTATTAGCGGTACCCAGCACTCACCACGAGGAGGTTGCTCTTCACGAGTGCCTTCAGCGTAATGAGTAAAGTAGACTTAGAACTGAAAGACCAAATTTCAGATTTTACTATAAGGGAAACAAATTAGTGCAAAAGGAGTGAGTGAGTGAGTGAGTGAGTTGGGTTTAACGCCGCTTTCAACAGTATTCCAGTTATAACACGGCGTGTCAGCTTAATGTGGGAGGAAAGCCCGAAGTGATGCAGGTCTCAGACGTTTACCACTATGGTGAAACCCACGAGCACGGGTATGGTGCCGACAAACCTAGAACCATAATTGAGGCGAACCGGGATTCGAACCCACAATCATAGTTTTCTGGCGTGCCCAAGGGACGCAACTCTGCACAGCGAATCGCGGCGCCTTGCAAGAGGAGAAGGAGGATGATAGAGCTGATAACTCAGCACCCAGTCAGCAGCGAGTGCCCCGGAAATCCTCCCGAGGTACCAGGAGACAACTGAGATCACACTCACAACCGGCTAGCTCCGGGAGTGGACAGACTGAATAGGGGTGTGGCCAGGGTAAAGGTGTGAATGGTGTCCAGGGTAAAGGTGTGAATGGTGTCGAGGTAAATTTTACGACATTTCACAGTGACAGTGAAAGTAACCAGGACTGTGATGACACAGCCACTGTATAGAGGTTAATGGACAATGACGTTATTCCATGCCTACATCAGTATGATATAATTGGCCTCACAGAAACTTGGGTCACTGACCTTGATTTATCAGATATATTTACTGAATATGAGTATGTGTATAAAAGTGCAGACAAATTAGCAGACCATGGAAGACTCTCTGGTGGAACTACAATTTTGATTAAAAAGAAGTTTTATAAGTATCTCATCTCTATTAAGATAACATAAAATGCTATTTTCTTTGTATTTGACAAGTGTATGTTTGGTTTGGATCACAATTTCCTATATGCATGTGCTTACATCCATCCAGAAGGTTCCACATGGTACACTAAGATGTCAGCAGATTGTAAAAACGGAATCGATATATTTCACGAGAATCTGTATAATATTTTAACATCTGAAAATGCTTGTATATTCTCTGTGGCGGAGACTTTAATGCCCGCACAGGAACAAAGGCTGACTTCATTGAAGATGTATTAGTTGAACAAACAGAAAAGCATTGCCAGTCGAGTTACGACTTTATACTAGATTATTTTAAAGAAACACGCTACTCTGTGGATAAGAACATTAATGCCTTTGGTAGATCTTTACAAGATTAGTGTTCAATTTTCAATGTACGTATCGTGAATGGGAGATGTGGATCCGACTCAGGACGTAGAGATTACACATTTATTGGATCACTCGGTGCCAGTCTTGTAGATTGTGTAATTGCATCATCTTTTATTTTTGACTATGTAGCTGACTTCGAGATTTCATCACGTGCTGACTCTCCACATCTTCCAGTTTCTGTGACTTTACGGACGTTTCATCCTCACCCATGTAGCAACAATAGTTCTCATAGTGAAAGCGTTTCTGATTATAGTGAGTGAGTATGGTTTTACGCCGCTTTTAGCAATATTCCAGCAATATCACGGTGGGGGACACCAGAAATGCGCTTCACACATTGTACCCATGTCGGGAATCGAACCCGGGTCTTCGGCGTGACGAGCGATCGCTTTAACCCCTAGGCTACCCGACCGCCCCTGTTTCTGGTTATAGGTTTGTTTGGGTTGTTTAGCACTGTGAAACTTTGAGAGAAATTTTCCTTACAGATGAGGTACAGACTGTGTTTAACATGTCACAGGAAGAAGTGTCCGTTAATATTAATAAGAGCATCGATTGTATAGTTGAGGCAATCTCAAAAGCTGCCTGTGAAATGAAAAGAAAAGTTAAAAGTTCAATTTACTCGGAATGGGTTAATAAGTGGTTCGGTAGAGAATGTGAAGAATTGAAACGACAGAGGTGTAAGTACCTAAATAGGTTTAGACAACTGAAAGACAGGGATCATTACAACTTTATAATGCAGCAAGAAATAAGTACAATGCCATTTGTAGACAAAAACGAAATAACTACTTCCCAAAACAAAGGATACTCTTAGCAAACAGTATAGATTACCCAACCCAGTTCTGGTCAATATTAAGAAAATTTAGAGGAAAATATTCCGAAGGCAATGATATCAGCACAGGTGAATGGGTTTCTCACTTTAAAACTCTTTTCGAATCAAATAGTAATGATATGGATATGGACCATGTACTTACTACAGAGTCTGACCAAATTCATGAAACCGATGATGTCGTAACTGACATTTTAGATTCAATTTCTTCTCAGGAAATAATGAATAGCATAGATAATTTGAAAAACAATAAATCGCCAGGAATTGACAAAATGCTACCGGAATTCTTCAAACACTGTGCAGATATCATAATGCCATATTTATCACTTGTTTTTAATCATAATCTACAGGGTGGAAATTTCCCCGAATCATGGACGGTTGGCATAATTGTCCCCACCCATAAACATGGTGATATTAACAATACCAATAACTACCGAGGTATTACACTTTTAAGCGTCTTTAGTAAATTGTTCATATACATTATAAATAAAAGATTACAGAATTGGGCAGATATAATGGGGACAATTAGTGAAGCACAAGCTGGTTTGCGGCAGGGATATTCTGCCATCGATGATATTTTTATACTACAGAGTCTAATAGAGAAATGTCTTAGTAAAAGAGGTGGAAACTTTTATGCTCTTTTCGTTGATTTTTCAAAGGCGTTTGACAGAGTAGATAGAACAAAACTATGGACACTGTTAGAATCGCACGGAATTAGCTTGAAAATGAGTAATCTTTTGAGAAGTACATACACCAATGTCAAAGCCTGCTCGAGAAATAATAACGAACTGTCAGAAAGTTTTATTATTGCTTTAGGTTTAAGACAAGGCTGTATAATGAGTCCGTTTCTATTTTCTTTTTTCATTAATGAATTAGCTACTCAAATACAAGAAAATTGCTCCCATGGTATACCGTTACATCCAGATCTTACGGAATTATTTCTGTTGCTGTTCGAAGATGATGTCATACATTTCTCCACGACAGTGATCGGTTTGCAAAATGAAATTAATGTACTTGAAAAATTCTGTGAAGAATCAAAGTTAGTTTTAAATAGAGAAAAAACAAAAGTTATAGTCTTTAAAAATGGGGAAAAACTAGCATCAACTGAAAAATGGTTTCACAATGTACAGTCAAGTCTCGTTAATCCGACATCGTTGGTTGCACATGATTGTGTCGGATTAACGAGTATGTCGGATTAACGAAATTAGGTGATTTGTGATCGAAAATCGGACGTCTTCACGATAGATAATAACCGTGTGTACCTTGTAATAAAATCATTAAAAACGAAATATTAATATTGTTATGTTGTTTATTCATTCATTCCTTAATTTATAATTAATGACTATGCAAAATTAATAATAATTTTCCCATTTATACATAACAATAGAGACATTACTCACTGAATTTATCACATGATCAACGACACACGTTTCCTCGTGTAAAGGCAAGTGCTACTGTCTTAACAACTTGCTTCATCTACTTAAAATAGTCTGTCAGTGCGTGTCAAAACACGGGGTTGTGTACTCGCGGTCAGATGACCACGGAGTACGCTGACCACTGTGTCGGATTAACGAGACCGATTAATGAGTGATTTCGGTAATTCGTTGCAAATTAGGTGTGTCGGAGTCGGAGTGCGAGAATGTCGGATTAACGGGACTAAATAGCACTGAATCAATCGGTTCCCATCATTTGTGTCGGATAAAGCCGAGTGTCGGATTAACGAGTGTCGGATTAACGAGACTTGACTGTACGTCAATAAAGCTGCTATTCAAAGCTAAAAAGGGTTGGACTGGTATATTTAGACAGTCTCCATTTCTACGAGACATCTCATTTAGATCATATTTTAAAATGTTTGATACAAAGATAATTCCAATACTATACTATGGTGATGAAATCTGGGGTATAAAATTCATGATCAAAATGAAAAAGTACATCTGTTTGTTTGCAAGAAATATTTAGGAGTTAAAATAGTACGTCCAAGCATAATGGTATATGGTGAAACGGGACGATATCCGCAGAATATTCAATCCTACTTAAAAGTTATTAAATACTTGCTTCGCTTGATAAACATGACTAATGATAGAAACCCTAGGAAATGCTATGATATGTTCAAACTCTACGACAGTACTGGAAGACGAAATTGGGTAACAAACGTAAAATAATTATTATTTATTACGGGTTTTAATTATGTGTGGTATAATCAGTGTGTAGAATCAGAACCGCTCTTTTTAATGTCCTTCACCAAGAAACTAAAATATATCTATTTGCAGTAATGGTTAGAATTATTGTCCAAATCAAATAAATTTTTCTATTATAGAATCATGAAAAGTAATATTGAAATTGAGGCGTACCTCTGTAAACTTGAGTTTAAAAAAAATAGAATTGCACTAGCACGATTTAGATATTCCTCTCACAACCTGTATATAGAGACTGGTAGCTATTATCACACTGATAGAAGAGACAGAATATGAATATGCTCATTCACTTTCTCCGGGTAAGTCAAGCTTACAAACATTTACGTGATAAATATTTGTCATCTTTCTATTCTGTACACCCGAATGTCCATAAGTTTGTAGATCTTTTAGTGAGTGAGTTGGGTTTAACGCCGCTTTTAACAGTATTCCAGTCATATCACGGCGTGTCAGCTTAATGTGGGAGGAAAGCCCGAAGTGATGCAGGTCTCAGACGTTTACCACTTCGGTGAAACGCACGAGCACGGGTATGGTGCTGACAAACCTAGAAACATAATCGGGGCGAACCGGGATTCGAACCCACAGTCATAGTTTTCTGGCGTGCCCAAGGGACGCAACTCTGTAGAGCGAATCGCGGCGCCTAAGACGACTGGGCCACCCGTGCCCCCTGTAGATCTTTTAACTTCATCTAATGATACTATGTTATGTCAACAAATGGTTATCACGCTATGTCACATAGAAACAGAATTGTTAGTTAACAACCACGTCACCTACATGTAAATACGCATTGTACTTATTGTCCTGTGGCCTTTTAAGTATTGAATAAAACTGATTGACTTCACACTTTAAATAGCCGAAAGTGGCTCAAGGGTTTGACCGTGGTAAACGGGACCTAACGTTTTACAAGTCTCCGGCAGGGCGTGACGGACACGAAACATTAGACTAAAACTCTGTCCTATTCCTTTCAGACAAGCCTTTTCCAGTGAGACTAACTGATGCACGAGATACTAACACTGGTATTTTCGACTGCCTTTTCAGAACCCCATCGTATGGCAGGAGTAGTGTTGTGTGGCATCAAACATCAAACACATACATTCCAATTAAAATGTTAGGACAATATACTCTCAGATAGCAGGTTGCATTTAAACCCTGATGGAACTCCGAAAAATATGAAAGATACTACAAGACGACGCGTGTGTTCATTTTTATTGTACTGATTTCAACTATTGACAAGGCCACTTACAAACACATCCTTTATAGGTTTCAATGTAATGTACTGCGAACAGACACGCCTTCAGGCATAGTAAACACATTTTGAGGAAACATTTTGGACGTTATTCTCATGATGAGTGGTTCAAAGATAGGTATGTTGTCAAATGAGAAACATGTCATTAAACCAGTTTCACTCATTTTTAAACTGGAATCATTTCCTGAAAGAACTTTTTTCATGCCATTGCAAGCAGTTATATAGCCTTGTTGACATCAAGTGTCTAAGTGTTACTAGCCCACATCGACCATACAATTTGCACCGATACTCATGAACTCGTGACACGACAGTCCCTCTGGATCACGCCGACTGAAAATACTGGTCAGATTCTGTGATTTGACTTAAAGCGTGTCATCGTACATGGTACCCTTCTTGAACAAATCAAACATCCTTTTAAAAAACAAACTCAGATTTAAATATTCAATGATTTATTGGTATTATGTGACTATGAGTATGACATATTGTTAAAAGTCATGAACATATATTATGCATACAATTTCAGTTAATGTGTATTTTTGACACTGAAAGTTCCTCAATAGAAATATCACTTTAACGTCGTCTATTCCTTGAAAAGAAATTTCTGATTGATTGCAACTTTTTAGAAAGACGTGAGTGGGTCATTTTTTCATCAGTCACAGAAACATGTTTATGATGTCGCTTCATAATCTGTTCCAGTACCTGTATGACACTAAGGTCCTTCTCAGCCGAGATCTCCACGTGTCCATGTTCCCATTCACAGTTAATGTTCAGATCTCGGGCCATTCTCTCGGTCTTATCTACAGAGCCAGCGATGTCTGTCTTGTTGGCCACAAACACTATAGGGACTGAAGGTCCCTCTTGCTGGAGGATCTGGTCCCTGGCTGCTACCACAGACTCAAAGGAGTCATCACACACCAGCGAGTACACCAACACGTATACATCAAAGGAGGGGAGTCCTTGTGGGGAAGTGCAGCTCTTCGTTGTGGATGTGTCCACAATATCGACTGTCAGACTTCGCCCTTTGATTCCAAGATCAGCTCGAGCGTTACCACGTTTCTTACTTTTCTTGTGGGATTTGCTGCTCCGTTCTGTCCAGTGTTTGATGAGTCTGCAGATTAAGGTTAACTTTCCTACACTGCTATCTCCAATAACAGCAAGGTTGAAGCTATCTTCCTCTTCTAAAATACTGCTGGCCTCGGAGTGGAGAGTAAATCTGCGACTCATGTTTGATACAATGTTCTTGATACTCAATAGTGATGTGGTTTACAACTACACTATGATGTGGTAACGCAGTATACCTTTCTTTTATAGAGGTAATGTGTGTAAATTGAAATAGTAGACATGTTCCATAACTGTATCAGAAAACTCTCAGCCCTTACCATGTATCTGTATTGACTTGTACTGCACTGCACTCATTGGCCAAGAAATGTGCGAACATCTGTTCCACGTTGCCACCCAGTAACACACGCTTCATCAGAGAACGTGTTTAAACACCTTTTTTTAATATTTAACTATTTCGCGCCTTGCATCTTGAAGGAGTCAGTGAGTTGGCTTTAATGCCACTTTTAACAGTATTCCAGTTATATCACGGCGTATCAGCTTAGCGTGGGAGGAAAGCCCAAAGTGATGCAGGTCTCAGACGTTTACCACTTCGGTGAAACCCACGAGCACGGGTATGGTGCTGACAAATCTAATAACATGATCGGGGTGAACCGGGCTTCGAACCAACAATCATAGGTTCCTGAATTACCCAAGGGTCGCAATTCTGCACAGCTAATCGCTTCGCCTTAGACGACTTGGCCACCTGTGTCCCCCTTGAAGCAGTGACAAAATAAATATTCATGTATTTTACCACACCATCACTGAATTTATTATAAGGTCGATCCCTTAACGTGACTTTATTTACCCATAATTGTTTGAATTCAAAATATCTGAGGAAATATGACAATTATTACTCTTTTGGATACGCGAGGAAATATGACCTTATTAGACTTTGGGATACCTGAGGAAATTTGATCTATATAGTAAGACTTTGGGATACCTTATAAAATGATATGGCCTGATGGTCTCCTCTCGTGTAGAGCATTACTAATCAACGAAATTAAAGTCACTCATCTTGCATTATGAAGTTTAGCCATGAGAAGACTTACTTTATTTTCCATTCAATCCCAACAATTGTTTCATCCAATTTCTGGTGTTTCTTTCAGATGTTTATTTCTCACTATTGTTAAAAGTTGTGACTTTATGGAACTGATAGAATACACTTTCATTAGTACCATTCACACATGCTAACTGTTTCTATAAGACGCCAGTCTGTCTGTTCGTCCGTCCGTCCGTCCGAAATCATTTCCTTTACTGGGGCAGAAATCGAAAATTATTAAGTGTATTTGATAGAAACTTGGAAAATCTATCGTGGGATTTTTCGAATTTTAAAAAAATTAAAAAATTTAGGGACAGAAGTTGGACTTAGACTCCAATGGGGAAGGGGCTCGTTTCCGGGGCAGAATTCGTAAGCCATTCAGTATATTTGATCGAAACTTGAAAGATGTATCAGTCATATGATGAAGTGGTGCCTTTTGCTATTTTGTAATATTTAAAATATATATTTTTACAAATCTTTATGGAAAGAAGTTGGACAAGGACACGATTGCTAGTTTGACGGAAGCGACCATTTTGCATCTTTTGTGGGAAAAACATGTATGCTTCTTTAAGAACATTCAGCTCTTGACCCAGAATTGCACATTTATTTCTGATTACTTTTCCGACAGCTGCCGGAAATATCATCTTTCTGATGAATCTTCGTTACGCGTTAAAAGGTGTGAATCAGAGTTTTGACACCTTAGAAAGCTGAGATAGTGAGCTTTCTGCCACTAGTGCCCACGCTACTCTGGTCAAAGTTCGAATAGGGAGAGCAACGCGTTGCTCAATATGGTCATTGACCAGTATCAGACTTCAAGACATCTGAGGTAATAGGACAATTATGAGACTTTGGGATACGTGAGGAAATATCTCCAGTATCAGACTTAAGGATACTAGAGCCATTTTGATACCTGCGCCAATATGGCCACTATCGTACTTTTGGATACCGAGGGCAATGTGATCGTTACGATCGTTAACTGGTGAACTCATCCAGTGTAGGGTATTACCAATCAACGAAAGATTAACCTAAGTTTCTATAGTTTCTCACCCCCAAAATTGCTAAGTTTTTCACACGAAGTCCTCGGTGGAGGATGGGATTCTGGTAGTTGAGGTACTGGTCCCTTTACGCAATACACCCTTGTACGTGACCCTTATGTTGCCTAGACGGTTGTTAGGATAGGCCCCGACCTATCAATTGGCTGGTCATGCTATGGACACCTTACTCTTCTTGTTCTATCACTATTTGACTTGGAAGTGTATATGTAAAATGGAAATGTTTGATTATTCATGTTCATTTATTTTAACTCTACTTCTTAAATGCAAAAATTACCTAAATGTCAGTGCCAGAAGGCTGTGGCGTATAGGCCGATCTGGTTAAAAAGTTATCTTTTGACTTTTCTCAATGTGAATGTCATCCGGATATTCTTGGTGCTGCAAGTCAAAGATCAAGTTGTCATTGGCTTCGTCTTCATGACACTCCAGGAGAAGTTAAGAACATTAAACGCTTGCACACAAGGTCCCTATCACTTGAATGTAATGGAAAACAACAAGCAACTAATCCGTTGGCAATAGATTTGTTGCAGTCCCTGTTCTGGTCTCTCCTCACAGAACACTGAACACCAGCAAAGGTATTGTAAGAGACTGGGATCGATTGTTTGCTGATATTATTGATATTGCTTCTGAAATGAAAGATCAAGGAGTGGCATATGCCAAACGATTCACAATGCGAAAAGACAACGAGACTGTTGAAACAAACACATACATCTTTTCGTTTTCTGCCCTTACTGCATAGAAATCAGTGAAACCAGACTATTGCATTCATAAGGTTTGCATCTTCATTCCTAACCCTTTGAGGTGCTTCAAATGTCAAAAGTGTGGACATCACGTAAGTACTTGCACATTGGGAGAAAACACACGTAACGGAAGATTGCGACAGCATTTATAAAAAAAGGCATGAACTGCTGAGGTTTTCACCCATCTTTCTCTAAAAACTGTCCAATCTAGAAACAGCAAATGGAAATAAACAAAATACAATTCACAAACTTAGTTTTGTCGATGCCAACCTCAGAACCTTAAGAAACCTATGCTTCAATCACCAAGCGCCTTCTGAAACAACCACTAAAATTACAAATTTGCCAGTTGCCACAGCATCAGTAAACTGTCACACGGACTTATATAACATCATCCTTATATAACAGTTCTTTATATGCACATACTGGTTCTCGAGGCGACTAACTGTAATATTGCTGATGCGGCGTAAAGCAATATTTATTCTTTCACACATCCTGAAAACTAATGAGGGGTAGTGAGTCACTTCTCTGAGTCAAGTGACACACCTGAGACAGTTTGGAATAAAGCTGCAATCGAAACACCTAACAGAGTGTGAAGCACGTATCATTACTGGGTGTGTTAAACAGGGGAATGTGTGATAAATGTAAAGTGTAACTACCGGCTCATGCCTGTACGTCAGGAGGCAACGCGAGTCTGTTAAGTTGATTAGTATTGTAGTGAGTGCGTGAGTGAGTGAGTATGGTTTTACGCAGCTTTTTGCAATATTCCAGCAATTTCACAGCGGGGGACACCAGAAATTGGCTTCACACATTGTACCCATGTCGGGAATCGAACCAGGGTCTTTGGCGTGACGAGCGAACGCTTTAACCACTAGGCTACCCGACCGCCCCAATTAGTATTATAAGGGTAACGCTATTTTACGGGGCATCATCATTTGCAGAAGCCTGAGGTCTTCAATTAACTGCCCGACGAAGACTGGCTTCTTCTGCAAATGATAATGCCCCGAAAAATGGAATTTGTTATCAAATAAAAAGAAACAACAATATCGGTTTTAAAACATTTACTGCAATCAACACAAATGTCACTGACCCACTTTTACAAATATGGAAACGTCAGAGAACAAACCAGATGACGTCACTATTGAACGTGACGTCACCTATCCCCTATGACGTCACCTAAATGCTATTGCGTGCGTGCGTGCGTTCGTGCGTTCATGCGTCAGATTAACATTGATACTCCACCCGGGTACGTTATACTCCAGGCCGACGAGTTCTTGACTAATCCCCCTAAACCCGGAAGGGTAACAAGTAATTATAACATTTTTACATATATTTTGGTATACAGCTGTCAGGGAATTGAACTACTGACTATCCGCTGTTTAGGTAGATGTTCTATCAAATACACCACGGAGGTGGTTTAAAGTGTATAGCAAGTGACATGAGTAAGAAACTGTAGAATACCAGTCCATGTGACTTCCCACTTCAAATAGCCGAAAGTGGCTCAAGTGTTCGACCGTGGTAAACGGCACCTAACGTTTTACAAGTCTCCGGCAGGGCGTGACGGACACGAAAGATTAGACTAAAACTCTGTCCTATTCCTTTCAGACAAGCCTTTTCCAGTGAGACTCACTGATGCACGAGATACTAGCACCGGTATTTTCGACTGCCTTTTCAGAACCCCCAAAATATCTTTCTCTAAAAACTGTCCAATCTAGAAACAGCAAATGGAAATAAATACTCTCAGATAGCAGGTTGCTATTCAACCCTGATGGAACACTGAAAAATATGAAAGATACTTCTAGACGACGCGTGTGTTTATTTTTTTGGGTACAGATTTCAACTATTGACATGGCCACTTACAAATACACCCTTTATAGGTTTCAATGTAATGTACTACGAACAGAAACCATTCAGGCATAGGAAATTCATTTTGAGGAAACATTTTGGAAGTTATTCTCATGATGAGTGGTTCAAAGATAGGTATGTTGTCAAATGAGAAACATGAGACTAAACTTGTATCACTCATTTTTAAACTGCAATCATTTCCTGAAAGACCCTTTTTCATGCCATGCCAAGCATTTATCCAGCCTTGTTGACATCAAGTGTCTAATCGCTACTAGCCCACATCGACAATACAATTTGCACCGATTCTCATGAACTCATGATACATACTGTCCCTCTGTGGATTACACAGACTGAAAATACTGGTCAGATTCTGTGATTTAATTTAAAGCGTGTCATCGTACATGGTACCCTTCTTGAACAAATCAAACATCTAATTGCTAAATCCCTTTGTCCATCCAAATAATACAGTGGCTTCCATCATCTCCATCAGTCTGCTTGTTTACTATGCTAGTATACTCTGTGTTCATTAGTCATCCACTGGCTTCCAATTAGCTTAATCACCTCTCTGTGTCCATCAACTAGTCACTGTAACATCTTAGATGTCAATAAGTGTATATATACCTATGTTGTTTAGCCCTATCCATCACTTGCTTGATAAAGGTGTTAGGATCTACACCGAAACGTCGCACTAATTGTAATAAAGAAGTTGTTAATCCATAGAACTCGTCTTACTTCATCACTCCAACTTGCAAATGCCACTCAAAGAAATCAAACATCCTTTTAAAAAAACAAATTCAAATTTAAATATTCAATGATTTATTGGTATTATGTGACTATGAGTATGACATATTGTTAAAAGACATGAACATATATTATGCATACAATTTCAGTTAATGTGTTATTTTGGACACTGAACGTCCCTCAATAGAAATGCCGCTTTAACGTCGTCTATTCCTTGAAAAGAAATTTCTGATTGATCGCAACTTTTTAGAAAGACGTGAGTGGGTCTTTTTTTCATCAGTCACAGAAACATGTTTATGATGTCGATTCATAATCTGTTCCAGTACCTGTAAGACACTAAGGTCCTTCTCAGCCGAGATCTCCACGTGTCCATGTTCCCATTCACAGCTAATGTTCAGATCTCGGGACATTCTCTCGGTCTTATCTACAGAGCCAGCGATGTCTGTCTTGTTGGCCACGAACACTATAGGGACTGAAGGTCCCTCTTGCTGGAGGATCTGGTCCCTGGCTGCTACCACAGACTCAAAGGAGTCATCACACACCAGCGAGTACACCAACACGTATACATCAATGGAGGGGAGTCCCTGTGGGAAGGTGCAGGTCTTCGTTGTGGATGTGTCCACAATATCGACTGTCAGATTTCGCCCTTTGATTCCAAGATCAACTCGAGCGTTACGTCGTTTCTTACTTTTCTTGTGGGATTTGCTGCTCTGTTCTGTCCAGTGTTTGATGAGTCTGCAGATTAAGGTTGACTTTCCTACACTGCTATCTCCAATAACAGCAAGGTTGAAGCTATCTTCCTCTACTAAAATACTGCTGACCTCTGAGTGGAGAGTAAATCTGCGACTCATGTTTGATACAATGTTCTTGATACTCAATAGTGATGTGGTTTACAACTACACTATGATGTGGTAACGCAGTATACCTTTCTTTTATAGAGGTAATGTGTGTAAATTGAAATAGTAGACATGTTCCATAACTGTATCAGAAAACTCTCAGCCCTTACCATGTATCTGTATTGACTTGTACTGCACTGCACTCATTGGCCAAGAAATGTGCGAAAATCTGTTCCACGTTGCCACCCAGTGACACACGCTTCATCAGAGAACGTGTTTAAACACCTTTTTTTAATATTTAACTATTTCGCGCCTTGCGTCTTGAAGCAGTCAGTGAGTTGGGTTTAATGCCACTTTTAACAGTATTCCAGTTATATCAGGGCGTATCAGCTTAGTGTGGGAGGAAAGCCCAAAGTGATGCAGGTCTCAGACGTATACCACTTCGGTGAAACCCACGAGCATGGGTATGGTGCTGACAAATCTAATAACATGATCGGGGCGAATCTGGCTTCGAACCAACAATCATAGGTTCCTGACGTACCCAAGGGTCGCAATTCTGCACAGCTAATCGCGGCGCCTTAGACGACTTGGCCACCTGTGTCCCCCTTGAAGCAGTGACAAAATAAGTATTCATATATTTTACCACACCATAACTGAATATCTAATAAAGGTCGATCCCTTAACGTGACTTTATTTACCCATAATTGTTTGAATTCAAAATATCTGAGGAAATATGACAATTATTACTCTTTTGGATACGCGAGGAAATATGACCTTATTAGACTTTGGGATACCTGAGGAAATTTGATCTATATAGTAAGACTTTGGGATACCTTATAAAATGATATGGCCTGATGGTCTCCTCTCGTGTAGAGCATTACTAATCAACGAAATTAAAGTCACTCATCTTGCATTGTGAAGTTTAGCCATGAGAAGACTTACTTTATTTTCCATTCAATCCCAACAATTGTTTCATCCAATTTCTGGTGTTTCTTTCAGATGTTTATTTCTCACTATTGTTAAAAGTTGTGACTTTATGGAACTGATAGAAAACACTTTCATTAGTACCATTCACACATGCTAACTGTTTCTATAAGACGCCAGTCTGTCTGTTCGTCCGTCCGTCTATCCGTCTGTCTGTCCGTAATCATTTCCTTTACTGGGGCAGAAATCGAAAACTATTAAGTGTATCTGATAGAAACTTGGAAAATCTATCATGGGATTTTTCGAAAAAATTTTTTTTTTAATTTTAGGGACAGAAGTTGGACTTAGACTCCATTTGGGATGGGGTTCGTTTTCGGGGCAGAATTCGTAAGCCATTCAGCATATTTGATCGAAACTTGAAAGATGTATCAGTCATATGCTGAAGTGGTGCCTTTTGCTATTTTGTAATATTTAAAATATATATTTTTACAAATCTTTATGGAAAGAAGTTGGACAAGGACACGATTGCTAGTTTCACGGAAGCAGCCATGGTGCATCTTTTGTGGGAAAAACATGTATGCTTCTTGAAGAACATTCAACTCTTGACCCATATTTGCACATTTATTTCTGGTTACTTTACCGACAGCTGCCGGAAATATCATCTTTCTGATGAATCTTCGTCACGCGTTAAAATGTGTGAATCAAAGTTGTGACACCTTAGAAAGCTCGCTGAATCAAGTGACACACCTGAGACAGTTTGGAATAAAGCTGCAATCGAAACACCTAAGAGAGTGTTTGAAGCACGTATCATTACTGTGTGTGTTAAACAGGGGAATGTGTGTTAAATGTAATGTGTAACTACCGGCTCATGCCTGTACCTCAGGAGTCAAAGCGAGTCTGTTTAGTCAGGGAATTGAACTACTGACTATCCGCTGTCTTGGTAGATGTTCTATCAAATACACCACGGAGGCGGTTTAAAGTGTATAGCAAGTGACATGTGAAAGAAACTGTAGAATACCAGTCCATGTGACTTCCCACTTCAAAAAGCCGAAAGTGGCTCAAGGGTTCGACCGTGGTAAACGGCACCTAACGTTTTACAAGTCTCCGGCAGGGCGTGACGGACATGAAAGATTAGACGAAAAACTCTGTCCTATTCCTTTCAGACAAGCCTTTTCCAGTGAGACTTACTGATGCACGAGATACTAGCACCGGTATTTTCGACTGCCTTTTCAGAACCCCCAAAATATCTTTCTCTAAAAACTGTCCAATCTAGAAGCAGCAAATGGAAATAAACAAAATACAATTCAAAAACTTAGTTTTGTCGATGCCAACCTCAGAACCTAAAGAAACCTATGCTTCATTCACCAGAACGCCTTCTGAAACAACCACTAAAATTACAAATTTGCCAGTTGCCACAGCATCAGTAAACTGTCACACGGACTTATATAACATGATCCTTATATAACAGTTCTTTATATGCACATACTGGTTCTCGAGGCGACTAACTGTAATATTGCTGATGCGGCGTAAAGCAATATTTATTCTTTCACACATCCTGAAAACTAATGATGGAGTAGTGAGTCACTTCTCTGAGTCAAGTGACACACCTGAGACAGTTTGGAATAAAGCTGCAATGGAAACACCTAAGAGAGTGTGAAGCACGTATCATTACTGGGTGTGTTAAACAGGGGAATGTGTGATCAATGTAATGTGTAAGTACAGGCTTCTTCTTGTACGTCAGGAGGCAACGCGAGTCTGTTAAGTTGATTAGTATTATAGTGAGTGAGTGAATGAGTATGGTTTGACGCCGCTTTTTGCAATATTCCAGCAATATCACAGCAGGGGACACCAGAAATGGGCTTCACACATTGTACCCATGTCGGGAATCGAACCCGGGTCTTTGGCGTGACGAGCGAACGCTTTTACCACTAGGCTAACCGACTGCCCCAATTAGTATTATAAGGGTAACGCTATTTTTCAGGGCATCATCATTTGCAGAAGCCCGAGGTCTTCCATTAACTGCCTGACGAAGACTGGCTTCTTCTGCAAATGATAATGCCCTGAAAAATGGAATTTTATATCAAATAAAAAGAAACAACAATATCGGTTTTAAAACATTTACTGCAATCAACACAAATGTCACTGACCCAATTTTACAAATATGGAAACGTCAGAGAAGAAACCAGATGACGGCACTATTGAACGTGACGTCACCTAAATGCTATTGCGTACGTGCGTGCGTTCGTGCGTACGTGCGTCAGATTAATATTGATACCCCATCCGGGTACGTTACACTCCAGGCCGACAAGTTCTTGACTAATCCCCCTAAACCCGGAAGGGTAACAAGTAATTATAACATATTAACATATATTTTGGTATACAGCTGTCAGGGAATTGAACTACTGACTATCCGCTGTCTAGGTAGATGTTCTATCAAATACTACACGCAGGCGGTTTAAGGTGTATAACAATGACATGTGTAAGAAACTGTAGAATACCAGTCCATGTGACTTCCCACTTCAAATAGCCGAAGATGGCTCAAGAGTTCGACCGTGGTAAACGGCACCTAACGTTTTACAAGTCTCCGGCAGGGCGTGACGGACACGAAAGATTAGACTAAAACTCTGTCCTATTCCTTTCAGACAAGCCTTTTCCAGTGAGACTTACTGATACACGAGATACTAGCACCGGTATTTTCGACTGCCTTTTCAGAACCCCCAAAATATCTTTCTCTAAAAACTGTCCAATCTAGAAACAGCAAATGGAAATAAATACTCTCAGATAGCAGGTTGCTATTCAACCCTGATGGAACACTGAAAAATATGAAAGATACTACTAGACGACGTGTGTGTTTATTTTTGGGGGTACTGATTTCAACTATTGACCTTCAGGCATAGTAAATACATTTTGAGGAAACATTTTGGAAGTTATTCTCATGATGAGTGGTTCAAAGGTAGGTATGTTGTCAAATAAGAAACATGAGATTAAACTAGTATCACTCATTTTTAAACTGCAATCATTTCCTGAAAGACCCTTTTTCATGCCATTCCAAGCAGTTATCTAGCCTTGTTGACTTCAAGTGTCTAAGTGCTACTAGCCCACATCGACCATACAATTTGCACCGATTCTCATGAACTCATGACACATACTGTCCCTCTGTGGATTACACAGACTGAAAATACTGGTCAGATTCTGTGATTTGACTTATAGCGTGTCATCGTACATGGTACCCTACTTGAACAAATCAAACATCCTTTTAAAAAAACAAATTCAGATTTAAATATTCAATGATTTATTGGTATTATGTAACTATGAGTATGACATATTGTTAAAAGACATGAACATATATTATGCATACAATTTCAGTTAATGTGTTATTTTGGACACTGAACGTCCCTCAATAGAAATGCGACTTTAACGTCGTCTATTCCTTGAAAAGAAATTTCTGATTGATCGCAACTTTTTAGAAAGACGTGAGTGCGTCTTTTTTTCATCAGTCACAGAAACATGTTTATGATGTCGGTTCATAATCTGTTCCAGTACCTGCAAGACACTAAGGTCCTTCTCAGCCGAGATCTCCACGTGTCCATGTTCCCATTCGCATTTAATGTTCAGATCTCGGGACATTCTCTCGGTCTTATCTACAGAGCCAGCGATGTCTGTCTTGTTGGCCACGAACACTATAGGGACTGAAGGTCCCTCTTGCTGGAGGATCTGGTCCCTGGCTGCTACCAAAGACTCAAAGGAGTCATCACACACCAGCGAGTACACCAACACGTATACATCAATGGAGGGGAGTCCCTGCGGGAAGGTGCAGGTTTTCGTTGTGGATGTGTCCACAATATCGACTGTCAGACTTCGCCCTTTGATTCCAAGATCAGCTCGAGCGTTACCACGTTTCTTACTTTTCTTGTGGGATTTGCTGCTCTGTTCTGTCCAGTGTTTGATGAGTCTGCAGATCAAGGTTGACTTTCCTACACTGCTATCTCCAATAACAGCAAGGTTGAAGCTATCTTCCTCTTCTGAAATACTGCTGACCTCTGAGTGGAGAGTAAATCTGCGACTCATGTTTGATACAATGTTCTTGATACTCAATAGTGATGTGGTTTACAACTACACTATGATGTGGTAACGCAGTATACCTTTCTTTTATAGAGGTAATGTGTGTAAATTGAAATAGTAGACATGTTCCATAACTGTATCAGAAAACTCTCAGCCCTTACCATGTATCTGTATTGACTTGTACTGCACTGCACTCATTGGCCAAGAAATGTGCTAACATCTGTTCCACGTTGCCACCCAGTGACACACGCTTCATCAGAGAACGTGTTTAAACACCTTTTTTTAATGTGTGATAAATGTAATGTGTAACTACCGGCTCCTTCTTGTACGTCAGGAGGCAACGCGAGTCTGTTTAGTCAGGGAATTGAACTAAAGACTATCTGCTGTCTGGGTAGATGTTCTATCAAATATACCACAACGGTGGTTTAAAGTGTATATCAAGTGACATGTGTAAGAAACTGTAGAATACCAGTCCATGTGACTTCCCACTTCAAATAGCCGAAAGTTGCTCAAGGACTCGACCGTGGTAAACGGCACCTAACGTTTTACAAGTCTCCGGCAGGGCGTGACGGACACGAAACATTAGACTAAAACTCTGTCCTATTCCTTTCAGACAAGCCTTTTCCAGTGAGACTAACTGATGCACGAGATACTAGCACCGGTATTTTCGACTGCCTTTTCAGAACCCCATCGTATGGCAGGAGTAGTGCTGTGTGGCGTCAAACATCAAACACATACATTCCAATTAAAATGTTAGGACAATATACGTATCATTACTGGGTGTGTGAAACTGGGGAACGTGAGATAAATGTAATGTGTAACTACCAGTGTCCCGGTATAAACTCTCCCCCTACAAATTCTCCCCCCGGATATTTTATATCGGTACAGATGCTCCCCCGGGCGGATATATTTCGCGTCCCCCCTCAGTATAAAGTCTCCCACCTGAGTATTCGGTTTGTTGCAGTGTCTTTAAGTACTATATTCTTTAAATAGTTATCTTTAATGTAAGGAGGGTTACTTTAAAAAATAGATTATGAAATATGGTCATGAAAAAATTTGAATGAAATGACTTAATGTAACATGTACGGTTACTGTTGTAACTGAATTCAGAAATGGCATTAATCCTCGCAAACATTCGGTTTTAACACTAACTACGTAAAAACTGTCAACGTATCCACGCGCGCCTCAAGCTCAGGCTGTCCGTTATACTCTGATTTAAGATCTAAAATATATTGCTTAGTACAGGCTACGATTTGAAAATGGTATCAGTGTAATATCAATGGCTAGAATATCATGGTGCAACCAGGTTTCTGTTAAACATACAACATCATAGCCATCTAATTCAGCACTGATTAAATCTACTTTGTCTTTAAGACTGCGTCCGTTTAGATGTATAATCTTTAAATCTGGACTACGCAAAGGTCCTGGATACGGATGGATATCACCGCAGAAGTGAAAAAGTAAACCTAAGAATGATAATCGGAAATTATATAAGCAAAGTAACCCAAAATATAGAGAAATGTGTATCATCTTCCCGAAATGATTAGCATGTAGAATAGATTCAAAAACACACACCGCCTGCCTGTATTGAACAACATCAACCGGCATCGTCAAAGCAAAGTGTACATGTAATTGTTACAATCGGGCTGGCGGTGAATCTTAATGAAGAACACCTTGATAAAAAGACACACTGAAACTGATTTGCATAACTGATGACCACAACATATTTCAAAATATAAAAATAGTAAAAATGATACAGTATAACCTCATACTGAAGAGAAAACAAGATCAACACAGAGAAGTAAAATAGCACCTCATATAGAAATGAGATCTGAGAAGGGATTCATACGTTAAAAACTTAAAAAAGTATTATTATGAAAAACGAAAGGAAAAGTGGGGACCCTGCCCCCGACAATCCCACATCCGAAAAGAAAAAAACCCCTGCAAAATCAATAAAAAAATCAATAAATAAATAAAAAAACGACCCCCCCCCCCCCCCACACACACACACACACAAGTTACTAAATGTACATTTACATAAATATATAACCCAAAAAACTAAAGGAGCGAAAAAAAATAATAAAAAATGCATAAACAAATTAACATTAAAACCTAGAGGAATATGATAAGCCAATGTGTAATGCTACAGCACGAAACAATAAACTGTACCAACATTACAATGTTCCCCGATATGCATGCTTTACCTGGGTTACATACGGATGATCTAAGTTAGAAATATATGACTGATATAAATTCTTTAAACACGGTAATATCGAATATGCTTGGATTATCTTTTTTTTCAAATGTGCTCCATTCAAGAAAAGTTATATAGAATTATGTATTTAATCTCACCCATTTATTTTGTTCGTTTATGTAAAAGCTTTTACACCTTACACATTTTAATTACAGATTCCTTTGTTTTGATTTTAATGCAAACAAACCAGGCTTTACAATGTATTTTATTTCAACAGATTTTTATACATAAATATATGAATGGGGATTGGCAAACAAGCTTAACTGGCTTATGTAAAAGCCGCCGCCCTTTAGGCTGAGTTTCCATGTGCGCGGTTTGCCACGCGGTTTTGGGCACGTTTAGGGAGGCGGTTGAAATGCTATACAAAAACTATGCTTAAAAGTTCGGCGACTTAGTTTCCATAGTGCGCGGTTTGGCGCGGTTTCACCAACTGCAAACCGCTAGGGATAAGCGGTTGGTAAAACCGCGCAAATCGAAACAGTTCATTTATGATGTAGTATTTCCATTGGCGCGGTTGGGATCGCTCGGCTAAAAAAAAATCGAACAGTGCTCGATTATCTTTAACCTCGTGGTTAGCCAAGCGGTTCTACCCGAGCCAATGGTAATTTTACAGAATAAGGCCTAATTTCCTTTGAAAAAAACATTGCATAGCGGTTTGAATTTATACAGAGTTTTGTATTACATTTCAACCGCCTCCCAAAACGGGCCCCAAACCGCGTGGCTGAATGAAAGTGTTTTTCACTCAAAATAAACACGTCAGAAAGATCTATTCTTAATTGAAATATGTGATTTAGGATTTTTAATATAGCTATTGTTTGCTTGTATTATTGAAAAGTAAGCTTATAAACGTAATATGAATTTATAGAATGTAGTAAAAAAAAATCATTTTCAAACGATCTATTCCAACATGTCCGTAGATGACTAACCGTCACTTCGTGAGGGTGTCATTGCTGGTGTCACCCTGAGAAAATGGGCCTGGCGTGTCACGCCAGTGTGTTTTCATGTAGGGAGGGTGGTTGTGGGCAACGGGCATGTCAAGTTGCTGCCCCTCACACATAATACGTGTACAAATCCCTAAAGAGTTAGAACAATTGCTATCATTTTGCTTGTATCGTTCGTCAACACATTGTCATACAGTTCTTCAGTGTTACCGAATCTTCATATTTTCTCGTGATGGATGCCAGCGAAGTATCTCGCCTTGTAGACAACATCGCCTCTACTAAGTACCCAGAAGACTTCACCAAAGATCAAAAGAGACGTCTACGTGAGAAGGCCGCCTCTTTTACAGTTGCTGACAGAGTTCTCTACCATCTAGGCAATGGGGGGAAGAGGCAGAAGGTGTTCACAGTTGCTGACAGAGTTCTCTACCATCTAGGCAATTGGGGGGAAGAGGCAGAAGGTGTTCACAGTTGCTGACAGAGTTCTCTACCATCTAGGCAATGGGGAGAAGAAGCAGAAGGTGTTCACAGTTGCCGACAGAGTTCTCTACCATCTAGGCAATGGGGTGAAGAGGCAGAAGGTGTTCACAGTTGCTGACAGAGTTCTCTACCATCAAGGCAATGGGGGGAAGAGGCAGAAGGTGTTCACAGTTGCTGACAGAGTTCTCTACCATCTAGGCAATGGGGTGAAGAGGCAGAAGGTGTTCACAGTTGCCGACAGAGTTCTCTACCATCTAGGCAATGGGAGAAGAGGCAGAAGGTGTTCACAGTTGCTGACAGAGTTCTCTACCATCTAGGCAATGGGGGAAAGAGGCAGAAGGTGTTCACAGATGCTGACAGAGTTCTCTACCATCTAGGCAATGGGGTGAAGAGGCAGAAGGTGTTCACAGATGCTGACAGAGTCAGAGGCAGAAGGTCGTCGTTGGTGAAGATGAGAAGATGAAGATAATAGAGACTCTCCACAGCAGCATTGTCGGTGGTTGTCTCTTCGGTACTCGTGGCGCAGTATGAGTAATGCCGTCCGTGAGTTCTGTAAGTGTTGCCCTGCTTGCCAGAAAGCGAACCCCAACAACAGACCCCAAGTGGCAAGCTTACACCCTGTCCCTGTTAAGGACTTTTTCATCGATGGGGCTTGACCTTATTGGACCACTTAAAGAAACTGTAGATGGGTTCAGGTATATCATCGTTGCCACCGAGTACCTTTCCAGATGGGTGGAGGTTGCTGTACTTCCAGACAAGACAGCCATCAGCATTCATCAGTTTCTGATGCAGCTACTATACAGAAACGGGGTCAGGCAAGTACTCCTGCACGACCAGGGAAGGGAATTTTGCAATTTTCTTGTGAAGGTACTCTGTGACATTTTAGCTACTGACCAAGCCACGACGTCCCCGTATCAACCCCAGTCCAATGGTCTCACCGGAAGATTCAACCAGACCATGATCACCCAGCTGATGAAGATGTTAACAAGGACGGAGACGACTTGGACAAATTCCTTCAACCCGTTGCGTTTGCCTACCGGACCAACATCCAGGCGTCTACCAAGACGTCTCCGTTTGAGCTCCTCTACGGCCAGAAAGCAAGACTTCCCATCGACCTTGAAGAAGCGAAGGATGACCAAGCTATCTGGGATGTTGACGTCGAAGCCGTCGCTTACCGCATGAAGAAACTTGCTGACGTTATGCCCTCAAGCCGTGCAACAGCTAGAAACAACATCGAGAAGGCGCAGTCAAAACAGAAGAGGCGCTACGATCTTAAACACAGCTCGCCCGTTTTCCAGGTAGGATTTTTAAGCTCTATATCAAAATACTCATCTGTTTTAGTAACCCTTAGTAGCAGCTTAGGAGAAAGCATAGCGTGTGTAAAACTAATGATTACAAACTCTTAAATTAACATGTCAAAATATATAGAGGGAAGGATTACTGTTAAACAGTGATTGGGAAAGAATAGAAAGTAACAAAACAAGTATTGGACTGCGTTATTTTAGAATAATTACTTTCTTAAGAATAAAAATCATTCTTGTTTAATGCAGATATATCCTTATGATATAAAGTTATTAGAAATCAGTGGTGCTGACAGTTTCTTTGTGTAACAGGTCGGGCAAAGAGTCACCATCATCAACAGGAGACGAGACACATGTACAAGGATGGGAGACAAGCTCTCTCCCCGGTAATTCGGCCCATACGTCATTCACGAATCCCTTTGCAACGGCGAGAAAGTCCTCAAGTCACACTACAACGCCACTCACCTTAAGATATGGCATGATCCGCTCACCACAGATGCCCCTGCCGAAGGCGACATAGTCCCCGTTACGACTGATGACGCTGCTACAGACGTTACAGCTAAGGACTTAAACTTACGATTGTCAGACAGAGATAACATTGAGTCCGGGCAGTGGGTAAATGACCGAGTCATTGACGCTGCATCTAAACTTGTGACATCCAGCACCGGGCTAGTGAACCAGTCGACTCTTCTCGCACAGACAGTTTTTTAGCCCATCCATCGCGATACCGTGCAGATCCTCCATGACAGAGACCACTGGGTGACGGTAAACAAGCAACCATCGTGGCGTGATGTATGCTGACATCACGAAGAGAGCTGTTGGCGACCTCATCAATAAACAGTTGAAGCAGATCTTCCAAAATTAATGTGACAGTAGTGGTAACCTTACAGCTTCTTCCTTGCCAGTTGCAGACAAATGGTTCAGACTGTGGCATCTTTGCCATTGCTAATGCAGTTGAACTTTCCCTAGGTAACAGCTTGCACTCCTGCAGATACGACATTGCAAAGATGAGACCCCACCAAGTGCAGTGCCTGATCGAACACGACGTCCGTCCTTTTCCTAAGACTGTGACATGTGGACGCACGCCGAAGTCAAAGATCATCACGGTGTAGATGTGTAACCGAAAGTTTTACTGTAAATACAAACCTAACACTGACATATTTAAACTAGAAATCATGTCCAATGAAAATGATGTATTGAAGCAATTGACCTTGAATTTGTTTTCCAAAATATTCTATCATGCTTATGAAAGTGCTATCCCTAAATACAGAGTTTGTTGTTTCTAATACAGTTTTTGTTGTCTGTGTACATTTTTTTAATATACCAGTTTGAGTCTACATGTGAACACAATCGATGGTTGAAATGTTAGTCTAAGAACAAAACATGAACTAATGGCCAACATTCCTCAGTTATGCCCCTTAACTACTTCGCCAATAGATGGCGCCAAACGCTACGGTCCTGCGCGTACTTCCAGTATATTACGCGGTTCACAGATATTTGCACGACCAACAACTACAACGAAGTATTTACGATGCCTTCGACGTGCTGCTGTGTCCCGGGATGATGCAATCGAGGTGTTTTGTCGTTTCCGAGAGAACCCATGTTGCTGAAACAATGGTTGATTGGTATTCGGAGGAGCGACGAATCAAACCAAGGCAAGATGTGGAAACCGTCACATCACAGTGTTGTGTGTCATTCCCACTTCAGGCCGTCTGATTTCATTGCTGTAACTAGTTATGGTAAGACATTTGGGTAACTTGTTATGTTTCTATTCGTTGGCAGATTTAATTAACGTGCATGCCAATTATATTTGTTATATTTTTCTTGCATTGAAATTACCAAGAGGGTTTTACGTGACTCAGAAATGTGTATCCAGTATGCAGAAATGTAAAGAAAGGACGCAGACAAAATAGAATATGTTCCGTCCCGTGGGACACACTTATTTTCACAGATAGTTTGATTTTGTCATTGAGTTAAATTGAGTAAAGGTTCTTAAAACTTCGAAGTGTGTAATTTTTTTCACAATAATTTTAGTTCCCTCCTGTCAGAGTAGGCGAGTAAATTGGAGTATTGGCTAATTCTAATGTAATCATGTTTGTGTGTGTTTTGTTTGTGTGTTCAACACTAATGTCACTGACCCACATTTACAAATATGGAACCGTCAGAGAACAAACCAGATGACGTCACTATTGAACGGTACGTCGCCTATCCCTACCTATGACGTCACCTAACAACGGGCATGATAATGGCCCGTCGTCAAGCAATATGAGGGCATTATCAAGTTTATTTCTGATAACATGCGTCCGGTTTAATGATAATTCTATCAATTTTAGCTATAATACTGAGTCTGAAAACGATTATACAGCAGTCACGGAATTAAACTACTGACTATCCGCTGTCTAGGTAGATGTTCTATCAAATACACCACGGAGGCAGTTTAAGTTGTATAACAATGACATGTGTAAGAAACTGTAGAATACCAGTCCATGTGACTTATCTATCCTTCTAACAGGGACGAGGTTGTCCAAGCTCCGAGAAAATTATCAATATTGACTGGAAATTTTGAGCAATTGGGAGCAAGGAAGACATTGGTGGAAAGATGGGGGTCAGTATTGATGCCTGGAGACGACGGATTGGCCGATTTACACCTCCCAAAGGAACAAGGCAAGTTTAAACTATACATACATACACGTCCCATTCTCAATTGACGCCATATACCGAGATGGGTTATAGACTACTGTTGAGTATGTCCATCTGGTCTCTTGTGTGTATCTGTGACTCTGCTGCAGCAGTGTGGACCCCACAGGCTGTACCTATGTTGATACTCCCTTCAAACTTGTGTACCCCAGATGAGATCTGTGTGATCTCTCCCGTGGGGACCAGTTTGGTTACATATCGAAAACATGAGACACTTGCCACTGCTAATGTATCCATACCGTTGCTTATAATCAGATCCGGCGATGTTGAGTTGAATCCTGGGCCTTTGACTACAAAACTTGATGAAATGAAGAACGTAATTTTAAAACAAATAAAAGAGTCAGAAGACAAAATTTACAATATAATAAAAGAATCAGAAAGTAACCTCTACACTGAAATCAAGTCAATGAAGGAGGACGTAAAATCTCTCAAGTCCGAACTCCGCGATTTAAGACATGAGGTATCAGATATCAATGGCCATTTAGATGTCCACAGACTTGACATTGATGCTGTTAGTTACAGATGTGATGAACTGGACACCATGTACAAGGATTTAGACGCAGGAGGTGAGGATCAAGAACGCAGAAGCAGACGGAACAACATGATAATGTATGGTGTGAGTGAGTCGCCTAATGAAACCTAATCTGAGTGTCAAAATAAAGTATTAGATATTCTTGATTAGGCTAGAGTCACAAAAGACATGGCTCCACTTGTTCCCAGGGATATAGAAATAGCCCATAGCTAGAATATCTACGACTAGTTAATGTAAGTTCTACATTTGGCCTTACCATTTGCCAAGGAGGCGATAAAAAAGTTGTGTGGGAGCTATATCCTGAAAGTTAATGTTCGCAGCAGAAACGACTTATTTAATTCTTATTCCTAGTGGTGGAACAAGAGATGTTTTCTTATTGTAAATATCTTCGTAAAGTTTATTAAATACGCAATTAAAAGCTGGATTTGACTGATTGGAATATAATTTAGTGATGTACTGTAAAGATAGTTTCAGACGGCGTTGTTTAAGAGAAGACTCATCCGCTTCAACAGACAGACTTGGAATAGGAGAAGTGCGAAAGGCTCCAAAGCAAAGCCTCAGTCCTTGGTGATGGATAGTATCAAGTTTTTTAAAATTACTTTTACAGGCTCCAAAATAAACGATGGAGCCGTAATCAAGTTTTGAACGGATCAGTGATCTGTGATGGCTGTCAAAATTAAGGCCCAAGAACTTGGCCTCCTTTTTACCACTCTAATAGGGGTGTCATTCAAAAATAGTTCAGGGTCTTTATGCGTCTTATATTTTCTGCAGAAATGTATACAATTAGATTTGATTTAGAAAATTTAAATCCATTTTCAAGAAAGTTAGATGGCTGTCAAAAATAAGGCTCAAGAACTTGGCCTCCTTTTTACCACTTTGATAGGGGTGCCGTTTAAACATAGTTCAGGGTCTTTATGCGTCTTATATTTTCTGCAGAAATGTATACAATTAGTTTTTGATTTAGAAAATTTAAATCCGTTTTCAAGAGACCACTTGTGAATTTTATTGAGACAGATTTGTAATTGCCTCTCTATGGTATGCATATTTTTACCACAACAAGAAATATTAAAATCATCGACAAAAAGTGATCCATCCACCGAATCACTTAAAACGTTGGACAGACTATTTATTTTAATACTAAACAAGGTGACAGACAAAATACTGCCTTGTGGGACACCCTGATCCTGATTATAATGGTCAGACAGGGTGGTACCCACTCGGACTTGAAATTGTCTGTCTGTTAAAAATTGTGCTATAAAATGAGGTAAACGACCTCTCAGACCAAAATCATGTAAATCCTTTAAAATGCCATGCTTCCAGGTAGTATCGCATGCTTTCTCAAGATCAAAGAAAATCGATACTACATGTTGCTTATTTACAATAGCATTTTTAACAAAGGACTCCAATCGTACCAAATGGTCGATAGTACTTCGATTTTTTCGGAAACCACATGAAATATTGGTAAGAAAATTGTTGGTTTCCAAATACCATACTAATCTATTATTTACTATTCATTCCATGGTTTTGCAAACACAACTGGTTAACGATATAGGACGGTAATTTGAAGAATCTTTATGATCCTGGACAGGTTTTGGTATCGGTACCACAAGGGCATTATGCCATGAAGCAGGAAAATTCCCTGATGTCCATATGTGGTCAAATATATCTAAAAGCGTCTCAAGACATGATTCAGGCAAATGCTTGAGTAACTGATAATGGGTATTATCATCTCCTGCAGCAGTATCATGAGCTTGCTCAAGAGCAGTATGTAGCCCTGCAATGAAAATACTTCATTTTAGTCTTCACCATTATTTGAATTTAAAGTAACTTTTTTCTTTTCTTGTTGTTTCTGATATCTCTGAAACTCGGGAACATAATTTGATGATGAAGAACTTTCGCCAAGAGTTTCGCCAAGTTTATTTACAATGGCAGATTTATCAGTTATTAATTTGTCACCGTCTTTAAGATGGTGTACAGACGATTTAGAACCTTTACCTTTTATTTTTTTAACCATGTTGGACATGAGTGTCCGTGAATTAATTCTGGAGACATAATTCCTCCAAGATTGACGCTTATTATGTTAATAAGCACGTCGTGTCTTGGCACTAGTAATTTTAACAGTATTCAAGTTATGTACTGTAGGGTGTTTACGGAAATATTTTTCCGCTTTATTCCTACACTTCCTTGCTTGTTTGCACTCATTGGTAAACCATGTGAATCAGTGAGGGACAGATCGAGTGCAGAGTAAGTTCCTGTGGCAGGATGTAAATAGGCGCTGGAATCGTCATTAAATAAACATAAATTATTATCAGATAGAAAATCCTCAATAACTTCCCCCTTATCGTTTGTAGTCGTACTTCCCCATAGAGGGTTGTGCCCATTTATATCGCCCATAATGATGCACGGCTTTGGGAGCTGATCATATAAATGCTGAAGATCAGACAGTCGAAGTGCAGATGAAGGTGAAATATACAAAGAGCACAAAGTAAATGCAATGTGCAAGGTAAGGCGGATAGCAACAGCTTGAAGATAATATTTAAAGGAACAGCACTATTTATGATGTCCTGCCTGACCAAAATAGTAGAGCCTCCAGTGGCTTTGTCACCCGGAGGAGAAAAAGAATGATGACAATTGTACTGCCTCAGATCAAATGTATCCGTATGTTTAAGATATGTCTCTTGGAGACATATAGCTGATGGCTTAAAATCTTGAACTAGTACTTGTATCTCATTAAAATTCTTACGAAGTCCTCTGCAATTCCATTGTATTAAATGTTGAGAGCAACTCATGGAGGCTCAGTTGGAGAACATGAACGGGGTGAAGGTCCCTTACGCTGTAACGACAACGATGGAGACACTTCCATATCGAGAGGTTCAAAGGTGTTGTGAACCTCGACAGGGATTGTTGAAGGCGCCTTCAGATGTTTCAGGGTCCTTAATTCCTTTTTACGCATTTGTTTTCTCTCTTTCCTTGTTAACAGATGAGGTTCAAGCTCAATCTCAGGCTTAGGCTGTGGTTCAGGCTCAGGCTCCAGAGAGGGAGGGGTTAATTGGATATCAGTCTGTGTTTCAGATGATGACATTAATTCCTCGGTTGTGGAATATAACATTGTCTGTTTATCCGAGACCCAGGAAATAGCTGTCTGACAAGCATGATCAACAGTTTGCTGAGGACAGGAGACTATGGCAGAGTAAGATTTGGATCGTGAACTGTTTTGAGGTTGTTCCTTTACCAATTATTTTGCATCAGAAAAGGAAATATTGTTTGTGTATTTGATCTTTATAATTTTGGTTTCTCTTTTAAAGACTGGACACTGTTTGGAGGAGGACATGTGCTCACCGTTGCAGTCCGCACATCTGATGTCACCTGTGCAATCAGAGCTGTCATGATTCTTACTGCAACGGGAGCAGACTGCAGAGCCACGACAGGACTTGGCGCCATGGCCAAACTGTTGGCACTTAAAACATCGCAGTTGATGTGGTATATACACATCCACGCCGATGTTAAAATAACCAGCTTTGATTGAGGTTGGGAGCTTAGAAAGAGCAAATGTAAATAAATATGTGTGAGGGTTTACAACACTATCATGATCTTTTCTTGTAAAGCATTTAACAGCTGTTACACCTTGAGATTTTAGTTCCTGACAATCATGTCAGACAGGCATTTCGCTCGGTCGCGGACAATGCCCCTGCAGGAATTTAAAGATTTATGAATAGATACTGTAATTGCGGTATTGGCAAAAATGATGAGCATTTAACAAATTAATTGTTGTCTCTTGGATCATTCTATCACGAGAGAACCAGACCAGAGACGAGTGACGTTTTTAACGTCACCACAAATTCCTTGAACTGCCTTTGAAACTACAAAAGGGTTGATCTTGAGA
Organism: Haliotis rufescens; assembly: GCF_023055435.1. Classification (NCBI taxonomy): domain Eukaryota; kingdom Metazoa; phylum Mollusca; class Gastropoda; order Lepetellida; family Haliotidae; genus Haliotis; species Haliotis rufescens. The sequence continues at coordinate 26,209,979 of NW_025963868.1, forward strand.
GGCACACCATCAATGCCTTCTACAACTAGAAATCTTGGCCACGAGTCAAGTTGGTTGGAGAAGATTCATCATCAGAAGATGAAATAGTATCTAAGTCAACATGTCTTGTGGGGTATCCATAATGAGAGAAAGAAATTTCGTCAACCCTGCTCCCCACCCACCATGGAGTGTCAACAAGGACGGTTTTACAGTTGAAACTAGGCTGCAACACCAGGGCTACAGGGGTGTTATACTCCAGAAATAAAGACATAAATAGCTGTCGTTAATAAAAGGAAGAATGTCAGACTGGTTCGGCCCATGGCATTTTCCTATAAAAACACAGAATTCAGCGGTCCGTATCACCAGATTGGCCCATGAGCCACCGCCTTCTGGCATAGGACTCTAGCCAAAATTTTATTTTACAAAATCAAGGTCATCATATATTTTGATCAAAACTGTAAGATAAGATACATCTAAATTATCAAGTTTTCCATGCACAGGGTATGGCGTGACCAGCCGATTGATAGAATCGGGCCCATTCTAACACCCGTCTAGGTGAAGTCAGGGTCAAAGTGGTGTGTTGGGCAAAAGGAAGGCTGTTCCTGGCTCCAGTGCCCTCAACCACCAGAATCCCTTCCTCCACCGACACAGGGGCGCAACCCACGGCAAACAGGTTGCCCAATTCGGTCGCCTTTTACGACCAGAAATGGGGTGCTGTGGAAACATTCTGCCCCGGTTCCACACGGGGGAAGAGATATCAGCGCTACCCAGCACTCACCACGAGGAGGTTGCTCTTCACGAGTGCCTTCAGCGTAATGAGTTAAGTAGACTTTGAACTGAAATACCAAATTTCAGATTTTACTATAAGGGAAACACATGAGTGCAAGAGGAGTGAGTGAGTTGGGTTTAACGCGGCTTTCAACAGTATTCAAGTTATAACACGGCATGTCAGCTTAATGTGGGAGGAAAGCCCGAAGTGATGCAGGTCTCAGACGTTTACCACTACGGGGAAACCCACGAGCACGGGTATGGTGCTGACAAACCTAGAAACATAATTGAGGCGAACCGGGGTTCGAACCCACAATCATAGGTTTCTGGCGTGCCCAAGGGACGCAACCCTGCACAGCGAATCGCGGCGCCTTGCAAGAGGAGAAGGAGGAGGATAGAGCTGATAACTCAGCACCCAGTCAGCAGCGAGTGCCCTGGAAATCCTCCCGAGGTACCAGGAGACAACTGAGATCACACTCACGACCGGCTAGCTCCGGGAGTGGACAGACTGAATAGGGGTGTGGCCAGGGCAAAGGTGTGAATGGTGTCGAGGTAAATTTTACGACACTTCACAGTGACAGTGAAAGTAACCAGGACTGTGATGACACAGCCACTGTTAGTTTCATTTTTTGGAACGTTTCACGACTTGTATAGAGGTTAATGGACAATGACGTTATTTCATGCCTACATCAGTATGATATAATTGGCCTCACAGAAACTTGGGTCACCGACCAGGATTGATCAGATATATTTACTGAATATGAATATGGGTATGTGTATAAAAGTGCAGACATATTAGCAGACCAAGAAAGACTCTCTGGTGGAATTACAATTTTGATTAAAAAGATCTTTTATAAGTATCTCGTCTCTATTAAGATAACATAAAATGCTATTTTCTTTGTATTTGACCAGTCTATGATTGATTTGGATCACAATTTCTTATATGCATGTGCTTACATCCATCCAGAAGGTTCCACATGGTACACTAAGATGTCAGCAGATTGTAAAAATGGAATCGATATATTTCACGAGAATCTGTATAATATTTTAACATCTGAAAATGACATGTATATTCTCTGTGGTGGAGACTTTAATGCCCACACAGGAACAAAGGCTGACTTCATTGAAGATGTATTAGTTGAACAAACAGAAAAGCATTGCCAGTCGCGTTACGACTTTATACTAGATTATTTTAAAGAAACACGCTACTCTGTGGATAAGAACATTAATGCCTTTGGTAGATCTTTACTAGATTAGTGTTCAATTTTCAACTTACATCTCATGAACGGGAGATGTGGATCCGACTCAGGACGTGGAGATTACACATTTATTGGATCACAGAATTGTTAGTTAACAACCACGTCACCTACATGTAAATACGCATTGTACTGTAGGCCTGTGGCCTTTTAAGTACTGAATAAAACTGATTGACTTCACACTTCAAATAGCCGAAAGTGGCTCAAGGGTTCGACCGTGGTAAACGGCACCTAACGTTTTACAAGTCTCCGGCAAGGCGTGACGGACACGAAAGATTAGACTAAAACTCTGTCCTATTCCTTTTAGACAAGCCTTTTCCAGTGAGACTAACTGATGCACGAGATACTAGCACTGGTATTTTCGACTGCCTTTTCAGAACCCCATCGTATGGCAGGAGTAGTGCTGTGTGGCATCAAACATCAAACACATACATTCCAATTAAAATGTTAGGCCAAAATATACTCTCAGATAGCAGGTTGCATTTCAACCCTGATGGAACTCCGAAAAATATGAAAGATACTACAAGACGACGCGTGTGTTCATTTTTATTGTACTGATTTCAACTATTGACAAGGCCACTTACAAATATACCCTTTATAGCTTTCAGTGTAATGTACTACGAACAGACACGCCTTTAGGCATAGTAAACACATTTTGAGGAAACATTTTGGACGTTATTCTCATGATGGGTGGTTCAAAGATAGGTACGTTGTCATATGAGAAACATGTCATTAAACCAGTATCACTCATTTTAAAACTGGAATCATTTCCTGAAAGAACTTTTTTCATGTCATTGCAAGCAGTTATCTAGCCTTGTTGACATCAAGTGTCTGAGTGTTACTAGCCCACATCGACCATACAATTTGCACCAATACTCATGAACTCGTGACACGACAGTCCCTCTGGATTACACAGACTGAACATACTGGTCAGATTCTGTGATTTGACTTATAGCGTGTCATCGTACATAGTACCCTTCTTGAACAAATCAAACATCCTTTTAAAAAACAAATTCAGATTTAAATATTCAATGATTTATTGGTATTATGTGACTATGAGTATGACATATTGTTAAAAGACATGGATATATATTATGCATACAATTTCAGTTAATGTGTTATTTTGGACACTGAATGTCCCTCAATAGAAATGCAACTTGAACGTCGTCTCTTCCTTAAAAACAAATTTCTGATTGATTGAAACTTTTTAGAAAGACGCGAGTGGGTCTTTTTTTCATCAGTCACAGAAACATGTTGATGATGTCGCTTCATAATCTCTACAAGTACCTGTATGACACTAAGGTCCTTCTCAGCCGAGATCTCCACGTGTCCATGTTCCCATTCACAGCTAATGTTCAGATCTCGGGACATTCTCTCGGTCTTATCTACAGAGCCAGCGATGTCTGTCTTGTTGGCCACGAACACTATAGGGACTGAAGGTCCCTCTTGCTGGAGGATCTGGTCCCTGGCTGCTACCACAGACTCAAAGGAGTCATCACACACCAGCGAGTACACCAAGACGTATACATCAATGGAGGGGAGTCCCTGCGGGAAGGTGCAGCTCTTCGTTGTGGATGTGTCTACAATATCGACTGTCAGACTTCGCCCTTTGATTCCAAGATCAACTCGAGCGTTACCACGTTTCTTACTTTCGTTGTGGGATTTGCTGCTCCGTTCTGTCCAGTGTTTGATGAGTCTGCAGATTAAGGTTAACTTTCCTACACTGCTATCTCCAATAACAGCAAGGTTGAAGCTATCTTCCTCTTCTGAAATACTGCTGACCTCTGAGTGGAGAGTAAATCTGCGACTCATGTTTGATACAATGTTCTTGATACTCAATAGTGATGTGGTTTACAACTACACTATGATGTGGTAACGCAGTATACCTTTCTTTTATAGAGGTAATGTGTGTAAATTGAAATGGTAGACATGTTCCATAACTCTATCAGAAAACTCTCAGCCCTTACCATGTATCTGTATTGACTTGTACTGCACTGCACTCATTGGCCAAGAAATGTGCGAACATCTGTTCCACGTAGCCATCCAGTGACACACGCTTCATCAGAGAACGTGTTTAAACACCTTTTTTATATAGCGATCAGCCAGACTGTCTGTCCTTTTCTGGGTCAGAACTCGAAAACCATTAAGTGTGTTTGATAGAATCTTTTATGGACAGAAGTTGTACATAGACTCTATTGCGGATGGGGCTCGTTTCCGGGGCAGAATTCGTAAACCATTCAGTTTATTTGATCCAAACTTGAAAGATGCATCAGTCACATGCTGAAGTGGTGCCTTTTGCTATTTTGTATTATTTAAAATATATATTTTTACAAATCTTTATGGAAAAAAGTTGGACAAGGACACGATTCCTAGTTTCACGGATGCGACCATGGTGGATCTTTTGTGGAAAAATATATGCTTCTTCAAGAACATTCAACTCTTGAGTCTGAATTGCACATTTATTTCTGGTTACTTTACCGACAGCTGCCGGATATATCATCTTTCTGATGATGATTACAGCCAGGTTCCCTGGGTATGCTGCGCTTGCGCTACACTAACCCCGGCAATGACTGCACAATGGCCGCCTCCACTAGACGAACAAACAATGGGCAGGCATGCCATGTATCTACTATAGAAAAACTCTGGAAAGGGTGGTTAAATTTTTTCCTCAACATTTTCATGCATGCTCTTGCAATGTATATGTCACGAGAATAACGTCCGTTGTTACTTTTAGTGAAGGAAAACATTTTTTAAGCTGTTTCGAGACTCGAAAGTGGTCGTCACATCGGTGAAATGGCACACACCCATTTTCAACAGTGATATATGCGTCAATATTCGTGTCATCTCACTGTTATCCCAAAATCGTATACATAAATAAATGCAAATTTGATGAAGTAAATGTCACCGAATATTACAAGGTTTTTCCCATTGTGAAATGGTAGTTTAGCGGAATTATTGAAAGCCCAGTATCCTAAATAATGGTGTTTAATGATAGGGTCTGTCATTGGTTCCGATATTTGGCCTCTGTATTTTATTCACATGAAAAGCCATTTTTTTGACATTTGATTTCTTATTACAAAATGAAATTAATCATAAATATATCTAATAATTTTGGAAACATATTGGATTAATTTCAATCTAGTGTTTCTGAACTGGATCTATGTGTGTGCTTCTTAAAATGTTGGGTCTGAATGGGATAATAATAAAGATCATAATTAATTTGGTACAGTGGGATACACATCCATGAGTATTCTATATGATGCAATATAGCCACTGGGGAATCCGTGTACAGAACAACATAAAGAAGTGTGCTTACCATTATTATTGAAAAATAGTTATGATTATAAGCATCATGTTAGATGAAATATCTGTGTACGAAATTATCTACAAATAAACGATTCAATAAAAGGAGTTAAGTTACATTATCCCGCGATATGCCAAGGAGAGGCACGGGCCACCGAGCCGTGGATGCCCATGCCTATAATAAAAACAGCAGATGAGATTTGGTTAAATGGCCGAGGGTGTGCAGGTACTAGTGGGCTACTAAGCTGCTAATTGTGTATACCAAAATGCTACCGTTGTCATGGCCACTAGCGTGGCCAACAGCGATTCACAGATGGCGCTGCTGGCCTGAGACATCTATCGCTGTATGGCCCCCACGGTAGCATATTTAAACGCTACTATTGCTTGGCAACTACCACGCTGCCAAAAGCAGCTCCAGCTGCTGGCCTAAGTCAGACTACCACTGCCCGGCCCCAGGTAGCTGGCCAAAGCAGATCCCACTGCCTGGCCCCATTAGCAAAACCATTGTGCGACTACCGCCGCGGACCCAACTGTCAGCTGCCGCTTGACAAGACGACTTCTGCATGCAAAAAATGCAAAAATGCAAAAAAATTGTCCGTAAACACACACAGTCCTTTGTCACTGAGGTGGACGCCCTCCCAGGCGTACCATGTCTTGTCTGATGCCAGGATTTTGGGATGTGGCACTATTGTACCGCCGAGCTCTTTGACTCGGTTGGCATGTCGGCGGTTGATATTCTTCCGCATCCCCTCGATCTTTAGTGGATCCCTGGCATCGTGCCAGTAGCGCCTGGGCAGCATTGAGGATAAGATGATCTTGGTGTCACCATGTCAAGGAAGAGTTGGCTGCCCTTGACCGAGCACAGGTCGTTGGAGCCCAGGTGAATGATGAGGGCTCTGGGGCTGCGCCGTGTCTCCTTGACCTGTGCATCTAGAATAGTGTCCAGCTCCTTCCACCTCATGCCCCCTCGTGCCAGCCATAGCAACCTCGGTTGGTTCAGACTGGTACCCTTCAGGAGCAAGTACTGCCTTGCCCTGGCCATGTAGCTGGATCCCACCATCCAAACTGTAAACAATAAGAAGTGTAGTAAGTACCATGAAAGACAATTTGAATTAATTGTGCAACATTTAATTTGTTGGTAAGCGTATGTAAGCATTGTAGCAATCTGATTTCCACCTGCCGTATTGTTGTATGAGGTGTTCCGGCACCCCGTTCATGGCAGCTGATGTGGCTGCCATAATGTGGAAGGAGTGAGAAGAATAGCAAGCAGTGTTTATGTTGCTGTGTGCTAAGGCCTTTTTTAGGAGTGCCTGGAATTGGTACCTTGTAACGGGGGAATGGTCGAAATGAACGAATGCATGTTGTGGGCCGGAGTGCTTGATGGCGACTACCGGACATAGCGGATTACCTGGTATAGATGACATTGTAACTGTTGTCCCAATCCTATACTGATCAGACTTTGAGTGTGGTAGATGGATTGAAAGCTGCTGGGGGTTGCCCGAGAAGCTTAAATTCTGGATGGTGCAACCTGTTTTTGAGGGTCCAGTTTGGACCAGCTCGCTAACCCTAAAGAAACCGAAGAAGCCTGTGCAGTAGACTGCCTTGAACAGTCTGGCTTCATATGCTGATGAGCATACGTGTGGCAGATTTTTGGTTACTACCTGCAGCAGATCTGCAGTGATCGGTTTTCTGGTGTCTGGTTGGCCCGCTGATTTGTGTAAGGCTGTTAAAATCTTGCCCACCAGGAAATGGTTTGTACAGTCGGTGAACCCGTGGAATTTGTGCTGTGAAGACAGCGCTGCAATGTAAGTCTTGACTGTGTTAGGGGAGTGGTGAGTGACTGACAGATAAGCAATAAAGTTTACAACCTGATCCAGCGGGACTGGCCACACTTCTTGTAGCTGGTGTGTCGACCGGAACTGGTGCAAGGCATTGATGCCTGTTTGGTAAGTGGCCCATGTATTTGTAGACAGAGATTGTTGTAGGAGTCTGCCGGCTTCCAGCCTCAGATCAGCCATATGTTGCACAGGATAGGTGTGGGGTTCTGGTCCGTGGCTGGTACTGCCTCTCGGAAGCGTTTGAGCTGAAACCTCGAGAGAGCATCGGCAATAGTGTTAGCAGTGGAACATACATACTTTGCCTTAAACATAATATTATATCGGAGCCACTGCAGGATTAGGCGACGGAGTAGGCTCATCACTCAGGGGGCCTTGGTAGACTGTTTGTTGAATATTGCTACGACGGCTTGGTTGTCGCAGTAAAAGAGGACCTTTTTGTTTGCGAGTTGGTTGCCCCAAAGTTGGATGGCCAGTGTGATGGGGAACAGCTCCAGGAGCGTCAAGTCCCGTGTAGTTCCATCCGTCACCCACTGGGTTGGCCATGCGCCGTTAAACCATTTGCCCTGCATGTAGGCCCCAAAGCCGGCACCACCTGCTGCGTCTGAAAACACCTGAAGGAAATCGCTGTCTACCCATAGTTGGTCCTGAAACACTGAAATGCCGTTATAATTCATAAGAAATGTTAACCACATTTCTTGACCCAGCTGGTAATCCTAATGTGGCGAAATGGTTGCTTACCTTTGCTAAGCAGATCGGACAAATAAACGACTCAATAAAAGGAGTTAAGTTACATTATTTGTCAAGCAAATGAAAAAAACCCAGTATGATTATGTTGGTAATACATAACATTAAAAGTGCACATAAATTGTAATATTTGTGGATGAAAGCTGGAGACATGTGTACATTCCACTATTTATTTGTGAACTGTTTAACTAGGGGTGATGATTACCGGTACCAATGAAACCTGTCTTGACTATGATTACCATAGGTTTTGGGGCTTAAAGCCAGTATCAAAGCATTTACTGACATCATTCAGCGCATGATATACATGTATATCTGACAGAAGTAATAAATCACATACATGTAATGTGAAATCATCATTTATGCAGCCAGTGGGTAAAATGATGTCTTGCTTCACACTCTAATGCTTTAACAATACTGCTTCCATACCTGGATCAACACAGTCAGGAGAATTCAAACTGAACTTGTTGACCAATTTTGCATTGTAAATTACATACTTACAAGTTCCAAAATAAATAATGTCAAATTTTGTTTTTGCTTTTATTCAGGACATCATGTTCATCCGCTTTGAAAGTTTTTAGATTGTTCAATTTGTAATAAAACAAAACAAGATGGAATGTTCTCAGATGTCTGATTGTTGAAAACCCTTTGGAGTTAATGTTGATTGGTCAGTAGACACATGTTAAATTACAATTATTTTTAATTTGCTTAAAAGTTATGGTTATTTGTGTGTTCCTTAGAATGCATTATTTCAATTTTGATAGTGAATAATATGTATCATCATAACTTGGTGACAACCCCCACTCCCCCACCCCAAATAAATGTTTATGACAATAGACGCATGGGAACATTATTAAATTTTAACAAGTCCTTAGCTTTTTACCAAATATTTCTTTGATAAACTACAGCTCTTGAAAGTGTGTGTTTCACACATTTCCTCTGGTTTCCATGACAAAATCAGTGGCTATTTTCAGGACAAACTGTTTGAGTGTCTGGATCTCAAACGTGGCATTGGTATCTAGTAGAATTTCAAGTAGAAAACATGCAAATGGTGTAATTTACAAAAAGGTTTTTATAACCTCATGCTTAAGTGTCTTCAGTTGATTAATTTTGCCACACCATGACTATTGTTACATTTTTAATTTTTTTCATCCTGTGAAAAAGAGAATACACATGGGTGTGTATGCCACTGTACCAAATTAATTCAAAATAATAAACATATTCTTTATTATGCCATTAACACCCGACATTTTTACAAACAAACACATAATAAAAAATACACTAGATTGGAATTAATCAATTATTTTTTCAAAGTTATTAGATTTATTTATGATGGATTTCATTGTGAAATAAGAAAACAAATGCCAAATAAATGGCTTTTCATGTGTAGAAAATCGAGAGGCCAAATGTCAGAACCAATGACAGACCCTATCATTAAATACCGTTATTGCGGATCAAAAGTTTTTGTTGTTTTCTAGTTATTATACTGCATGGTCGTTAACCCATCACTTTACAATGGGAGAAAACGGGGCATAATCGGCGACATTTGCTTCATCAAATTTGTTGAAATAAAGATGCTAACGGTATTTCAATGACGTGGTCGTTCAATTTCATGTATTATTGATACGATTTCGTGATAACAGTGAGCTGACACGAAATATTAACGCACATATCACTGTTGAAAATGGGTGTGTCATTGTTTACATTTCACCGATGTGACGACCACTATCGAATCTCGAAACAGCTCAAATAATGTTTTCCTTCACTAAAAGTAACAACGGACGTTATTCTCGTGACATATACATTGCAAGAGCATGCATGAAAATTATGAGAAAAAAATTGACCACCCATTCTAGAGTTTTTCTATAGGAAATACATGGCGTGCCCGCAATGTTTGTTCGTCTAGTGGAGGCGGCCATTGTGCAATCATTGCCTGGGTCACATATAATAACAGATCATATACACGCATGGTGCCTTGACTTACTACTAGGGAATAAAAAAGTTCCCCCAAAAGCGAGGAACATCTGTTTAAGTTTGTTTACAAGAAATGTATTCCAAACAATATCCTCATTAGATGAGAAGATCTGTTAAAGAATGACCTCTTTTAGTCAATCACAATGACATAGCGTCGTAATACATTTACATCAAGTACAATACGTCAAAATGGCCGACACGATAAACGTGACAGGAGATATTTCCGAAGTTGTTAATTAACCTGTGGTTATTTCAAGCCTTTGTCATCACTGATCAATTGGCTGAACATTGAAATGTTATTGTAAAGATGTGTAAAATAGATACTAAGGTAAATTCATAGATTGCTGTAGATTGTCACTACGGTAGTTTGGATTTTTTTCTTTAGGATGGGTTGTAGCGAGGGTATCCGTGAACGGTCATGCGGCCAAACTCTCCCAATTATCCCAAAGTAAGCTATGACGCTAAGTTCAAAATTAAAGGTTCTGAATGATGAGAAACAACGTTTCTGCATGAATTCGTACCAGGGAATTCCCAGGGTTTTCCCCAGGAATGTGGAAGTGGTCAGTGTTTACGTCATTTCAAGAATACAGTCCTGTGAAAAACGTCATGTGACCTACCTCTCGTCCAATGGAAAAGCCGTATATCTTGTAAACTTCACAAAAAAAATTAGTTACTGTTATAACCAAATGAAACAACCCATTATCCGATAGGGGTAACTGCGCATAGCGGAGGGATATGTTATCACAATAAACTTGGTAACATGGTTTGGTTTGACTTCTCGGTGCGTGTCTGAATTCCATTAACATGTTACATATCCATAAACTTGCTTATCGGCAAATCTCGCTGCACTGCGCACGACAGGTACTAGAGCAAGGCATGCCAGAAATACGAAACCTAATGCTTCCAAAAGGAAGCCTTACGCATCACGTGCGTCGGGGTACCAGCGCCATCTGATTGGCCGTTAACAGTTGTACAAGGCGGAGCAAAAAGCATCGTTTTTCCGTCCATTTTACGCTTGGAAAACTCGACCCTTTTCCGGACACTTTCTAGACGCTTACCAATTAATCAATTTTAATGAATTTTTAGTCGTTTTCCCGTCCAATGACCATATACGAAAAAAAACGACGTTTTCGTGTTTGCAGTGTGATGACTCTTGTTTACGCTTTAAAAGGTGTGAATCAGAGTTTTGACACCTTAGAAAGCTGAGATATTGGACTTTCCGTCACTAGTGCCCACGCTACTCTGGTCAAAGTTCGAATAGGGAGAGCAACGCGTTAAGCGTGAAAACCTGCCGAAAAAAGTGGTCATTGACCAATATCAGACTTCACGACATATGAGGAAATAGGACAATTATGAGACTTTGGGATACGTGAGGAAATATCTCCAGTATCAGACTTAAGGATACTAGAGCCATTGTGATACCTGAGCCAATATGACCAGTATCATACTTTTGGATACCGAGGGCAATGTGATCGTTATGATCGTTAACTGGTGAACTCATCCAGTGTAGAGCATTACCATTCAACGGAAGATTAACCTAAGTTTTTATAGTTTGGATGGGATTCTGGTAGTTGAGGTACTGGTCTCTTTACGCCATACACCCCTGTGACCTTTATTTTGCCTGGACGGTTGTTAGGATAGGCCCCGCCCTATCAATTGGCTGGTCATGCTATGGACACCTCACTCTTCTTGTTCTATTACTATTTGACTTGGAAGTGTATATGTAAAATGGAAATGTTTGATGATGCATGTTCATTTATTTTAACTCTACTTTTTAAATGCAAAAATTATCTAGATGTCAGTGCCAGAAGGCTGTGGAGGATCTGGTGAAAAAGTAATCTTTTGACTTTTCTCAATGTGAATGTCATCCGGATATCCTTGGTGCTGCAAGTCCAACATCAAGTTGTCATTGGCTTCGTCTTCATGACACTCCATGGTGGGTGGGGAGCTCGGATGATGAAACATTAGGAGAAAATGAACATGGATTGCAAAAACAAACTGAACCAGGATAACAACTTGATAATAACGATGAACTGCGTCCATCCAAATCAAGTGATTATTGCCCATGTTTCCTGGTTATTGAGACTCTTGATAAGACTCAACTCAAAACCAACCCTTTAGTAATTTCTGAAAGGGCAAAATGGCACAGCAGGAGATGTTAAGAACATTACACGCTTGCACACAAGGTCCCTATCACTTGAATATAATAGAAAACAACAAGCAACTAATCTGTTGGCAACCGTTTTGTTGCAGTTCCTGTTCTGGTCTGTCCTCACAGAACACTGAACAGCAGCAAAGGTATTGTAAGAGACTGGGATCAATTGTTTGCTGATATTATTGATATTGTTTCTGAAATGAAAGATCAAGGAGTGGCAAATGCCAAACGATTCACAATGCGCAAAGACAACGAGACTGTTGAAACAAACACATACATCTTTTCGTTTTCTGATCCTATTGCACACAAATCAGTCAAACCAGGCTATTGCATTCATAAGGTTTGCATCTTCATTCCTAACCCTTTGAGGTGCGTTAAATGTCAAAAGTCTGGATATCACGTGAATACTTGCACATTGGGGGAAAACACACGTTACGGAAGATTGCGACTGCATATATAAAAAAAGGCATGAACTGCTGAGGTGATCACCCATCTTTCTCTAAAAACTGTCCAATCTAGAAACAGCAAATGGAAATAAACAAAATACAATTCACAGTTTTGTCGATGCCAACCTCAGAACCTAAAGAAACCTATGCTTCAAACACCAGAACACCTTCTCAAACAACCACTAAAATTACACATTTGTCAGTTGCCACAACGTCAGTAAACTGTTACACGGACTTGAGATGGGTGAAAACGGATTCTCCTCAGATTTTTTCACCTGAACAGTCAACTGAATCTGCAGAATCCCGCCCAAGCACATCTCAAGTTTAGGCATCTTGTGAACAAAGTGTTAACACCCAAATCAAATCTAGAGCAGAATCTTCAAACAAATATCGAAGTGGCAGAGCCTTCAAAGGGTATGATAACCAAGTCAACTGTTTAGCAAGTTTGGATACCTTGAGGACATAAATGTGTCCGACATCAGCCACCATAGGGCACACTGCTTGTTGCCATCAAGGAAGGTGGGGGTTGGATCCACAGTCATTCCTCTCATATATACACCTTGAACTTAATAAATTGGTTATATACTAGTTTTAAAATCAAATCTGTGAAAGTCAATGTATTTTACTGTCTTTCGATGGCACATTTATTAAAGTATGCTATGTTGTAGTCATGATGTGACTGAAATAGTAACTATGTGACATTAAACGCTTACTCACTTTGAGATGTTGCTGTAGAACGTGTATTTCACTCTTTCTCAAATGAGTCTCTTGACGCAGAGAGGTGAATCACTACTTCGCCATTAGTTTTCAGAAGATGCAACGTGTTTGATGGATGATATTTTTATTGTGAAACCTTAAGAACATAGTTTCCAAGCATTCATTGGCAAAGGCTATTTGTTTAAGATATGGACTCAGACACTGCACACATTCCACTTCTCATGTAGAATAAATAAAAGTGAAAAACCCTTTCCATCTTAATAAGTAATATCTCTTGACAGAGTTCATAGTAAGATTCCGACCATAACTTTGCTGGTGAATCATAGTCATGATTTCAGGTGCAAGGGTACTCCGTGATCTACGTCAGAAACCTCATGAGTCTTTTAATGATGTTGCACATAAGATTCGCATAAATGTAAATTTTACAGGAAGATTATCCACCGTTCGCCCAAACATTTCTTGATAGGTTGACGTTAAAAATACTTCAAATTGGGCAACCCGTTTGTCGTGGGTTGGGTCCCTGTGTCGGTGGTGAACGGGATTCTGGTGGTTTTAAGCGCACTGGTTCCAGGAACAGTGTTCCTTTGCCCAATACACCACTTTGACCCTTACTTCGCCTAGACAGGTGGTAGGATAAGCACGATCCTCGGCTTGTCATTCAAAATTGTATTTGCACAAATTGTGTTTTCAAATTGTATATGTATATGTATTTGTTGTCCTTGAGGTTTGGTCATATTTACAACTAATACTGTCTTAGTTGACTTTCAAATGTAAATATGTATTATGTATGTAATTTGCCTAGAGTTGTATGCCCAGAAGACGGTGGCTCATGGACCAATCAGGTAGCATATTTACTCTTAATTCTTCTGCTTGAGTATGTCTTCCATGTATACATTGTGCTGCATGTCGGACAGCCACCTGTTCGTAGCATTGGCTTTATGATACTCCATGATGGGTGGGGAGCTCGGATGATGAAACACAATACACTCAACATGGATTATGAAACCCCCTAAAAAACAAAAAAAACCCGTCCATTTGATAATGATGCTGACCAACATCCTTCAACATCTACTGAATATTGTCCACGATTCCTTGTGATTGAGACAACTGACAAGACTCCTCTCAAGCTGAACATCTTTGCAATATCTAAGGGTGTGTCGGCATTCCAGTTGTAGTCACAGCTCACAGAACTCTCAACACCAGCAAAGGAATTATGAGAGACAGGGACCACTTGTTCGCAGACATTACTGAAACTAAAATCGTATTTGAAATGAGAGACCAAGGTTTTTCTGTATGTAAAACAATTCACAACCCGTTATGGTCCAGACTCGATTATTTACAGACCGCCGTCATATAGCTTGAATATTGCTGAGTGCAGCGTTAAATAACAAACCAAACCAAACCAAACCACAACCCGATTTTTTTTTTACCGGAACCAACTAACACATACCTCTTTTCCTTTTCGTCTCTAAATGCTTCAAAATCACTAAAGGTAGGTTACTGCAATATAAATGTTGAAATCTACATCCCCATTCCTTTAAGATGTTTGAAATGCCAAAAATACGGTCATGGCGTCAACACTGGCACGTTGTCTGTCACGTGTGCCCACTGTTGTAAGAAAACACATACAACCTACGATTGTGACAGCACAAACTGTTTGGGGAATCATTCATCCTTCTTAAAAATATGTCCTATCTGGAAACAACAAATGAAAATCAATAAAATGATGAAAAAAACCCACACGTTCTAGCTCCGGAATTAAATGAAACTTATGCAAATGTCACCAGAACATCATCCGAAAGAACCCCCAAATTAATCACTTTGTCAATAAACTACCAGATAGACTTGACGTGGGTGCACACAGAAACACCCCGGAGTTTACTCACAAGAAAAATCTACTCAAACTCCAGAATCCCTCTCTAACACACCAGTTCTCTGTCCAGTTCATACAAAGTCATCTTCTCTATCTCAGGAACAATAACCATCTCAGTCCGCTCAACAAACTCAATCTGCAACAAATGTGAAGCTGCAACAAATGTGAAGCTGTAAAACGCACAATCAAACCATGAACACATCCTTCAAAACAATGTAAAAGTGGAAGAGCCTCTAAGGGGTCAATTAACCAGATCCAACTATTTGGATCCCTTGAAGACATGGATGTGACTGAAGCATCCATCCTAGGCCACACAGCTTGCTGCCCACCAAGTACGGGATAGATCCCCCATGCATCCACCAAAGAGATAGTTTATTCCCATAATATCATACAGTGGAATAGTAGATGACTGAGGACTAACGACTAACGTCAATGAATTACATCTGTCAGTCCAGGAATTTAAAGCATCAGCATTCTGCCTACAGGAAATGTATCTAAAATAGACCGATCATCTAATTTACGTCAGTATCAGGCATATCATTTTTTTTCTCCTCCTGGGGATAGGGTCATTGGATGATCTTCAATTATTGTTAAGCAAGATGTTATTCATAGCCCTGTTATACATGTACTTAACACCAATCTCCAAGCCGAGGGGATGGTCGGGTAGCCTAATGGTTAAAGCGTTCGCTAGACACGCCGAAAACCCGGGCTCGATTCCCGACATGGATACAATGTGTGAAGCCCATTTCAGGTGTCCCCCGCTGTGATATTGCTGGAATATTGGTAAAAGCAACGTAAAACCTCACTCACTCACTCACTCACTCACTCACTCACTCACTCACTCACTCACTCACCAATCCATCCACCCACCCACCCACCCACTCACTCACTCACTCACTCACTCACTCACTCATGGGTGATCTAAATGGCGACAACCCTGGTTCAAGCATTAACAATAAAGATAAAATAACTGAGGATTCAATCTCCAATAATGACCTGTGCACATTTAATGATGATTCCAATCCCTGTATGTGACAAGGTGATACCCTTCTATCTGTATAATCCACATCCCTGTATGTGACAAGGTGATACCCTTCTATCTGTATAATCCCCATCCCTGTATGTGACAAGTTGATACCCTTCTACCTTTATAATCACCATCCCTGTATGTGAGAAGGTGATACCTTCTACCTGAATACTCCCCTCAACCCTGTACGTGACGATTTAAATATTTCTTATTTACGTGAGTGCACATCATTATTGCTGTCATATAATGAATCTTATACGTATTTTTAATTGCTTATGAACTCTTTAAGTGGGGAACAACGTCTTTCAGCACAAACGGTTAATTTATCATAGAGTCTGCCTGTCTGTCTGTCAATCTGTCTGTCCGTCTGATATCAAACCGCCGAGATTTCCGCAATAATGTAATATTTTAACTGAAAAGTTTACTTTCTTTTAACCACACAAATACGATGCAGATTACGTTGGGACACGTCGGTTTAGAATGTTGTAAAGCTGATTGTGTAAGATGATACTAAACAATACAGAAATTGCAGATCCCTCACATTTCCGACCCGTGAAGATTCCGGGGTAGAATAGGTCTTCAGCAACCCATGCTTGCCGTAAAAGGCGACTATGCAGGTCGTAAAAGGCGACTAACGGGATCGGGTGGTCAGGCTCGCTGACTTGGTTGATGCATGTCATCGATCCCAATTGCGTGGATCGATGCTCATGACATTAATCACTGGATTGTCTGGTCCAGACTCGATTATTTACAAACCGCCGTCATATAGCTGGAATATTGCTGAGTGCGGCGTTAAACAACAAACCAACCAACCAACCAACCCTCACATTTCCAGATCAGAATTACACATCGTAACACATGGTTTAAACAGTATTAAATGAAATGAGTCAATGGGATGACTGAAGCAACATGATTTTGATCAGAAGACAATACTTAAACTTCAAGACACCTGCGGTCAGACTTCAAAATACCTGAAGGGGCACGAGTGGCCAAGTCGTCTAAGGTGCCGTGATTCGCTGTGCAGAGTTGCGTCCCTTGGGCACGCCAGAAACCTATGATTGCGGGTTCGAAGCCCGGTTCGCCCCGATTATGTCTCTTGGTTTGTCAGCACCATACCCGTTCTCGTGGGTTTCACCGACGTTGTAAACGTCTGCATACCTGTGCCTGTGTGTGTGTCTGTGTTTGTCTGTGTGTGTGTGTGTGTCTGTGTGTCTGTGCGCCTGTGTCTGTGTGCGTGTGCCTGTGTGTGTGTCTGTGTGTTTGCGT
Organism: Haliotis rufescens; assembly: GCF_023055435.1. Taxonomy (NCBI): domain Eukaryota; kingdom Metazoa; phylum Mollusca; class Gastropoda; order Lepetellida; family Haliotidae; genus Haliotis; species Haliotis rufescens. The sequence continues at coordinate 26,227,322 of NW_025963868.1, forward strand.
GCGTGTGTGTGTGTGTGTGTTTAAGATAACTGTTGCGTTCGTGACACACATTGGTATTTAGGTATTTCCACACCTCATATTAATGTTTGTATTCTTTAATTGTTCTAACCAACTTTCGGTTAAAGAACATTCTGCTCTTCAATTTTGATGATGTACAGAGTGATTTTTAAATTCGGCTACTTTGAAAAATACTGCTGTCTCCAATTCGGCAAAGCCGTCATCATGTATGCCATTAGTTGATTTTTAACTCTGATTTATAAGCATTTGCTTATGATGGACATCTTAATGATAAGGGATTCAAATTATCTAAAAATACCAATTAATGAATTTCGTACACACTTCCCTTTTACATCTGCTTACTGTTGCAGTTCTTCCATTTATGATTTAAAGTGTATTTAACAGTCAACACACTTTCTTGTTTTATTTTGTTTTTATTTTATTTCAGATAATTTCTTGATGGTTTATGCTTAGAGCAGTTTGAGAGAGAGAGTGAGAGAGAGAGAGAGAGAGGGAGAGAGAGATTAAATAGTTGAACATGAACATATATAGTGCAATGTACAAACGGCATGTCATGTCGACACTCAAAACGAGCCAACTTCGAGTCAGATAAACCTTGACCCGCCTGCGTTCCTCACCTGATATAACAGGACAACTGCCGTCAATCCCACATTCCTGCAAACAATGTCGTTCTCAACAAGCAAGATGTCGCTATGTGTGGCAGTCATAGTTAACATGTTGTGCCTAGTCACTGGTCAATACAAAGTGACAATCTTTCCGGATTTCGTCCTCAAAGGAGGACGGAAGATGTTTGATCCTGATCGCTGGAACAGCAAGATGGGGTTGGATAATTCAGATATCATCCAGTACGTGGAGAAAACTGGTGCCAGGGCTGGCCGCTGGAACAAAGGAGATATTGGAGCCTTTGAGAAGGTAGATGGTGTGGTCATATATTAACTGCTTTGTTGCCGGTAGGGAGGGATATGCTTACCTTTTTCGCTAACACCTGTCCATTAATATGATGTTCACCTTTTATTACCATGAGATATGTTTCGTGGGGCAATCGAGACTGGTTATTCTCTGGCGTTGACGTTTTATATCTACCTGAATCATAACTGGGTCGTACAAGGTGAGATAGTAAGTGAGTGAGTTGGGTTTAACGCCGCTTTTAACAGTGTTCCAGTTAAATCACGGCGTGTCAGCTTAATGTGGGAGGAAAGCCCGAAGTGATGCAGGATTCAGACGTTTACCACTTCGGTGAAACCCACGAGCAGGGGTATGGTGCTGACAAACCTAGAAACATAATCGGGGCGAACCGGCATTCGAAAGAACAATCATAGGTTTCTGGCGTGCCCAAGGGACGCAACTCTGCACAGCGTCTGGGCCACCCGTGCCCCCTACAAGGTAAGATAAGCTGGATGAAGATGAGTAGGTCGAGGGTTGATACAAATGTTAAACTCGTAATATCCCTTGAACCCTTTTATTAATGCATGCAACAAGTTAACGTTTACGAAAAGCTATTGTTTGCTCGTCTTCAACAAAATGGCGACTAGCCAGGGTCATGGACAGTGAAGATAAGAAAATAAATTATGACGAGTAAAGATAATAAATCACTGCAAATATGTCAAATCATAGTAGTGAATCTGGAACAAAATCTGCTGCATGTATGCCTTTATAGCCCCCATATTATTGATACAATAAACAGATGATATTTGGCCACAACACAAACACATCCACGTATATCATCTCAGTGTGCAACACACTGACGTCAGCGCATCTCCATGTAAAACACACTAACGTCAGCACACTCTGATGTACAACACACTGACGTCAGCACACCACGATGTTCAACAATCACGTCAGCACATCTCGGTGTACAACGCACTCACGCCAGCACACCTTGATGGACAACACACTCACGGTAGCACATCTCAGTGTACAACACACTAACCTCAGCACACCCCGATGTACAACACACTCTCGCCAGCACACCTTGATGGACAACACACTCACGGAAACACATCTCAGTGTACAACACACTACCCTCAGCACACCCCGATGTACAACACACTTTCGCCAGCACACCTTGATGGACAACACACTCACGGCAGCACATCTCAGTGTACAACACACTAACGTCAGCACACCCCGATGTACAACACACTCACGTCAGCACACCTTGATGGACAAGACACTAACGTCAGCACACCCCCATGTACAACGCACTCACGGTAGCACATCTAAGTGTACAACACATTAACGTCGGCACACCACGATGTACAACACACTCACGGTAGCACACCGTGATGGAAACACACTCACGGTAGCACATCTAAGTGTACAAGACGCTAGCGTCAGCACACCTCGATGTACAACGTACTCACGCCAGCACACTTTGATGTACAACGCACTAACGTCAGCACACCCCGATGAAAAACGCACTCACGGTAGCACATCTCAGTGTACAACACACTAACGTCAGCACACCTCGATGTACAACGTACTCACGTCAGCACACCTTGATGGACAACACACTAACGTCAGCACACCTCGGTGTACAACACACTAACGTTAACTACCCTCGATGTACAACATACTCTCTCTAGCATCCCTATGATTAACAACTCTGTCTTGATCATGCCACTGTGTACAGGCACCAGAAGATCCTCACAGGAAGGGTTATGCTAATCCAACTTACTTCCGGAATACGAACTTCCAGCAGAACATAGCTGCCAAGTATTCTGCCAACAGAGATGGATACGGACGTACCCCGGGGAAGGGAATCATGATGGATCTTAGAGGTCAGATCTGTTTCTAGCTTGATGACATTTTGAAAGTCTAGGTGTTATTGCCACACATCTTTTAACAATGGGGGCGGTCGGGTAGCCTAGTGGTTAAAGCGTTCGCTCTTCACGCTGAAGACCCGGGTTCGATTCCCGACATGGGTACAATGTGTGAAGCCCATTTCTGGTGTCCCCCACTGTGATATTGCTGGAATATTGCTAAAAGCGGCGTAAAACCATACTCACTCACTCACTCTTTTAACAATGCAAAGACTGCATTTGCTTCAAAGACATCGTAACTATGTAACAGAAATACCAAACATGAACACAAGAAGATCCCTGAACTGCCGAAATGAAATATCATAATGCGTAACAGTCTTTTAAGATACCTAATCGTGCCTTTCTTGTAGACCCTAGAGAACAATGAACAGACTCGAATCAAGAAAGATTTGGCAAGTCTACATAGCCTTAGTATTGGTCTGGGCTCCATATGGATTTTATATTTTGTAGATATGTTTCAAATAACAAGACTAAATGTGAATGTAAAACAAGCAATCGTTTTCTAGTAGTCGAGATGTGACTGTGATGTTTATGCAGGAGAGGTTCACCTTAGACCAGAACCAATGGCCTGATCTCGAGATAAGACTATAACACACAGTCAAGAATATATCAGAGTAAATATAAATCGACCGGAGTTAAATACATCTATATGTCTCCCCTAGCCGATGCCTGGCCACACTGGATGGACACATCTCAACACAAAGGCCACTTCCCTAACAACGTGGATGCCGCTGCTGATATGGCTGCCATGTTGCTGAAGGCCGTCCATGATGGAAGCAAGGGTGACACACCGCCATACTTTGAACCTGTCAACGAAGTCGACTCTATGTGGAAATACAACGTTAACTGGACACAGATTACTGACTACCACAAGTCCGTCAATGCGAAAGTCAAGGCAACTTTACCTCATGTTAAAGTTGGAGGTCCTGCATATTCCGGTGGTATTTCAGGTGTGGACAAACACGATTTCAAGGTTTGGGAAAATCTCAAGGAGTTTTTGGACATGGCTGTCAAACACCTCGACTTCATCTCGTTCCACCCTTTCTGTAATTTGCACATCGCAGGAGAATCCCACTACTTCGAGGGTCCTAATGAAGCCCGCTTTGTAGGGCTAATAGATCTAATTGAAAGCTATGCCCATTCGAAAATAGGTAAGGAGATTCCCATCATCATTTCAGCCTATGGTTTGGCTTCGACCTCGGGTGTGAATATGCAGAAGCCTAACCCACTGATAGATTATGGCTATGTGTACCTGCACAATGCAGAAATGTTTACCATGCTGAATCATCGTGGAGTGGTCGACAGAGCTGTGGCGTTCCTTGTCGGGCATCAAGAAAGTTTGGGGCAAGCCAGCATTGATTACAGTCTCTTGGACCACAACAACCACGAGAGAACCACAGCCGATGCGTTTCATTTCTGGCAGGTGCTTTCAAATCGCATGACGTATCTGCGAACAGACAGTCAATTCCATGGAGCTGAGAGACTCGTGGCATCGCATGCTTTAGTGGATCCAACTTCAAAGAGGGTTGTACTTCTTCTGCATAACTTTGACACGCACCCGACCCAGGTCAAGGTCCAGTTTGATCACGGATGGATGAATCCGTCTACGGCAGTGATGTCCTGTGTCCACTTGAACTCCCAGAAGGTTACAGTACGGGACAAGGAATCAAGCGTCCACCTCAACAACGGAGTCGTCACCCTGCCGACTGAGGCAAGCTGCTATCTTAAATTCCAATCTGCCTTCAACTTTGCTCACAGCAAGACGATTACGGAAACTGTCCACTACGGACAAGATGTTGCAAAACCAATACACACCAACGTTGTCACCACCAACATCAATCTTGGCCATGTGAGCAATATCCAGTACGCGTATCTGCGAGTCTGCATCAGCCTCAGTGATAAGACTGGCAATCCAAAACCAACATCGGTGCAGCTTAACGGCAATTCCCTCAACTCATTTTACTTCCTACATCGGCAAAACAACGGTAATCACGACACCATATGGATGACGATGCAATATCTAGTTCCGGCCTCGTTCCTAAAACAGAACCAGAACGAGGCTAAGTTCCACTTTGCCCAATCAGGAGGGCGGATGTCAAGTGTCGCTGTGGTCGCCGGAACTCTCTGATAAGACAGTCGGTATATGGACATTCGCGTAAATAAAGAATACAATGCACTCTACAATGCTGGTTGTAGCTTTATGGGGTACGAGTGATCCAGTCATAGAATTCGCAACATTTCGCTGTGCAGAGTTGCCTCACTTGGGCTCACAGTAAATATGATATTGTGGGTTCGAATTTCTAATTGGCCCTGATAATGTTTCATAAAGCAGAAGTTGCGGTGATATGACACTGTTCTCTACTTTGTGATTACTATTGATTAGTTTATGTAGGTTTTAACTCGTTTCCCACTTCATTCACTTGTTTCATTTTCCATGGTTTTAATCGTAGAATACTTGTTGTTTTTAAATGTTTTGGCTTAAACGTTCTAACAATCACCAGAGGGATGATGTAAATCCTGCTTGGGTACCATGCAGGAAGCAGATGTACCCTAAGTCCCATGGTCCCTTCTTTGGTTGCTGGTGATCTCTAGCCTTTTTTTATAATGTATTGTTCTGGATAGTCAAAATGTATGGTTACATACTAGTTTTAAATCTATACCTGTGATAATCTAGTGTTTTTACTGACCGATTTTATAGTCTATATTTATGTATTATTACTGTACAACTTGATTTAGTCACGATATGGCTGAAATATTGCCGATGTGACTTTAAATCTAAACACACTCACTCACTCACATGTGCTCGTTAAATGAACTGGTTAACCCTAAAAGGCAGGGTATACTGAAGTGAACATCACTGATATGTTTACCCATAAGTCCTTGCATTGCCAGATAATACAATCACTACAACATCGAGATTAAAAATAAGACTAATGTCGGGTGCAAAATAGAATTGCATTGTGATGCAATTGGATCACATGTTACTGTGGGGCATCTAGCCTCTGGCTATGACTCGATTGCCACCTCTAAAGTTTGTACTCGTATCCGTACATCTACTGAAACGATCGATAAGAGTGTGATACCGATGTCAACTCTTGATTATTGATCGAGTGAGTGAATACTGTTTAACGCCGCAGTCAGCAATATACCAATGCGTCCTGTTGACAACAAAGTTTGAACTTGGCAAACTAGTGACTGTATTCACTACATCTAAATAACATGATACATACTTCGGATTATGCATTGATAACAGTGGTGCTTTTGGTACCTGCTGTAATAATCGACAACGACCACAAAATCATGGTTGTCACACAAAAACAGGTCTGTGGCTACAGTCTGCCAAGGACGACTGGGAATGTCAAGGGATACGTGGCGGGGTTCCTTGGGATTAGAGTAACATCTCTCTAGGTACACAGAACACTTGAGTACAGGACATCTTGGGCCAAAACAAAATGTCGGAGACGCGTTTCAACACTCATGTATCCAGTGTGGATTTTGTCAATCATACTTGTCCGCAGGGACATGGGCATGACAATTGTCTGACCCTATGGTATGATACCATCCATGAAGGCAATCTGGTCCCTGAAGTTCCAGAATTCAAGTATCGTCCCTGGACATTGCTTTGTATGTTCATGCCAACCATCTTTGATACTTTGATGGAGCAAGGAGAACTGAGGGCCAGCTTCTGTGGCTATTCCAATATCCTCCATCTTCTTGTCACTGACAGGAACATTGGCTATGAGCGTCCATACCATCTGACAGGTGCGGGAAGGTATCAGGCACAGACATCACTGTGTGAAAGTGTATCAGCTACGTGTAGGAGACACCATGTCGCCGAGGGATAACTAGAGATTGTAAACCCTCAAATGAGGGAACGTCCCGAGGGGGCATACAATCTCTAGTAATCTCGAGGAGACATGGTTTGTCCAACTTCTAAACCGACTCATCGCATAGACAATTAAATAACTGTAATAAAAAATTCTCAAATGTATCATCTGTATCGGAGATGAAATATCGCCTGCAGTCGTGAACTCGGTTCAGTGAAACCGGTGACCTCAGCACGTTGGTTTCGCAACGGTGCGAAATCTGCACGTGCCTCTCGCAATGGCACGAAATCTGCACGTGCGTCTCGTAGGCTGTTCGTAGTTTTTGTTCTATCAAGGGTTTACAATGTTTGTAAGCCCTCCTGCGAAGTGTTACAATCGTTGTAATACCTCCTGCGAGGTGTTGCAATCGTTGTAATACCTCTTACGAGGTGTTACCACAATTTCAAAAACTCCATATCGCGTTACACAAACAGCCAGTAGGTTTATAATACTATTTCCTTCCGAGGCGTGTGTTCAACCGTGAAGTCCTTTTGTAGCTGCACTACCATACACTGTAACCGAGCAGGGGCGACAACAAGAGGCTTCTTCATGATATGAGAGGTTGATGATCGTACTCGACTTTCACATGCCGACCTTAAACATACTGATGGAAATGCTTACAGCCGAAAAGGATAGCAAACCTTTCTTTTTCAATCTGTGAATAATTGACCTCTGTGGTGGTCAATGACAGATGCATAAGTGACAGGCTTCCCGTCCTGTAAGAGAGCGGCACCTAGACCACACCTGGATGCATCCACTCGATTTGAGTAGATGATGTACCGAACATTATGCGGTCCCTCGCCATTTTATCAGATGCATTAAATGCACAATCTGTACGGAGCAGCTTTAATCTAGTCACAAACTGATCCAAGTGAGATGACCCCCTTAAATTCGTTATTGAATTTGTACCTTGCGAAAACAGGATTCAACTTTGGCTGGACGTATGCTGCGTGGCGAGTGTAGTAAGTTTGAAGTAACTTTTTGTCATCATCAGAACTGCCAGGCCATGTAATGTAAACATATCTATCTACCTTTTACTCCCACTGAAAGTACATGTAGGAGGTACGAGCACTTAGATTAAACCGTCTTTTCCACTAACGGTCCGTCGCATATCAGTTGCACGTGCTGTTTAAAACGCCGTCACGCATCAGGCAGGTTTGATTTTTCCCAGTCTATGGATGGGGTGGGGATTCCGGAAAGATCCATGACTCTGACTCCATGTAATATTCTTGCGCATTAAGAATGATTTGTTCCGTTTTATTTTTTGCGTTTCATTGTGACGTGGACGTTACTCATATGTCGACATTTAACCCGTTGTTTTTGTTATATATCATCAGCGCGCACAGGCAAGGGGAAACAACTCTGTTTCAAGATAGGTACGATATTTTTTCAATGTACAGAATTCAATAGATTGTTTCATAAAGCTGCTGCAGTAAGACTTATGTGTGTAAGCGTTTGTTTGAGAGAAACGGGAAATGTACATCTACGCACAGTTATAATCTCTCTAACACACACACCGGTATTCAAAGACTTTATGCGTTACATACACACACACGCACACACACCTCATGTTGAACCTCATGTTATCACGCACGCATCTGCATATATTCACTCACGCACGCACGCACGCACGCACGCACGCACACACACACCACCATGTACCCACACACGTCTACAACAAACTGACCGCTCGATGCAATGCTGCATCCAGTTGGCGTAAATATTGTATTATTGTACAGAAGGATCTCGTGCCTGTATGCGCCGCCCCAGAATATCCCACATATGTTCAAGGGGGTTCAAATCTGGGCTCATTGTTGGCCAGGGTAGAGTCGTTATTGTATTGGCCCTGGACGTCTGTGTTTCCACCAACGTCCTTCGCCACATGTTCATATCCTTGAATTGATACCCAATTCTCTACAAAGGGTGTTATTTCTTCAGTATCTCAGTCCCCTCCAGTTATATATCATGCATATGACTCAAAGTATCATGAAGGTCAACCACTGCCCCAGATGCAATGTCACTTGTTCTTGTTCTACTGAAGGATAAGGTATGTCAGATACATATTACCTCCACGCCGTGTGTTTCTCTATCTGTACAGACTGATAGGTCTGACGCAACTGTATCTACTGAAGGATAAGGTACATGTATGTCAGATACATATTACCTCCACGCCGTATGTTTCTCTATCTTTACTGACTGATAGGTCTGTCGCAACTGTATCTAGAGAAGGATAAGGTATGTCAGATACATAGTACCTCCACGCCGTATGTTTCTCTATCTTTACTGATTGATAGGTCTGTCGCAACTGTATCTACTGAAGGATAAGGTATGTCAGATACATATTACCTCCACGCCGTATGTTTCTCTATCTTTACTGACTGATAGGTCTGTCGCAACTGTATCTACTGAAGGATAAGGTATGTCAGATACATAGTACCTCCACGCCGTGTGTTTCTCTGTCTTTACTGACTGATAGGTCTGTCGCAACTGTATCTACTGAAGGATAAGGTACATGCATGTCAGATACATATTACCTCCGCGCCGTGTGTTTCTCTGTCTTTACTGACTGATAGGTCTGTCGCAACTGTATCTACTGAAGGATAAGGTATGTCAGATACATAGTACCTCCACGCCGTATGTTTCTCTGTCTTTACTGACTGATAGGTCTGTCGCAACTGTATCTACTGAAGGATAAGGTATGTCAGATACATAGTACCTCCACGCCGTGTGTTTCTCTGTCTTTACTGACTGATAGGTCTGTCGCAACTGTATCTACTGAAGGATAAGGTACATGTATGTCAGATACATATTACCTCCGCGCCGTGTGTTTCTCTGTCTTTACTGACTGATAGGTCTGTCGCAACTGTATCTACTGAAGGATAAGGTATGTCAGATACATAGTACCTCCACGCCGTATGTTTCTCTATCTTTACTGACTGATAGGTCTGTCGCAATTGTATCTACTGAAGGAAAAGGTATGTCAGATACATATTACCTCCACGCCGTATGTTTCTCTATCTTTACTGACTGATAGGTCTGTCGCAACTGTATCTACTGAAGGATAAGGTACATGTATGTCAAATACATATTACCTCCGCGCCGTGTGTTTCTCTGTCTTTACTGACTGATAGGTCTGTCGCAACTGTATCTACTGAAGGATAAGGTATGTCAGATACATAGTACCTCCACGCCGTATGTTTCTCTATCTTTACTGACTGATAGGTCTGTCGCAACTGTATCTACTGAAGGATAAGGTATGTCAGATACATATTACCTCCGCGCCGTGTGTTTCTCTGTCTTTACTGACTGATAGGTCTGTCGCAACTGTATCTACTGAAGGATAAGGTACATGTATGTCAGATACATATTACCTCCACGCCGTGTGTTTCTCTGTCTTTACTGACTGATAGGTCTGTCGCAACTGTATCTACTGAAGGATAAGGTATGTCAGATACATAGTACCTCCACGCCGTATGTTTCTCTATCTTTACTGACTGATAGGTCTGTCGCAACTGTATCTAGAGAAGGATAAGGTATGTCAGATACATAGTACCTCCACGCCGTATGTTTCTCTGTCTTTACTGACTGATAGGTCTGTCGCAACTGTATCTACTGAAGGATAAGGTATGTCAGATACATATCACCTCCACGCCGTATGTTTCTTTATCTTTACTGACTGATAGGTCTGTCGCAACTGTATCTAGAGAAGGATAAGGTATGTCAGATACATAGTACCTCCACGCCGTGTGTTTCTCTGTCTTTACTGACTGATAGGTCTGTCGCAACTGTATCTACTGAAGGATAAGGTACATGTATGTCAGATACATATTACCTCCGCGCCGTGTGTTTCTCTGTCTTTACTGACTGATAGGTCTGTCGCAACTGTATCTACTGAAGGATAAGGTATGTCAGATACATAGTACCTCCACGCCGTATGTTTCTCTATCTTTACTGACTGATAGGTCTGTCGCAACTGTATCTACTGAAGGATAAGGTATGTCAGATACATATTACCTCCACGCCGTGTGTTTCTCTATCTTTACTGACTGATAGGTCTGTCGCAACTGTATCTACTGAAGGATAAGGTATTTCAGATACATATTACCTCCGCGCCGTGTGTTTCTCTGTCTTTACTGACTGATAGGTCTGTCGCAACTGTATCTACTGAAGGATAAGGTACATGTATGTCAGATACATATTACCTCCGCGCCGTGTGTTTCTCTGTCTTTACTGACTGATAGGTCTGTCGCAACTGTATCTACTGAAGGATTAGGTATGGCGTGGAAGTAACCTTCAACAGACTGTCCCCTGTTACTGACACAGTTGTCAGAGAGGGCTGGCTCATCTATGGCAACATATTCGTCATCATTGGTATAAGCATCAGAGGGATATTTCTCTTGTATCTAGAGGATTTTGAGAAAATAGAACCATGTTATTACTTGACAGATAATTGTGATCCACTGGATAAATATTTAATGATTATTACTTGACATGACCCTGGCCTCAGATATACATATTCTTTATTTATATGCACATCTATAGTTATGTCTATTTCGGAACTCAAATTACAAAACCTGAATCACTCTGTCCAAAAAAAGACACATTATGACGTTAGTTGATGCATTTAAGTATATTGTTACAGGGATAGCAATATTTCACATAATCATAGCATATATGGATATTGTAGCGTTGGTGGCAAGATTAATAACATGCGTTTTAGAACGTTAACTAGGCATATACTTCACAAGTACTACTGCATTTGACTTTTGTTTGCTTACCTTTGAGTCGTATGCGACTACAGCAGCAGTAATTGCAACTCCAAGTAGACCAGCAACACAGGTGCACCAGGCAATGCTGGCTAATAACACGGCACCAACACCCGAGAAGTGATAAAAAAAAAGAAAAAATAATTTGTTGTTCTTGTTGCTGTGTATTATCACTCCATACAGCTTCCTTCAACTGGCGAGAATGAAACATAAAGACATCTCTGATATAAAGTGAGTGAGTGAGCTTTTAACAATATTCCAGCAATATCACGGCGGGTGACACCATAAATGGGCTTCACACATTGTACCCATGTCGGGAATCGAACCCGGGTCTTCGGCGTGACGAGCGAACGCTTTAACCGCTAGGCTACCCGACCGCCCCTCTCTGATATAAAGGTAAGACAACACAGCTCATTACCCTTCACCAGTGATACGCTAGTGGCTTATACCTACATATCCCTCGAAATTCGAATGCAAATAGTGTGTGGGAATAGACGTTACCTTGTCGAAGGAATATAAAACGAACAGCATTGAAAATGCACCAGCAATAAATCTTGAAATATTACAAAAACAACTTGAGCAATGAACGATTTTAATTAGAACAGACAAAGACGGATTATTAAGAAAGACGACAAAGGAAACAGGAATACCACACAGTAATTACATTTACGTCATCAGTGTAAGGAAGACACATAGGGTAAAATGAAAAGTCAATATCTGGTATGTCCGCCATTGGCAGCAACACAGGCTATCCAACGTCTTCTCATTGATCGAATAAGTCTGCGAATAGTGTTCTGGGGCATTCCACTTCAAGTTCAAGTTCTCTTAGGTTCTGTAATTGCTGACGACGTGAGAGGCGTTGACCCAGGTAATCCCATAGATGTTCAATTGGCGATAGATCGGGTGACAGGGCTGGCCATGGAAGCAGAGGCACATTATTGTTCGCTAGGTACTGTGTTGAAACACGTGCTGTGTGTTGGCCCAGACGTGGTCGATCTCTGGTGGTTCTTGTCTGCTGGTATCTGCTCAGTAGCCTGAGGACTGTTGAATGATGGCATTGAAACCGTTGTGCAAAGACTCTACTTGACGTACCAACTTGAAGCATGCCCAAGGCACGTTCACGTTCCTCTGTTGTTATTCCTTGCATTTCTTGTGTCAGTACCCTTTACGTCTGCAGCAACAAGTGATGTTGCTTTTAAAAGTCTGTCTTATATAGCCCTATTCTGCATGCTTCCCGTGAAACAAAACTCGTTTTCCATTATGTGCACGCATTTGTTGCGTTTTGGCGATGTCGCTCACAAACAAATTAGGAATGTGTTTTGACGAGCTGTTCTTCTTCATGCTTCGTCCAGAACGTCGTATTTTACTCATTCACTTTTCTATTTTCATATGACTTAAGCCCGGATAAAAATACATCCATTTTCATGGTGGTGCGTTTTCAATGCTGTTCAGTATATTAAGGGTAATATCAATCATTCTTTGACTGTCTTCAAACTCTTCATCCCAGCTTTCATTGATAATGAAACTGTACTGATAGATGTTCGATGTCCCATTCGAAAGAATCAGGTTTTACTTCGGACTTCCTGTAATTTCCTTCTTCAATACTCCGCGACTGAAATACCATGTGCTAAATGGAGGTGCCGGGTAGGCACAGACTGAGAAGAAGCCAGAGGCTGAATGTGATTGTCCGTCCTCGATAACTGATATTTCGCCGGTCTTTGCTTCTATCTTCCATGGCTCAGCTGAAATAATAAAAGTCAAAATGCTGTCGAAATCCAGATAAATTATGGTATAATTTTAATTTGTAATCGCATGGTAGCGTCATATTGTGACAGTTCGCACTGCGACAACTATATACCCCATGCCATAACCAATGAGACATGCAGAATTTCTAATGCTATTTATTTGAGACAAATACGTTTAAGTAACAATGTCTCATATCTTGCCACGGAAATTTATTGAGGGGAATACAGGTAGTTCCTGGTTTTGTACATTCACAATGAAAGTTAGCAAAGCATCTCTGACTAGTTATAGTGATTAATTATACACTGTTCATGGTTTAGCTTTAACAAAAGCATGATGCTCTTCGACCGAAGTTGTACCTAATGAGCTGCTAGCACTGCAAACGTATTTTCCAAGGTCAGAACAAGTGATATCTGTTATGTTACCTTGTCTACCTTATCATTGCCTTGTCTTTTCAGTTATTCTGCCATGTCCAGTGTGAATAACAGATACCCTACACATTTAAAGGTGGCATGCTGTCCCTTTCAAACGACGGTTTGTGTTGTCCTATTTACCACTACATCTTTCATACCCGGTGCGACTGAAATTGACAATGGAAGATTATGCATTTAAACGCAGTGTGTGCAGTATCCTCATCATTTATTTGTTTAAATAATACCAGAATGGTCTGGTGTCTCCTTGACATTGAACAGGAATTCGAACTACATAGAGATGGCATAGTTAACATAAAACATGAATTTAATATCGCACCCCAAACTTAGAGCAGACGAAATCAGAGTTTGCACATTATTTGAATTAGTTGCACAGCATACGGTCATCGAAACGAGTCTTCTATCTTTCGGCATGAAATGTTGCCTTGATAATTCTGGGGGGCACGGGTGGCCCAGTCGTCTAAGGCGCCGCGATTCGCTGTGCAGAGTTGCATCCCTTGGGCACGCCAGAAACCTATGATTGTGGGTTCGAATCCCGGTTCGCCCCGATTATGTTTCTAGGTTTGTCAGCACCATACCCGTGCTCGTGGGTTTCACCGAAGTGGTAAACGTCTGAGACCTGCATCACTTCGGGCTTTCCTCCCACATTAAGCTGGCACGCCGTGATATAACTGGAATACTGTTAAAAGCGGCGTTAAACCCAACTCACTCACTCACTTGATAATTCTGTGTGAGTGAAAGTGCTTCATTGTAGTTCTCACCATTATCAGAGTTACAATTTACTTTTTTTATTTTCCTGTTGTATTTTGAAACCTCTGAAATTAAGAGTTATAACTTGAAGAGGAGGAATGATTTGCCGAAGTTTCACCAAGTGTGCAATTTCAGATTTAGTTGTAAATAGCGTCTTATCATCTTTGAGATGTGAACTCCAGATTTTGACCCATTGCCCTTAATCTTTTAAATCATGTTCCACATGATTCACATGTGTATGCAGGAATTGATTTTAGATACCTAGTTCCTCCTGGATTTGCGTTTATTTTATTTAAATGGGCCATGTACCTCTCACTTTGGCGCTCGTGATTTTAACATTATTCAGGTTAACTAGCTTTTTTTACAATCATTATCAAACCATGGTTTACGTGTCTGACTGTTTGAAGAGGACTTAGGAATAATATCGTCTCCAGTGGTATTTAATTGATCTGAAAATAGTTGTGTATGAAACATTACTGAAATTGTCAGGTGTTACAATATAGATTGTAAGTAGTGTTGGAAAATGGTCACTTCCACAAAGGCCATCATTGACGGAACATTCAAATTCGTTTAAAATATTTGAATCTGTAAGTGAAATGTCAAGGGCAGAGTATGTGCCAGGGGTAGGATGCAGTTTTAGATCCATCATTGAAGATGCATAGATCATTGTTTGAGATAAAGTCTTCAGGGACTTTTCCCTTGCTAGTGTATCAGTACCGTTTAAATCACCCCTGATGATACAGTGTTCGGGAGCTGATCATACAAAGTCTGAAGACCTGTATGGCGGACAGTTGAGGAAGGTGGAAGATACAATGAACATAATGTAACACAGACAGCAACAGTTTGAAGATTAGTGAACAGGGCTATTGATTATGTGTGATTATGATCTGTGTTCTCTGAGGACGTTTCTTGGAGACAAAAAGCTGACGGTTAAAGATCTTGAATTAAAAGTTGTACTTTATTAAAATCTTCTTTAGACCTCTGCAATTCCATTGTTATGTTTTGTGGATTCATGGTGGTGCTTCCACAGGAAATATGTCACGCGAACGTGAGGAGTGCGTGAGTGAGTGAGTTAAGATTTATGGTCACATCGGCAATATTTCAGCCATATCTTGACATATTTTTTGCTGATTTTGTTTTAACGAATTTCTTTCTTTGAAAGATAAACAATATCTGTTCCTGTTATTTTTTTGCTGATTTAGAAGTCTAAGACTCGAATCTCATAACAGTTTTTGGTTTTGGAGGTGTCACAGGTGAAGGTGTAGCATCTTATTTTTGTAGTAAAGCAGGGGCAAGAAATTGAACAGACTTACCCATGCCAAATCAGTCTGCCATTCGATAGAGGCGGTGGCGGAGGACGAGAGACTGCATGCAGCAGAGTATGAAATGGTAGAGGTGGTTGCAGTAAAACATACAACCCTATAAGTTTCATGGTATGAGAGATTTGGTTAATATTGAATTTAATTATCTGTAATTCACATGCCACACAGGACAGGATTTAGAAGAGGCCATGTGGTTATCAATGCAGTTCCTGCAGTCAATGTTCTCTTGCTTGTCACCGCAGTGGTAACAAACAGCAGAGGCCGGCATGGCAGGACTTGGATCCATGTCCAAATGCTTGGCAGGTGTATCACAGGAGTGATGGGGATGTACACCTCCGTTCTATTTCTACAATAACAGACTTTGATAGATTGTGGAATTTTCAAACGGGCAACAATGAACAGGTATGTGTTGGTCGGTTCAACCAAACCATCCGGACAGACTGTTGGACACGTTCTTGGACCAAATCCTCTTCGGTCATGCCAGACAAGCAGCAAGCTCTGTCGCGGACAATTCCCTCAGATGAGAATAATAAATGAACGTGTCCAATAGTCTGATCGGTTGGGGGTATTTTCGCCACATGAATGGTCAGACTCTATATATCTTCGTTTTGCACCAGGTGAAGGGAAGCCATGTGGAAAAGAAAAATGGTTCAGCACCCCTCCCTCACCCATGGATGTCAACGAGGACAGTCTTATGCTGCAGCAGATCTCCAAGCTGCAAAGAGCGAGGATAAGGCAGTGTTTTGCTCCATCGAATTTGCCACGAGAGCTCAAACTATCTACCAAAGTTAAGGACAGACTGGTTCGGCCCATGACAATCAATTGGAGACGTACAGAATTCGGAGTTCAGCATCACCAGGTTGGCCTGTGAGTCATTTGTGGGCCAAGGGCTCTAAGTAAGTTTATAGATTGATACATATAAAATAGACATTTAGAATAAATTTATGTTACAATATCAACGTTTGTGGGAAATAGAGTATGAACAGGGCATGGTATGACCAGCCGATTGATATAATCGTGCCCATTCTACCACCCGTCTAGGCAAAGTTAGGGTCGAAGTGGTGCTTTGGACTGAGAAACACAAATTGACAGCCCAACACCCTCAGCCACCAGACTCCCATCCTCTGCCGAAATAGGGACGCAACACATGGCAAACAGGTTGACCAATTTGGTCGCCTCTTAGGATCAGCAGTGGGGTACTGGAGGGCACATTCTACCCCGGGTCCTCACGGGGTCCATGCTATCAATGACAATGGCAGATCCATCGTCCCTTTTGCAAAAGATTCGCCATGAAATTGATTCTTGATTACTTTTGATCGTGGATTCCTTCTGTGTTCAGTGTTATGTTGTACTTTCAGGCTCAATACAATGACAGACACCCGTGTCAGACACAGGAACGCGCACACGCACGCGCATATGCACGTGGACTACATACCCATATGTAAAATATGTATACGATTCTTGAATACTTGTGCTCGTGGATTCCATCAAAGTGAAAAACATCTGTGTTCAATATGCACAGACACACATGACAGATACAGGAACGCGCACACGCACGCGCACATGCACGTGGACTGTTAAACACGTACAATTACAAGTATATGCTGCGACAACCAAGAGGAATTTCAAAAGTTTCTCATCGTGGTCATTGTGTTATCTTCCATTCATAACTGTGACATGCTTGTGGCATGAGTGTGATAGTCTTTCTTGAATACTGATCAGTTGGTGAATGTTCTTTCACTTGTAAAACATGACATCCGTACCTTGGTTATCCACAGCTCAACAATCAACATCACACATGACCCAAATAGATGGGAAACAAGATAATGTAAGAAAACAGGTAACTGCGTTTTCTTATGGCCTTCGATGATATAAATTATACCTCTTTGGAACAATTGTTGCTGTCGAGGGAGTTTAATTAGGGATTTCATTAAAAAATATGTTAATGTGTGTGAAGGAGTATCCATGTATGCGTCCAGCAATGCAAAACATGTACATCATGTGAAACTGTCACTCAACTCTTGGGCATATGTAATAGATGTATAATATATTTTACCAGCTTTCATATTCTAATAAACATAGACATAACACCAACAACGAGCATCATTTGATATATGAAAAAGTGTATGCTACAACAACCAAGAATAATATAAAGTTTCTCATTTCATAATTGTGACATGCTTGTGACATGATTGTGATAGTCTCTATTGACTACCGATCAGTTGATGAATGTTCGTTAACTTGTAAAACGTGACTTCTGATCCTTGGTTATGCACAGTTCAACAATCAACATCACACATGACCCAAATAAATCGGGGAGATAATGTGAGAATACAGGTAATTGCATTGTAAAAAAATATAATATAAATTACACCTCTTAGGTTTGTTTTCAGAACTATTGTTAACGTTGTTATTATTTGCTGTCGAGGGAGTTTAGATTTGTTATAAACAAATATGTTAAAATGGATGAAGACGCTAATTTGTGTGAAGGAGTCTCCATGTATGTGTCCTTTTTCCATTTACTCCAAGAATACAAAACGTGTACATCATGTGAAGTTGTCACTCAACTAGGGCCTGCTGGGTTATCTATCCCTTGATATGAAGATGCGCCATTAGAGGACGACGTCACAACAGGTTGTAAATCTGATTGTGGAACTGCCTGACAGTAGGGTGGAGGGTCATCCTTCACGACTTCACTGTAAGCTGGAGGTGGAGTATTCATGCCGTGCTGGGTAGTTGCCGTAGTTGGTGGGACAGTGTAGACGGTGTTCAGGTTGGCTTCACGTGATCTGTTTCGTTGTGACTGGTCACTGGGTGTGAATTTTTTCTTGGAGTAAATATCACAGCAGCAACCGGTTACAATTGCCACGCCCACAATGCCGCCGATTACCCCTCCAATTATGCCTCCATAGTTCGGTGAAACAGACGCTGTACAAAAACAAACAACACGAAAAGGAACTTAAATATAGACGAATAACGCACTTATTAAGTCCATTGAATGTTATTGCTGTGAAGTTTCTGGATACAGAAGCTGAATAATAATTATATTCTCGTTCAAGGTGATTTTTTAAAATATTGCTTGCCCAAAGAACGACTGTCACAGATATGTGTATTACATGACCTTATAAGTCCTCTGGTAGAATGCGCGTTAAATATTGTTTCGGAATAGATTCCTGGACGTTTCACAACAATTAAATTATTGCAAAAGTATTGTGGTTTCATAATCCTATTGCGTTGATGTCTCATGATGTTTCACCTAACCTGTCTGAAGTTTCCAAGGTTCTAGATTGCTTGAGAAGTTAATGTTAAAGGGAGATCTAGCGGTTTTCATGTTTTTCTTGCTGGTTCTCATGCTGGGGAAACGTTTGCACAGAAGGTAATAACATACGCATATATCTCATTGTATTACATTCATCGAGCCATTGATTCAAGCGGGATATAGGTGTCAATTGCCAATTGTTCAACTACAGAGGACAATTACAATGAATCGACAACTATCCCCTCTACAACCCGTGACACATTATTTACAAACAATGAAACAGTGTATAACTGTTTAGATTAAGGCCGCTTTGTAACTATTTCAGACGTGCACAGGTGTGGCATCTTGATGCAATGTGAAACGAATGAACACTGGTCTCGTAAACATAACCAGGGCGAATATGTTTAGTCATCCTGACAACCGTGTCCCGCCCCTCCACCTCCATGGTCAACCCCTACCCTCGAGATACTCCTTAGTCATCTAAACACGTGGTATGTATAATGTTTAACCCCAAATGTTCTGCAGAAAGTAGTTAGTATACTGTATGGTGCAAAATACGCTGCAGGTGTTAATCAACACGGATACAATGGAAAGGTACAATGACGGAGACGTGACATAAACGTTATAGTAGGGGTGCCGATTGATGCATTTCATTCGTCCTGTCTTAACAGATTCGATGTATACAACTTAAAAACTTACAGGAAGACGTTGGCTCGACAGCAGTGAAGGCCAGTTTAAATCCTTTGAAGGAGTTCGAACTATCGGAGAGGAATCGAACCTTCATACTCATCCCTGTACTCTGTGTAACTGGTCCATGCGATCCACACCATCGACCAAGCGAGCGTTTATATGTTCCAGTGACTATTGCAAGAATAGAACATGTGTGTGATATTATGAAGATATTGTTATACTGACAACAAATCACATACACATGCTAGGATGCTAGCTGTGTTAAGACAGGCATTACTTTTAACATATATTTGGGAATGATATTCAATTATTCCACATGACCATTTTATTTTTATTTTTTTATTTTAGTGTAAAGTGGGGGTATGTGATTCTGGTCGATGACATTTCCTACTTTGTAGCTCAAACGACGAGGTATAACCTGGATTAACACCGTGTTATAGCAATGATAAAGCGACACTGGTCTTACAAATTCAGCTAAACTCGTTGACATAGGGACACGTATTCGTATGCATAATACACTGTCTCTCTTACTCAATTCTAGGAAAACCCTTAAGTCAATCATTACCGTCATAGAGCTGCACAAAATCATAGGAACACAGGTGGTCTGACACAAGGTAGAAATGCACAGCTTTAACATGGATGACATATCCTTCAAGGCGGGTGCTGATTGTCCATGAACAATCTGCATGGCTAAAATTAAACAATACATTATATATTGTAAAATATTATACAAAAATCGAATTATGGCATGATCTGAGTGTTGTTTGTGACGTAACGCCACAGTTTTGCAAATTCGCAACAGGATAACATTAATTGCGACAGAAATGTACTACTTTAACCTGGATTACATATCCTTTGACATCAGTGCTGATTGTCCATGAACAGTCGATATTGCTAAAGTTAAAACAATACATTAGTATTGTAAAATATAGCACAACAAAACGAATTATAGCATCATCTAAGTGTTGTTCATGATGCAACGCCACTGTTTTGCAAATTCGCCACAGGATTACGTAAACTGCGACACAATCTACACAGACATTTCTGGTGTTTCTGTTGACTTTCTTAAAGATTACTACATTCAATGATCAAATACTATGCTCTGTTTTACATTTTGTTTGTTGACCATATGTTAAATTGTCGAACACACAGGTTCAAGAACGACTGACAATCGTTTGCGATAACCAAAGGAAGATATGGTTAATTCTATACTCAACAACAAAAGTTCCTGTAACACCAATATTTTGGTGTTTTTTAGTGTAAAGTTTGGTTTTCAGTATTGTATTACATGTATGGAACCAAGTCACAAAAACGCAACTGCTACAGAAAAGCATGCTTTCCTTGCAAAAGTTGACTTTTAGGCAAGCCCCATGCATTTCATTACCCAAGAATGGGTATTTAAACATGTGCGTTAACGGGATTCCATATGCTTTGTTTAGCATCGTGCTGACAACAACCACTCAGAAAAACAGCAAAATTACCCATATATTCAACACTACGAAATGCCACGCCTGTCCGAAAATGAGCGTCTGCGAGCCATTGGTATGCTTGAAGCAGGATCGCGTCAACGTGATGTTGCAGGAGAAGTTAACGTCCACAGAAACACTAATTGGTGTTTATGGCAACGTTGGCAACAGACGAATGCAGTCACAGACCATCGTCGCGTAACCAGTAATCGACAAGACAACTGGATTCGAAAAAAACACACCTACGAAATCGATTCCAGCCAGCAACAGTGACTGCAAGAAGCATCCCTGGCCTTCGACGAATATCTTCACAAACCGTACGTCGTTGCCTAAGATGTGCACGGACTGTCGCCAGAAGACCCGCCAGACGTCCCATTTTGACAGGAAACCACCGTCAAGCACGTCTATAGTGGTGCAGACAGCGTCTACGCTGGACGGCCATGCATTGGTTCTATTCACTGACGAGTCTCGTTTTCACCTCAGCCACATCGATGGACGGATTCGAGAGTACGTCGAGGTGGACGTTCCGTCAATCATTGTGTCAGCATCAGCATCAGCATCAGACAGCATCTACGCCGGATTAAGTTTGGTAATCTGAATGTGCAAAAAGATCATCAATATTGATAGCGTTTTACATTAGCTGCACGAAATAGGGCTGGAACAAACATTAATAATATACTGTCGGAAATAGAAATAAACTGATTTTTGTCCTTTTTTAATATCGCCAATGTGGACATTGGGGACAAGTTCTATTGGCGATATTAAAAAAGGACAAAAATCAGTTTATTTCTATTTCCGACAGTATATTATTAATGTTTGTTCCAGCCCTATTTCGTGCAGCTAATGTAAAACGCTATCAATATTGATGATCTTTTTGCACATTCAGATTACCAAACTTACAATCTGAGCTATTATAAATATAAGATGCCCACGACATAAATTGCAAAGAACAAGGAAGGACAGGCGTGGTTTATTTCACATTCATTTCTTGTGGTGCAGGCACGTTTGTTTGTTCGTTGTTGAAAGCCGCACTCCGCAATATTCCAGCTGTATGGCGGCGGTCTGAAAATAAACAGTCTCGACCAGACAATCCTGTGATTAACACCATGAGCATCGATCCACGCAATTGGGATACGATGACAAGCATCAAACATGTCAGCAAGCCCGTCACCTTTTACGGCAAGCATGGGTTGCTGACGACGTACTCTACCCCGGATCTTCACAGGTAAGGTGCAGACATGGGTCTACCTATTTTGTATATCCATCAGTTGCTATGAAACATGCCTAACTTAAACCAAAGAACGGAAATATTCTGTAGTCGTTTGTTTGTGTGAGAAATATGTCCGATGAAATGGTAAGCTGTGCAAACTATACAAAAGACACTATCTGAGCTACTAACTGAGCTGTGTGTCTCCGACGATAAGCTTACAGTGAGCTTTACTGTATGTTGCTTTACACGTAGAATACTTAAAATTCTATTGGTCAGTGACATTTGGATTCATTTCCATCTAGACTACAGATTCGTATCTCATTTTTAAAATTGTAGTAAATGATAACCACGGTGCTGAGATAAATTTGTACTTGTCCTACCACTCGGGGAATTTTGATGTACCTCTTTGTGGCCGTGATTATCGCAACACGTGTAGTGCATACTCACTTGGGATAATGCAGAGGGTAATTCGGTGATTCAATATATTTCGTTTTATAATTGTTTATCTCTTCGTCTTTGCCACAACCTGAAACGTTGAATAGTCACACAGCATTAGATGGACTCATGAGTAGAGTTTTGATTGAGTGATGATGAGGATGTCCAAGGAGCAACGGGATTGTTCACATTGAGAGGAAAAACAAAGAAGGGATGTGGTAATGACTTTCCATAGCTGTTAAATATCTAGTATTATCGCTTATGTTTCACAAATATGAAATACCTTCATCAAACGTTATCGAATTGGTGAAATGTGTTAACAAGAAAGATAATTAGAGTTTTGTTCTTTTCAATAAATCCATGTTGAAAAACATTCATAACATTAACTTTATCTGGCATTTCAACAGAGGAACAATGCGTCTTGTTGTACCACCTTCCTTGGTTTAGTTATTATTATAAATGATGTTGCAGTTTTAATGTTAGGACGTATGGATAACTCATGCGGTTAACCAGTGGAACAAGACAATCGTCATTTTAATCAGAGACAGAAAGTACCTGACGTCTTGTATTTCAAAGAAAATCCTCTTCCTGTCACAGAGCCGTCAGTGTGGAAGGTGATAGTCATGGCGTTACTGGAGCTGACCACGTCCCTGGTGCCAGTACAGTATTTACCCAGCTTAGTGCCGTAAGACGAGAAGCCTTGAATATATACATTGAATGACCCATGTCGTCGAGGCATACACGTTAAGATACTAGAATTGAAGTCAAGTTGAGGTTAATAAATTAATTATTGAGCATATTTTTGCAAACTAAATCAACAAAAAGAGCAATATGACTTTTTTTCATTTAAGCACTTTCATAAAATTGAAAATCGTGCTTACCGTCACTGAAGAGGAGATACTCTCTTGCACAGGTGGCTTCATATTCCAAAGAAAGAGCTCTAATTTCGGCTTTTATTTTATATCCAGCAGGTGCAGAAATTGTCCACTTGCACTCCATATTGCTACAATGAATGATGTGGTGTACTCTTTAAACGTAAGCACAGATGAGATCCAAAAGCAATCAACATATGATGGTGATAATTGAATGTTACCTTGACACCTTGAAACCATGAATATGACCAGAGCAAAATATATAACCAACATAACGTTTCTCCCCAGGGAAGGTAAATAATTAAATTCTTTTATCGTGATGGTGTTCCCAATTATTTAAAAGCTGCAAGATAGTCTTTAGGCATAAACGAGAGATCCCTAAACCTGATTTAAAGTCTGGATTATCCGAAGGCATCAATGACTAGGGAAGGGGTAGAATGCCAGAGTAGAGGTTCAAACTATGCAGAATCTCTGTCCCAATATGAAATGTTCAAACAATATGTCATGTAGTCTCTCAACAATAACTCATCATCATTTCAAGGTTTCTGTTGTGGATGGCACCTTACAATCTTAGTGTGCAGTGACTGGATGCAGATAAGATGATTGCACTCATATAGCGACGTGCATCCACCATGTGTGGCTGCCTGTGCTTGTCCTGACGAATGCCACTTTTAGAGTGCGAGGCCACTGAGATTCCATGCCGTAGTTTAACACGAATACCCTCAGACACAGTATACTGCCTGTATACTTACTGTGAACATAGACAACCACACTTAAATCTTTGCATGTGAATTAACCAAAAAGTAGGTCATTTCCCAGAAAGCCGTCAGAAATGAATACATTTTTTATGTACACATATAAATAAAATTATATTCGTAATTATTGACACTTTTGTCAGCTTCAATAGTTCGCGATAATGGTAATGGCATCTCGGTTAAATTCACCATGAAAATAAAGTTTTTGGAATTTAAAAACCCTTCAATCAGTGAACTCTCTAATTCGAAAACCCCCCCATTTCTTTTGATGTATTCTGGAGGCAAATATAAAATACCAAGGTAAATATCATCATCAACACTAAACATATCTTTTCCAGTCTTTCTCGGCTAACACAATACTACCTTATCTTCGGCGATGAAGGTAAGTTAAAGGTAGCCATAAAGCGTTATGTACAAACGCTGCATTATCTCAATGCAGTATTGTTCAATTTAACGTCCTTCGGTGAGGTGCTCTTAAACACTACAGGATATTATCAATGTGTGTCATTCAGTTGTGATGTATTATGGTCATGTATTATGTTAGGCCTTCCAGGCTTTGGATATAGGTCGGAGGCTTCCTTATATGCCAGATTTCAATGATGTGTATCTAAGACTTTTACCACAAGGTTACACTCACAGGCACGAGTATGATGCGGACAAGTCAAGGATAATCGTCAGGGAGATATTTCCAAGCGCTGCTCAATCTCAACAGAGTATTGTCCTGATTTAGGGTGTATAAACACTATATGATACCATTGGTGTGTGCAATTCAGTTGTGATGTATTATGGTCATGTGTTATGTTAGGCCAGTAAAGTCAAGGATAATAGACATGGAAAATCTAGGATTTGAAACCATGATCATAGGATTCAGGCATGTTTTTCTGCACAGCAAATTGCAACGACAAAAACTATTGGGTCACGCGTTCGGTCCCTCGTGGTAATAAGGGTAATTGTATGTATTGGTCACCTTATGGCCCGAAGGTTTCATTATATTAACATGCCAGTTATCAATAAGGGGCATCAACCAAGATGTATATATGTACTTACTTGTTGTAATTGTTGTTAGGGTAGCCAGGAGACGACAAATATCTCCAGGTGGACGTAGAGGCGCTGAGCAAAGGACTGCTACAATTAAGCCCATTTGTTATTTCTATAGAAACAAAAAGGACAGCGAGAGTGAAAGGACAATTGTTATTTTTTTAAGGTTATAAAGCGATAGAACATATTTCAGTTGAAAAAGTAAATGAACCTGTTTTTCGTCTAAACTCACTTACGAGTATATAACTAGTTAGTAAACATCATGCAAAAATACTTTTAAATTTTATAACGACATCTGCATAGTTTAGAAACGAGAAAAGGTTTATTTTTTGTCACTAAATGTATCGTTTTATTTGTACAAATATCAATTATATTTTGTTTCGCAAACACCCATTGTAGACGTAACACTATACTGTGTCCCATGTGACTGAAGTGTGTCTAGAAGCAGTGGCCAAGTAAATAATCTAATTCTACCATCAATACCAGCCCAAAGCACCATTCAATATGACCAACCCCACATCCCTTACACCATGACCCCGATTATTTAATAGCCGGCCGTAAACACACACCTGTAGTAGTTGTAGTAGTTGTACTTGTAGTAGTTCTATATCCAGCTTTGTATTTCAGATTAAATCCTAGTGCTGTGTCAGAGCCGTCGGTGTGGAAGGTAATGGTCATGTAGTTTCTGGAACTGACGACTAACCTAGTGATGTAACTACGACCACAATATTTTCCCAATTGAGCACCGAAAGACGTGGAACCTTGAATAAATAAGTAAATATATTTATTCACTCGTGACATCGGTTTAGAGACATACACTTATATGTATACATCTTAGTAATCGAATCAACTTGAGGCTAATGCTATTGGTTATTGATCAAAACTCAATACAAACGTAACCTTGAATAAATATATTCTGTGGCAATAATCTCTCATGAGTACTTATTACACTAATAAATTAAGTGAACTTGAATTATTTCGGATGCATGGTGTAATTTGGACTGATAATACAGATATTGATCAGAATTTGTTAAACACCAATACAGCAATACACAGTTATGATTATATATACTTGAAATATTTATTAAAATTATGTACATGGTGCTTACCGTCACTGAAGAGAAGGTAGTCACTTGAACAAGCTGTCGAGTTTTCCACATTAAAATACACAACTTCGACTTTAATTGCATATCCAACGGGGGCAGAGATTGTCCATTGGCAGTTCAGGTTGCTGCAAATAGAACTTGCTACATACAGCTTTATATACATACATACAAACACACACAAACACACACTCTGTTTGGACCAAAGTATTCATACAATCACATGCATATCAACACTAGCATGACACAATATGAATGGTTTTCATGAACATCGACGATTAACAGTTTGTGAGTGTGTACGCATTCGTCTAAGACGCCGCAATGTGCTGTGCAGAGTTTGGCACGCACCAAACCTATTGTTCAGTTATTATCCTAACTTACAAGTAACATGCTACATAGCTGTCAACACGTGTGCAGTGCTCCGTTCAAGTCAGATATGAAGTGCTACCTAAAGGTCTTTACAACTGTATAATCTGTAACAATGAGTTGAGTAAGCAGGTGTTACGCTGCGTGGAGATTCAGGCACAATCAGGCTTCACACATCACACTCGTGTGAGGAACCGAAGCCTGAAATTGAACATTGCGAGTGAACGTGATATTGGTGGAAGTCAGTAACAGAATCTGGAGGTAATTACCGGTTCAAACTAACATACTTGTTGATGTAGATCGTATCCATGGACCAAGACACAAGTGTTAACTCGTCACATGTGTAGTGCAAACTTCAGGTCACGTGTGTAGTGCTACCTTCAGGTCACGTGTTTGGTGCTATTCACTTGAGACATGTGTAGTGCTACCTTCAGGTCACGTGTGTAGGGCGTCCTTCAGGTCACGTGTTTGGTGCTATTTACTTGAGACATTTGTAGTTCTACCTTCACGTCACGTGTGTGGAGCCATTAGCTACCCTTGCAGTGTTATTTGTCAATTGAGTAGACCTACTAACTGACTGACTAACTACTACTCATTTGTTACGCGAGTAGGTACCTACTTGGAATAGTTTGAAGGATAGCCAGGAGAAGTCAAGTGCGTCCATGCAACAGAAGAGGCGGACAGATCTGATAATCCACAAGAGTGACCTTCAGTTAACATAAAGGAAAACAAAATGTAATAACGAGCATATTCATAATAATTCACAATTAATCAAAACGACAAATTGACGATTTGTGATAACAACTACAAGGATTATAACTTAGGGGATTAACGTCGTTCGTCGTAAAAATCCCATTGGGGTTTATGAAGTCTGTTTAGGCACCAACAGATGAGATCGTGCCTGTTATTGTCAAGGATGTTCAATCTGATGCCTGACAAGCTGTAAGCTGTGAGTAACTCAGTGGTGGGTACTCTGTTAAATAAGGAACAAGTCTCTCACAGAATCATTCGTCACCACTCGCCCCTTTCCGTAACCTGCAAGAAGACTCGTCCCCCTATCGATGAATGTTATGTGCGAAAATACGACAAACCAATCAGAATGCGCGTATGATTTCAAGTTCTTTGCCAAAGAATCCCTCAGAAATTTTTTTCTGTTTTTACATATGTCTTGCATCTAAAAATATACCCAAGACACAGTTAAATGTGTTCAATCAAACTGAATAATTTCGCATGTCCTGATATGCTTTTAATTGCATCTGAAATATAAATGATATATGGGGAAATATATGTGAACCATTGGGCAACGAGTTGACAATCGTTTTAGGTATGCCTGTTACGACGTAAATTGTAATAAAAAGGTAAATTGTAATACTTGCAGCAAATTGTAATAATTTTGACGTAGATACGTAATAACAACGTAAATTGTAATAAATTTTGACGTAAATTGTAATACGCAAATTGTAATAAAAATTGACGTAAATTGTAATAATCTCAACTTGCGGTAAAATGAAATAACTTTTTACATAAATTGTAATAACCTTATAAGTTTAGTGTCAAAGGCGTTAAATGCCTAGAACCTATCCTTGTCAGGGTTGGTACAGGGTTTATCGTACAATTGTCATTAAAGTATGGGTGTGGGGGAGGATTGAGGTCGTTATCGTGAATTGTTGTATAATTATATGTATATATAAACGCATTGGAATTTCATTTCTATGGTTGTCCAGAAGAGGATTAATTACTAGAATGAACTTTGTTTTCTTATTTATTTGAGAAATACTCTGTGTGTTTTGTATTATATTTTGATGAAGAATTCAAATACATCAAATGAGTGACAAATCTCCTGTGCAATGTCAAATGAAAAAAACAGTCGTCAGCAAATGCAGCATAGACTTCCCATGTATGGGAAAGGAGAATACTTAATACATAACATTATATACAATGTTTTTTTTAATATCAAAAGAGGGGCGTGGATATTTTTTACCTACATTGCATATACTATTAGATATTGTCGATCTCTGTGAACTTCTCACAGATAAAGAAATAATAATAAATAAATGCAAACCATGTTAACTTATGCAATATTTGTAGCAATATATGATTAACATATGGATAATTAATATAGCATAAAATATTTCCTTTCATAACAAGAAGTATATTTAATGAAATAAATGAATAAATGTAACTGTCTGGATTCCTTTCATATGTCATGAAGAACTAACAACAACTTACTGACAACTTTTGCTGGGATAATAACTCCTTGCCCCAACAACAAAAACATAATCCATCATGATAACGGCACGAAATCATAATTCAAAGCATACAAAAATAATATCCGGTATCTTCGGGCATGTCTTGTTGAGTTTCAAAAAGCATCAGAATGTATAATAAAATTTGTTGCATTCAATTATTGCTGAAATATATTTGTTGCAGGATTGAAAGGATGGAAAATCTATAATTAAAAGGCTTTTGTCACTAACGTAAATATTCTCTTTGTCCTTATACGAAGAGTACTCTAAGTTTATTAAACTCGACAATCGTTGATTGATTGGGCCAAGCAACCTTGATACCAAATTTGGTACCTAACGTATAATGCGGTACATAATTTTCGAAACAGATAATTATGTTTTTCGTAAGTTATCACTAATTTGTGACATGTATACGGACAAAAATTACCTCAGAGGATAATCTTCTCTGGGGGTTTAAGAGGATTAAAATAATTCCAGCTAACATCAAGCACTGTAATACAATATTGAAGTTATAGCATACCATCTTAACATTCCAATGAAAAGAATAGTGACTAACTAAGAAACCAAATTATATTTATCTCTGATACTATGCCCTCATCAGTATACACACAGTATAGTGTGTGTATGTATGTATGTGTGTGCGCGCATGTAGGTGTGTATGTAATGACAGTAAATGTGAGCTCTATGTCATTGGTATCACATATATGACTGCACTTCTACATACTCTAGATGACAGTATCATGTACGTAGATGAAAGTATGTAAATGGACGATAGTATCTAGATGGCATACTATCATCTACGTAGAAGAAACTATCATATACGTAGATGAAAGTATCTTCTACGTAGATGAGAGTATCATCTACGTAGATGATAGTATTTTCTACGCAGATGGTAGTATCTTCTACGTAGATGATAGCATGCCACAAACATCACATCACTTCCAATAAATGTTTTTCACTATGTTGATACAACCCTTTAATGACGATTGTACGATAAAGCCTAAACCAACCATCCCTAACTTAACAGTTTTGTACGTTTGTCATCATACACAGTATTTCTCGAATTGTACATGTGAAACACAAGCTCAACTGACAAAGATCATTTCTAGTCAATTGGCGTCTTGGACACTACAGTAGTAAGGTTATTACAATTTACGTAAGAATTTATTACATTTTACCGCAAGTAGAGATTATTACAATTTACGTCAATTTTTATTACAATTTGCGTATTACAATTTACGTCAAATATTGTTACAATTTACGTCGTTATTTCAATTTACGTCAAAATTATTACAATTTGCTGCAAGTATTACAATTTACCTTTTTATTACAATTTACGTCGTAACAATGCCTGTTTGCGCTAAGACGGAACCCGGTTTCAAAAATGGCCACGAGAGGGACACGAGTCGCTATTCGGCTTGTCCCGGAATAACACGAGTTGGTCACGAATGTCACAGAATGGGTCTTTGTGGTCATTAAGGAAAATATATTTTTCAAAGGAAGACAAGAACTAGAATTTGACCACCATGAAACACCAACATGTTGACTTTTGTAAAAAATCAAAAGTATTTGTACGACATATTACCAGATAAGTACTGCAAGCGAACACCTCATCCTGAGATTTAACTGTAAGAATGAAACATGATGGTCATATGGTTACCGGAGCTTGCAAACAAGGTCATGGTTTTACTAACCGTCTGTTTCATGATATTGAATGAGGAAACCACCTCTGGTTACACTATCATCAGTCTCGAACACTGCATGAATATGTTGGTCTTCACGGGTAATAAGATGTAATCTGCTTTTTCCACAAATTCTTTTTGACTCGCCTATTCTTTGATCACCTACGGTTGAAAAATGTAATTGTCAGTAATCAGTAATTTCTTGTTACAAACAAGAATGTTTTTTAGTATTCTTGAAAATACCTTAAATAGAATTGCAAATTAATAAAACGTGGAATGTCAAAATCAACATTTAGCTAATATCAATGAGCTGCCTTCCTAAATGTCCTACAGACATCATGAAACAAGAACGTGTTAATGTTGTACT
This sequence comes from Haliotis rufescens, assembly GCF_023055435.1. Classification (NCBI taxonomy): domain Eukaryota; kingdom Metazoa; phylum Mollusca; class Gastropoda; order Lepetellida; family Haliotidae; genus Haliotis; species Haliotis rufescens. The sequence goes on from NW_025963868.1 coordinate 26,258,529, forward strand.
TTGACTGAGTAACCAACAATTAAGAAGCAATAAGCAGAAATCGATTGATGAAAAAATAGTGCAATGACATGTAATAACTAATAGGCGATTGACTTTTTTCAAAGCATCTTTAACCCATCTACATATAATCAAACGATTCTTATTGCTTTTATTCCAGAATTTAGTTACTGATAACAATAATAATCTATTTCTGAGACTATTTAAGACAAATTAGGTTTTCAACGTACAAACTAACTATTTTACCCTTATTTTTTACGTATATGGTAAGGGCGTCATATGGACAGTTGGATCCGGATGAGCCTTCGATATCGGAGAACACCATGTCGAGTATAACGTTGTACCCTCTCGTTTGAGGGTAGATGTCCCAATAGCAGTTGTCATTGCTGCAGAAGAAAATGCTTGTTGGGAACGTAGGCAACATCAACTTGTTTGTATTTAATTCTGACGTATCAAGAATAACAATTATGATGAACAGGAATATCTCTTTACATACCTTTTGTAGTTGCCTGGGAAGTTAGGAGATGTGAAATTCAGCAGTTCCCTTTGAGCGTAGAACTTGACGTTACACGCGCCTGTAGGGAAACGTTTACCGTTTATATATATATATATATATATATATATATATATATATATATATATATATATATATATATATATATATATGCAATTGTATACATTAATTTTAGCATCACTCTAGTTCAAGAACAATGAAGGATTGTAGTTAGAGACTGATTCTTCCTTACTTGACGAAACGTCAAGTAAGTAACACTGGCTCCTTTTATAATAAAGTATGTGTTATTTAAGAAAGCAGTGAATAACGGTCAAGTTAAATTAATAATACTATTTCAGATATATAGCTGATAGTTGTATATAAAACCATGCAAACGGAGATCAGATGTGCTGTACTGTACAGAATTGGAACAACGTTTCTTCATAGTTGCGTGCCTCTACATGTCGACAGTTAGCAGTGCATGGAATTATTTCGCAAGATTTCTGATGTGTAATCAAAACTATCCGTTGTAATTGATCTGCTTTCTCTGAGATTATAGGGGCATACTTCACATCATACTGATAAGATATTACCTCTATGCAAATGGAAACAAAATACACATTCTGTCTGATACATGTTCTTTGAAATGTCACCCATGTACAATGAAGCTTTGAGACATGTTCATGAGTCAACTGAACAAGCGTTCTTGGCAATGTGATAATCCCGTAACAGGCGAGCCATATACCAAAAAACGATCAGTCATACTTTTGTCTTAACATTATGCTTGACTGTCTTGGTGCCTGGTGTAATAACAAACAAAAATATTTGTTGTCAAAGAACATTGATTTTAGACAGCAATCAGTCTTGAAGACGAACTGCGCATTTTACAAATATTGGAAAGTTACTTCTATTTAGGGGCATTGGTAATACAATATCTGGACCATACACATATGGCAAAGCAACTGCTAGCTCAGCTAGCAGAGCGCTTGGTTTACTGATCTCTAACTATAAAATATATGGTTGTGTGCAATACCGTACATTTACAACGTTACATGACACGAAGTGTGGTCGGTTTTAGAATATGGCTCATGTATTTTGGGAATAAATAATATGCCGTGTGTTAATGCTTTACAGAATAGTGCAGTAAGTTTTTATCTGGTTGTGAAACGTTGTCCCAAACTTAGCTGTAAGCGGCGGCATGGCATGGACCCCACCAGTAGTACGCCAATGGGGAAGTGTGGTTCGACAATAGAAACGTCTTTGCAATATAAACCAAGATCGTAGCTCTAGTAAAATGTGTCTATGGGGTAATTAATGTCAGGGCAACCAGAATAAAGAAAAAATCTTTACTTCCGCACCCATTGTAAATTAGTAGATCTGGACTTGAGCGACGTAGTCTCTTAAACAAGTGTGACATACAGAAAATAGCCCATATTTTGTTAGATAATATTATTTGTTTTCTTACCGCCAAAACCTGCAATGGCATTTTACTAAAAAGGCAAAAAAATGTTTTATACAGCTGCTAGTCAGCTTCTGTTTTTATCATATATGCTTAATATGTGAATATCTTTTAGAAGAATCTCATATAGGTATTTTATTATTTAACAGTGTTGTGATGAGTCACATATGAGATATACAGCTGCTAGTCGGCTTCTGTTTTTATTATATATGCTTAATATGTGAATATCTTTTAGAAGAATCTCATATAGGTATTTTATTATTTAACAGTGTTGTGATGAGTCACATATGAGATATACAGCTGCTAGTCGGCTTCTGTTTTTATTATATATGCTTAATATGTGAATATCTTTTAGAAGAATCTCATATAGGTATTTTATTATTTAACAGTGTTGTGATGAGTCTGTCTGTCATTTAACCGGGACGCCGCAGACGCTAACAGGATATGTAACGCTGTTGAATTCTCCTTTAAACACGTGTACACGACCCTGGGATTGTTGTTTGCTTAACAAACATATCTATAACTCGACAAGTGCATACGTCAATAAACATCAATCAAAAGCCAATAAATACTGAACAACAAAAGCTCCTGTGACATTGAATAAGATTTAATGCAAAGTTATGTTTTTTACCAAATCTGAAACAATTTCGGTTTGCAACAGATAAAAGACACCTGTAAGTGTTCAATTGGTTTAATTTGCCATACTGACTTACAGACATACAGAAAATGCGTGATTTCATAAAAAAAAAACATGAACATGCCAAAATGTAAATTTACAAATCAATGGCGTGTGTGTCCACCTTTAGTTGCAATGCAAGCAGCACATCTTTGTCTCATTAAATGGACCAGGCGTCGCAGAAAGTCCTGTGGGATATCTGTCCATATCTGCTGGAGCAGGTTTCGAAGTTCCTGGAGTATCTGTGGAACACGTGGTTGACGTCGAAGGCGCCGATCCATCTCATTCCACATGTGCTCGATTGGTGAGAGATCAGGGGAGCAAGCGAGCCAGGGGATGACATTCACGTTGTTTTGTTTTGCTGTCCATTGAGATTTCCCTCTGTCTTGCTGTAATCCCACCCCATACCAAAACGCTGCCTCCCCCGAACCGATCTTCTTCCATGACACAATGATTGACGTAACGTCCACCTCGACGTACACTCGAATCCGTCCATCGATGTGGCTGAGGTGAAAACGAGACTCGTCAGTGAATAGAACCAATGCATGGCTGTCCAGCGTAGACGCTGTCTGCACCACTGTATATTAGGTAATCCTGAAAGGACGTCAAAAAAAACCTTAGAAATTCTTAAATCAGTACAAGACTACATTCAGCTATCCAATAGGTTTTGTGATTTTACATAGCATCTTAAATTTATAATACTATTCCTTGCCGTATATTGCAGTACACTATTACTACTAAAAATGCGACCTGACAGCGCCGACATCGTAGTTTCTATAATAAGAACATGTATATAATTGTATTCCTTGACTGTACTTTTGTCATATCATATTGTATTCTAATTCTGGAGCGGTATTCAAATAAGTGTTTGCTTGTTTACCCATCCAGTTCACAAGTTGTGAAATAAATATGTTTAAAACAATATTTAGTAAACAAATAATAAAAACGTATGCAACAACATAGCCTGTGGAGACGATAGACCACTGAAAAGAGCATATATATGCACATCCAATGACCCCTGACATCACAAGGCATTGTTTTGCCAGTGTGTCAGGCAACAGAATACTACGAATTACACCACAGGGTACTGTGACCTGTTTGAAAAGTTAGGTACTGTATTCTAAAGGTAGGCCCAAAATTCTAGACAATCCAGTGATTGATATTGTGAACATCAATCCACACTGTTAGATGGTTACTGTCAGATGCCATGAACAAGGTCACCGAGCCTGATCACCTGATCTATTAGGTTAACTTTTATGGGTGAGGCTAAAACGGCACCTCGGCAAAATGTCACTGATTTCTCGGACGAAAACAGCACCTTGTTTTGGCAAAAAGGGCTACTAATTGTTGTCTGTTATCTGGAGAGACATGTTGATTCCTGGCCGAAAGATATATAAATGAAATTTCTATAAAATTACTATTTATTTCCTACTTACTAAAATAAATATGACATATATAGTATACCTGTTGTCCAGTTTCTTGACATTTTCGCCAGGCTCAGTTTCAGCTTGACATTGAGCTAATCTGAGTAAAGCTACTTAGGACTTCAAAGCATGTGATCTTTCAATGATAAGTTTAGTTGCACCTCCCAATCAGAATCATGAGTAAATTTGAGCAGAGGCTAATTTCTAATGTAAACCATTTTGAGGTGATTAACATCTAACAATTATTTGTGTTTGCAAGTTTAATTGCATTTATTTTACTTCAAAGAAATCAAAGCATATTATATTTTCACAATAAGTTTAGTTGCATCTCCAAATCAGAGTCGGCGAGTAGATGCTAGTTTTTAATGTAAACCTTTTTGAACATTAGCAAGGATTAACATAAGTTAGGTAGATTGCTTATCCTACAAAAATTAAATCACACATTTACTAACATATATAAAACAGAATAAGTGGCTTACAGAAGATAAATAACTTTAATACGTGATCAATATTATTAACATATTCCTTACCTGAATCAGAGACCATATAACAGTCTATGTATTATGGTCTCTGTCTGAATTTCTCAGTTATGTGTGTTTACAAGTGACCATGCAAGTTTAATTTCATGTATTCGGGCATATTCAGACCTAAGGTAAAAAAAAAAACAAGGTGCTGTTTTCACCAGGCAATAGTAGGCAAGGTGCTATTTCCCTTTATAGTATAACCCTCTCTTACAACTAGCATTGGTTGATGGATACCAATTCCAACCCGGAATCCCCACATGAGTGGGTATGGTTTTATGCTGTTTTTAGCAATACCACAGCAAGGGACACCTGACATAGACTTCACACATTGTACCAATGACAAGAATCGAACCTTTGTCTTCAGCACTTCATCTACTAGGCTACCCCACCGCCAAAATTCCCAACATGATAAAGTTGTCATCACGGTATTCTTCAACAAGTTCAAGTGAAAATATCCATACCTTTCAAATGTCTAATCTTCCACTTCACAATGTTCACTGTTGCAAAACTCCTGTCATTTAATTTGTTTTTGATTCTTCACACCTGCAAAATTAGGTTTAGTCGGTACGGTATGAACTAAAAAAATGAGACACTTTAGAGTATCTAGATAAAGGAATATAAGTAAGCAAACATATTTCTACATCATATACATTAGCAAGGATTAACATAAGTAAGGTAGATTGCTTATCCTACAAAAATTAAATCACACATTAACTAACATATATAAAACAGAATAAGTGGCTTACAGAAGATAAATAACTTTAATACGTGATCAATATTATGAACATATTCCTTACCTGAATCAGAGACCATATAACAGTCTATGTATTATGGTCTCTGTCTGAATATGTCACGTCTTCAGCTCCCTGCAATCGAGGTTGTGAAACATTTCTGCTGTAGGAATATTACATCCGCTGGGATATCCCTTGTCACACTGCCTGGCATGGTAGGCAAACGCATATTCCATACACTACATAGATATACTTCCTAATACACACTGTCGAAATCCCCGCGGCTCCCAATATGGCCTGCATGAACTGTAATCGGCCAACCTCGTCTCTTTCCGTAACTGCTGCAGAAATGACCGCTCGTCATTCGTGACCAACTCGTGTTATTCCGGGACAAGCAAGTCTACCCATAACTCCCTGTATGACCGAGGGCGCCATTTTGGAACACAAATGTAAACAAACACTTAAACCTCGTGTAATCGATGTACACCGTGATGCTTGATGGCGATATGCTTACCTCGTGTATCAATACATTGTTCTCAATCACCTCTAACACGGAAATCCCGGTCGAAATCCACCTGAGCCATCCACAACGAGGACGTCAAGTATTTCGAAAACTCGATTGGCAGCCGAAGGAAGGAAGAGCAGCTTGCAGATGCCAGGTACGTAGCAGGGCTTCGAGACATAATGTTCCATGATTTCTATACAGAGATCTTATGGAATGGATTGATTTAGATATTTTCCTGATCTCCATGTTACTACTGTAAACGTCAAGGGCCTTTTAGTTTTGTTGTTTTCGGAAACCCTTTGTTATTATTATCATGATTATGATCAAGTGTTTGTTGTGACATGGTATTTCTATTTGGGCTTGCATAAGAGCTACAGGTGCAGGACTTTTAAGAGTCGTGTCCTAATTCTCATAACGCTGGGATTTGATGATGAGGGTTAGTTACCAAGGGTATAAATCTGGCAAAGTGCATGTCAAACAAAATGTGGCATTCAATTCCAATCATGTGTTGCCACCTGAACCGCCTGAAAGTGAGATATGGATCACAATGAATAATGACATCTTTCACAAATTCACACTGAAACATTGAAAGGATAAAGACAAGTTAGTTGTTTTCTGTTTCAGCATGTTCAGGGTTTGTGGGGAGGTTCACAGACATCCTCAGGGAGGATACCAAGTATTGAGTGAGTATTTTTGTTTGTGATAAATACAAACTACATGTATTCATCATGGTATATTTCAATGCAATGTGAAACATCACACTCACAATAGTCCAGCTCTGTGATGGCAGCCTGTAAATAGTTAAACATGGACCAGGCAATCTAGTGATTGTTATTATCAGCAAAGATCCATGCCCTCAGAGTATGATGACAACCTAGTCTGACCACCCAATTCATTAGTTGATTAGTGTTTGCAGCGGTAGGAACTAACACTTTCAGTCCACTAGACCTAAAATGATAGCATATAGCAAAACCTTTAAAATGTCAAAATGACTAGTGCCAATTTCTAACCCTCGTGTTTGGATGTTGTGTTTGTGTGTGTATGTATGAGTGTATTTAGGTTGGTTTGTTGTTTAACGCCGCACTCAGCAATATTCCAGCTATATGACAGCGGTCTGTAAATAATCGAGTCTGGACCAGACAACCCAGTGATTGATATCATGAGCATCGAGCCACGGAATTGAGATCAATGACATGCATCAACCAAGTCAGCGAGCCTGACCACCCGATCCCGTTAGTCGCCTTGTACGACAAGCATAGCCGCCTTTTACGGCAAGCATGGGTTGCTGAAGACCTATTCTACCCCGGAATCTTCACGGGTCGAGTGTATTTAACTTAAATCATGAATCTTATGCTTGTTTCTCCGTGATTTTACAATGTAACCCAAATTTTCTCGGGAATATAGAAGTATTCTCTTATTTATATTATTTCTGAACAAAGTGTCATATCAACATGATCAAGGTTAGATCTCTGTCAAAACAGTGCCATGGAAAAGCCAAACAAATAGCCTAGAAATAAAAGTAAATACTGCATTGCATTAATCTACATTTCAAGAAAATTTGGCAATAATTCATGGAATGATATTCACCTCTAACAAGTTATTTCCTATGTAATGTATGTGTTGAATGACCCTGACTTTGTTGTCAAAATATTGTTTTGACATTTGTTAAATATGGGGATAAATGTCATCTCTGAATGTTTGACATGAATTATTATGATTAAGGTAGTTCTAAGTCGGAATCAAATGTACAACATGTACAGTTTGGACATTTTTCTGTGATGTGAATGCTACTTATGTTTGTAGAATGTCCGGATGAATAAAAGAGACAGTCATCTGTGCAGCATCAATGCAAAGAAAGACCATAGAAGAGCAACAGTGAGTGGTAAATATTTTGAAATTATTCTGTTTGGTTCATATGGTTATTTTGCAAATATGTCTTCAGTTTGTTCCTTATCGCTGTGGGCACGGATGTCCTATTATCTAAGGCACTACAATTTTCTGTGCAGAGTTGCATCTCTTGGGCTTAGCAGGAACCTATAGTCATGGGTTCAAATCCTGGTTCTCCCCGATTATGTTGCTAGGTTTGTCAGCATTATACACATGCTCTTGGGATTCATCAAAGACCTGCATCACTTAGGGCTTTCTTCCCACATCAAGCTAACATGCGGTGATATATCTGGAATACTGTTCAAAGCAGTGTTAAAGCCAACTCATTTATTTAACACTGCATCCAGCAATAGTTTGGCTATATGACAAGGATTGTAAATATATATTTTTCCATGTTGATGAGTTGAAACAATCACTAAATGAAATCTCTTAAAAAGATTCCCAGCATTCCAAGCCTAATTAATAGATAAGGTAGTGATTGAGTAGGCTCATTGATCGCATGTAATCATACCACAGTGATGTGGGATATTGTCCATAATAGTTATCATCGGTTTGTCTGGACCGAGTTCATAACATTAGTCACTGGTTTGTCTGGTTGAGATTTGAGATTTGAGATTTGAGATGTGATTATCTTAAATGTTTAGCATATAACAAGACTCACATATGACAACTTAAGTGATTTTGCTGCCTTCTATCTGTAAGTACATGTGGCAACAATTCTTTTTGATTGCTAAAATCTTTTTACATAATGCTGCAGAAACTGAAGTCCTGCTTGAGATCCCTGGATGAGTATTCCAGGTTGACAGTCTGGAAGGACGAGACAAGGGAGTCCTAAACAGAGGCTGCACCCCTTCAGATATCAGAGGTGATTTGCAGACAGCGATGACGAGGGTCCTGTTATTTCAATGGAGGCCGACCGAGAAGTTGTATGCCAAATGGTACTGGGACACACAAAGGCTGGTCTGGCTAATGTGAGAAGACCAACCAATGCCAAGGTGGAGTGGAATTCTTCCAGGACATTCAGGAAATTCTTGTCTTGAGCCATATGGTAAACACTTGAAAGGAATGATAAATGGGACTTATTTTCTTTAAATGTGGACCCAAACACCAAATGGAAAGTTCACACTTCTAACACAATGCAGTAGAGATAGAGTCTAACTGGTATCCCCTCATCCTGGTTCCTGTTCATCCATGGCAATATAGAAAGAAAAGGAGGATTGAGGGAAAGTAAGTTCTCTGAACTGGTGACCATAATCCGTAGGTACTGTCAAGCGAACAGTTATCACACTCTGTTATGAGTATTGAAGAATAGGATGAAATTGCATACTGCATCAGGAACCACCATGTGAACACTGTTCAATGTGCGATATACTATAGGCATATGAATAAAAGAAATTGATAATTTGATTGTTGCTTATGTTTATTTGCCAGCTGTGTAAATGGGGATGTTTCATGATTTTGCCTCAGTTTAATAACCACACTTATCTTATGAAACCATGCATTGCTTGGGCATCTCAAGATAAATAACACATGTTTCCTTTGCTCTGAAAACGTCTGATGACACATTGATCTGTTATGTCAAAGTTCAAAGTCACAACCAGACAAAAAGTTTGTTTGTGGTCTAACTCTTCCTTTGGACAGGGGTCGAAGTTGGAAAAAGGTCGTGTGTGATCTATATATACTACATTTTCCCCTAAATTGCCTTTTCTGCAGAAGTCTTAGTAACTCTTATACATATACTGGTTACATTACTTCCATATTTTGGTCAATGATATGTTGAATTCTACCAAAGGACTGCATATTTGGTTTATGTGCTGGATAGCTCTTTGAAATGTTTTTGAAATATTTATCACTGATATTGAAGGTCAAATTCACAGTCAAAAGTGATAACTCTTGAAGGGTTGAAGTGTAAGATCAAGGCAATAGTGAAGGGGTCATTCATAAAGTATTTCTGCAATTATAACTAAAATGCCTATTTCTGGAGATATTTGTGAAGTATTAAGCACATAGTTGTTATATTATTTGAATACACATATATGTGCAGTGGTTACAACTCCAGTGTCAAATTAACTGTCAATCCCTTTTAATAAAAGAATTCACAGTAACTGAGGAAGAGCTTACTGTAGTACCATAAAACTAGGGTTAGGCAAATTTCAATGAAGTTAGTATTTTGGATATAACAAGTACATGTACTGTTACAAATAGTCTTATTATCATCTCACTAGGACTAAAGGCCCAAGTGAGCACATTGTCAATGACTTTTTCTTTTTCTCAGTACAAACTGGAAGTCTGGACATGAAATTTAAGGATATCATTATACGAGAACTGATGTTTGTTCATTAAATAGCATTAACATCTGAAAAGGACAATATATGAAATTGAACAATTGTCTTCTCCAAAAATGTGTTAGAAGGATATTTACCATTAAAGTAACCCAGAATATTACAACAGCTACCTGTAATGCACAGGCTAACATTTTTTACCAGAAGCAAGTCATGAAGAAAATTTGCATCCGGATACCTTCCGGAAACCTTCCAGATGCCTTCAGCAACCTTCAAATTGCTTGGTATTTTCAAGTTAATTTTTTTATGTGTTTCACACTTAAGTGAACAAAATGCACACCCTCCAAATTTTGACATTTTTTTTGGAAGGTTTCCGGAAGGTATCCGGGCCGGATCCAAAATGGGTAGGTATCCGGAAGGTTTCCGGAAGACGGAAACCTACACTTTTTTTGCTGTGTGTAGACGTGCTTGACGATGGTTTCCTGTCAAAATGGGGCGCCTGGCGGGTCTTCTGGCGACATTTCCTGCACATCTGAGGCAACGACGTACGGTTTGTTCGGATATTCCTCGAAGGACAGGGATTCTTCTTGCAGTCACTGTTGTTGGCTGGAATCGATTTCGTAGGTGTGTTGTTCGAATCCAGTTGTCTTGTCGATTATTGGTTACGCGTGGCCTGCCACTCCGAGGATGGTCTCTGACTGCATTCGTCTGTTGCCAACGTTGCCATAAACACCAAATGGTGTTTCTGTGGACGTTAAATTCTCTTGCAACATCACGTTGACTCGATCCTGCTTCAAGCATACCAATGGCTCGCAGACGCTCATTTTTGGACAGGCGTGGCATTTCGTAGTGTTGAATAATTGCGTAATTTTGTTGTTTTTTACTGAGTGGTTGTTGTCAGCACGATGCCATACAATGCATATCGAATTCCGTTTACGCACATGTTTTTATACACATTCTTGGGGAGTGAAATGCATGGGGCTTGCCTAAAAATCAACTTTTGGATGGAATGGATGCTTTACTGTAGCAGTTGCGTTTTTGTGACTTGATTCCATACATGAACTACAATATTGAAAACCAAACTTTACTTGTTTGAAAAATACACTCAAAGATTGGTGTCACAGGAACTTTTGTTTGTTGAGTATACATCCTGAGCCCATTCTGTTATCTGTCTTTATCAACTCAGGTCATAGTTTGATTTAGATTTAGTTGTGACTTGCTTAACTGGTTTGCGACAAATAAACATTCTTAAAATCGCGATGTTCTGATCACGAGGACGAACATGGCGGCTGCACTGATAATCTTTATGAGAGTTACTTCCAGGGTAGAGAGTTACTTCGAGGGTAATAAAGGATGTATGCCAAGAAACACATTACCTTACAACACCTGGGATTATTGTTTAACGCATTCCTGTCTCACCAGTGAGCACACACTAACGGTCGGGTTTACCACGATGTTCTTTGAAAGAAACGTATATCACAGTACTCATTTCTTTTTATTTAAATAGTGGCTGGTGTATATTGAATATTAAGTGTTATTTGCTTTCTTACGACTTTGGAGGAATAACATCCACACTGATTCGGCATTTATTATTATCATTAGTAGTAGTAGTAGCAGTAGTGGTGGTAGTAGTAGTAGTAGTAGTAGTAGTCGTAATTGTAGTAGTAGTAGTAGTAGTAGAGTTATTCATATTAACATAAACAAAGGCAGGGAAGGGTTAGAGTGACCCTGGCACACTCAGACACATGGCTATTATTATTATTATTATTATTATTATTATTATTATTATTCTGTACAGATTAAAATAAAAAATGCAGCAAGGAGGGTTTGGGTGATCCTGGCACAGTCCGGCTGGTAAGACTCATCATCAGCTCAGGGCCCTTGCCCACTATACACCCAGCTGGGACATGGAGTGGGACTTCTCCCATGAAGTCAAACCCACCAAAACCTTTTGGGAGAAAGTGAAGACTCCCCAACACTGCAGCCTTCTGCATTACCCAGATTGTCAGAAGGGCTGTATTCCTGGTAGCAAACCCAGGTACTCTCCTAGTGTCACTCAACAGATTTGGTGGTACCAAACCTAAGGAACCGAGAACAATGGGGAGTCGGACAACTTGGTACTTGGGATATAATAATATTATCAGCATGATCAGGTTTATTGATCAGTTTACAATACATGCAAAATCGTGTATGGGCAGGAACAAGTGTATAACAGGTTAGAATTATCGGTCTACACTGTCCGGCAAGCGAGTTTACTTGTTTAGACAGCTATTTTATTTTAATTCAACACTTTATACAAAACATTACTTTTTCTCTTGGCATGATATGTGTATGCGACTTCACAAAAGAACCGTGGCTGTCTTTTGTAGTTTCAACGCTATGTTACACATAGAAGACAACTGTGCAAGAAGGAACTGATGCCACTTTGGCCTGGACGTACCCTCCGTACAACAACGAAAAAATCAACATTTCCACCAGTAATGCCATGCTGTTTTAAGTTGAAGCTGAGGAAGTAAAGGTTTCAGCATCATATCGAGGAAGGGTTAAGATCAGCCCAATCATCTCAACACTCCAGCATAGAACATTCAGCTACATACTGCTCAATGTTACAACTGATAATGCCGGGCAAAGGGAGCAAAGTGTTACACAATGTAGGCATGTATTGATAGTGTCACGTAAGTATTGCTACTTTTACAGTTTGAATAGCTTGCAAGCACTGTTAGATTTCTGAAACTAGTATCATGCAAGCATTGATAAATTTCTGAAACTGTTGACATTTTGCTTCTTTTAATGACAGGTTAATTCAGAAGACATACCATATTCATGTTTGGTTAACAACAGTACAATACAATATTAAAAGATCGTATAACACACAGTATTCCCCCTCAATGTTAGACTGCATACTTTTTAATCGTGAGTAGATCGGCCCACTCAACCTGTTATTGGTATTCCTGTAACAACAGAGGTTGGATAGACTGTGTCCTTAACATGCTCCTCTACCTCCAGTAGTCTTCCACCAGACCACACGCTGACCATGTCCTGCTCAGCTGGCACAGTCAGGTTGGTTAGCCTCATCATCAGTTCAGGGCCCTTGCCCACTCTACACGCGAATGGGACTTCTCCCAGGAAGCGCTGTCTAGTCAAACCCACCCAGAACTTTTCGGAGAATGTGACATGTCGGGACATGGAATGGGACTTCTCCCATGAAGTCAAACCCACCAAAAACTTTTGGGAGAAAGTGAAGACTCCCCAACACTGCAGCCTTTTGCATTACCCAGATTGTCAGAAGGGCTGTATTGCTCGTAACAAACCCGGGTACTCACCCAATGTCAGTCAACAGATTGGGAGGTACATGTACCAAACCTAAGGCACTGAGAACAATGGGGAGTTGGACAACTTGGTACTGGGGATGCAAGCGTGACATTTCGAAAGCGAGGTCTGCATATTTGCCAGGTTTTTTCCTCAATCTCGTCAATCACATTGGTGTCAAAAGGGACAGAAAATTCAATGATATACATGATTTCATTGGATTTTTAGAAAAGGACAAGATCAGGGTTGTTGGCCTGGATATGTCTGAGGCTGTATACGAGCCTATTCCAAAGGATTTTGTATTGATCAGTTTCTATGACGACCTCTACATATTCCGAGTCGTACCATGGATTGACCTCTGTGTCAAAACCACAAGCATGGCGAAGACGGTAATAAAATGATCGAGCCAGCCCATCATGTCGCTTAAGATACTGTGTCTGTGCCAAAGCTGGGCATCCACTCAAATTTCTTCTTCTTATTATTATCATTATTATTATGATGATGATGATGATGATGATGATGATGATGAAGTCAACAACTCGATAATTTGATATCCTCACATATATTAGATATATATATATATATATACACACACACGCAGATGTAAGGCGGTAGTTGCTTTGTGCCATGTCATTTTACATTTTTTAGGCGTTTATGTTGACTGAACCCGGACACCTGGTCCAGGTCTTGAATTAAACATTACACAATAACGGAGTCCGCCATCTTGTTTAAACAGCCGACCGGCCGTGTCTCCAATATACAGCTTACCCGATAGTGAAGAGAGGAGGCTATCGCATACAATGCATTTTCAGACACATTCACAAACTGAAGATACAAACGGTGTGTCTTATTATGATTTAAATAATCACATCACCCGAATTGATGATACGTGCAAATTGTGATACTAAGTATAAACACTACATTGATGCGATTGACAGAACAACAATGTAATTTGAGCTGACAGAATCAATACTGTTTATATGTTTATATGTACCTTTTTAAATGCATTTTACAAGTTACAATTTCACATATGAACAATATGTTATGACCAATATATGTAACACTCACTTGAGACCAGCGGCCCAAACAACAGCACACATACTCCAATGAAACAAGAAATGATTATAATGGGGTCCTGTCCTCGCTAACCGCTCTCCCTGAAGACAGTGATTACTATATCCTACCACAATGTACCTGTACCAGCAGATTCAGAAATACCTCAGCCCTGTGTACACAGTGGTCTGCCTAGAGTTTATGACGACGCTCGCATCAATTTATTGCAACATACACGTCCCATTGTTACCTATTTCAACATCAAAATAAGGCCAAGACTGTAATAGTCCCCAGCGACACCCTGATACGCTTCGGGTAGTGTGATCAATCCGGTTCGGTCTGTGTTGTGCATCCATTCATGTCGTCTTATTTACAATGGTGTGTTTTTTTATACAAAGCAATCTAACTGATAGAAGTATGTATGATAAAATGGGAATGTTTCTCGGCAGGACACACCAAATGGAAAATCACTGACATTGTGGCGTGATATGTTAATGCCCCTATTGCAGGAAAATCAGCAATTTTTAACCTGCGCCTAGTCAACCGTACAACCTGGCGTAACGTATTAAAATAACGTTCGGATTTACGGTGTGTCATTGCAGTAACAGAACGACAGTTGTTTCGCAAAAAAAGGTCACATTCGTCGATCTGGGAATAACTTGTTTTAACATAATGATACCGTTCAAATAACACACTGTGACTGTTACATGTACAGGACATCCCTGACTCGGATTGTACTTTACCATCTTGGAGTTGTAAATAGTCATGGGAACGCTCGCCCTTATGCTCAAGTTGAACTGCACATCCTTACCTTGGACTGCATGTCTATCAACATTAGTGCTGCTTGTTCATGCAAAGTTCACATTTCTAAAAGTAAAATAGGAGACAATGATTAAACTGACTGGCCTTTGGGACCTGGTTTTGTACAATTGAAAAAATCCTGCAGCCTCTATATTGGTATCAAACAATCACCATACAACGCCTTGTTTGGTACTGAGGCCAAAGTTGAACTTCGTTCAAATCCCTACAAATATAACTTCTCGAGAGAATGGTGTCCAAAAACGATCTAATTGCAGCATATTCTCCCACAAACTAGACAACTGAAATGGCCACATGGTTGCAACCTGACGAGATCGAATATGTTTCCGAGGCTCAGCTTGTCAGCTAAGGACCATTGAACTGACAGCCAAGTCCAGTGAAAAAGGCCAGCAAATGGTCATCTTACTCCGGCTGAACGCATGGTCAAGCCGAATCATTCCTGGCCACCCCGGTGCCACTCCAGTGCTCCAGCAGGTGACACTCTATGTGTTACATGTGCCAGAAAGTACTGTTTAAATTTAGACTGATGATATATGTGTTTACATGTAACGACTGCAAAACATTATGTGTAAACAATATCTCTGTATATCTAAGTCTATATTTGTTCACAGTAGATTCTGTTATTTTTAAAACAGAACTGTATAAGAAACCTAAATATGGGATTTATCTATAAGTGTACACATTTCGTCATGGAATCCAGTGCATCCAATATATATCACAATTCACGACCACATGTAAATCACATCTTTAATGAAATACCATGTGTATAAAGTCCCAACAAAGTTTGATAATACGATTTACCAGCGCATGACGACGAGAGTAACAATCTAAAGGGAGGCAACCCACGCTAGCCATACTTGTATCTGTTAGCTGAAAAGACGATAATCAATGACTCATCTACAAACTGTTTTCCATACATGTATCGCGAATACATACATACATACATACATACATACATACATACATACATACATACATACACACACACATACATACACACACACACACACACACACACACACACACACACACACACACATGAATACATGCACGCACACACGCATGCACGCACGCAATCACGCACACATACATACATACATACATACATACATACATACATACATACATACATACATACATACATACACACACACATACATACACACACACACACACACACACACACACACACACACACACACACACACACACACACACACACACACACACACACACATGAATACATGCACGCACACACGCATGCACGCACGCAATCACGCACACATACATACATACATACATACATACATACATACATACATACATACATACATACATAAAGACAGCTTGTATATTCGTACTTGATTAAAGTCTTTTTTCAGTTTGATTGTCGCAACATGAAGATGCACGATGTCGTCGTTTTACTGGCTTCTGCTTGGTGTCCATAGTAACGTCCTTCACCATTGATTATCAGCCATGATTCTTACATGTTCCCATGTTCTTCCAGTGACCAATATCAAGAACAACCAACGATCAACACTGTTTGACATAGTTGATTGCGTGTCATCCTAGCCAGATGACGTCGGATTACCCGAATGCTAACTATCTTAACCTATTGAAAAGGAACACACTGTATAATCAAGGGTGTACAAAAGGTTGATGTTCAGATTTTGAAGCAACGAACCCATGCCACAAATACTGGGTACACATTCTTCAACAGACCACTTTACGCTAACTGCAACATCCATACTCAATGCAGTGAGTGAGTGAGTGAGTGAGTGAGTGAGTATGACTTTACGCCGCTCTTAGTAATATTCCAGCAATATCACGGCGGGGAACAGCAGAAATGGGCTTCACACATTGTACCCATGTCGGGAATGGAACCCGGGTCTTCAGCGTGACGAGCGAACGCTTTAACCACTAGGCTACCCGACCGCCCCTCAATGCAGTGAAGCAACGCACTAGAATCAACCTTACTGCCTTTGTGTTTATATCGGACTTCGGGATTAAACAACCGTTCTGAGTGTAATCATAATTTGAAGCATATACATAGAGGTGTTCCTGATTACTGGTGCAATATATTAATAGTGTATTTTTTTTAATTCCAGGCAACTATTAAGAGTGAGTGAGTGAATGAGTGAATGTTGTTTTTCAACTATGTCAGAAATAGCCCAGCTATATCATTATTGGCTTCACATCGACGGATGACAGCAAGGGTGAGGTCGGGACAGGGTGAGCCACCACAGTAACCGTCTTGATCTCAATGGTCACTGGTACAACAAACACGAGGTTCTGGACCTGATTCTGCCCCGAAATACCGACACACCCTTCATAATAATAATGTTATTCCCATATATCTTTGCATACATCCTACCTGTAGCAAATGTGTGATTATTATCAATTGAAACATGTTAGCCGTACACAATTTCTCCTTTCAGGCCACATCTGTGACATGTCCTGCAGACCCGGCAAACGTAATGAGGACAAATAGAGGAAATCCTTTATGCTGTGATAAAACTAAAATCGTAAACTGGCATTTAGAAGCTGCATTA
The DNA here is from genome assembly GCF_023055435.1 of Haliotis rufescens. Lineage (NCBI taxonomy): Eukaryota > Metazoa > Mollusca > Gastropoda > Lepetellida > Haliotidae > Haliotis > Haliotis rufescens. The sequence goes on from NW_025963868.1 coordinate 26,276,240, forward strand.
TTCACGGACAAAATGTACTGATTATCAAAAAAGATCCAAACCCAGTGGTGTCTGAATTGAGGCAAAGTGTGTATAGCGAATGCATAAATTAGGAGATAAACACTCTGTGTCTTCAAAACTGGAGACAGGTTACTTGTAAATTTAACCTTGCGAATTGAATTTGGAACCGCATGCGTTACATGAGATTTCAAATCTTAAATTGAGCGAGGATAAATCTGCAGGTACTCTAGCTCGACATTGAAAACACGTTATGCGTACATGTATCTCCCTTCTGCCATGACTAAATAAAACGGAAACTCCTAAGTGTTAGAAACATATATTGATCCAAGTGGCATGGGTTGGGTCTGTTGTTTTGAGTCGGTTGTCGATCGGAATTTAATGAATCACTGACAACAGCCTTTCAAGAAAACATGGCACTCTTTATACTCAAGCAGTTCGTTTAAAGTGTAATATACTTCACTCTAACTTATGACAGGCATGGAAAGCATGTAGCTAGCACGCCAGCTTCGTAAGCTACAGGGGCGGTCGGGTAGCCTAGTGGTTAAAGCGTTCGCTCGTCACGCCGAAGACCCGGGTTCGATTCCGGACATGGGTACAATGTGTGAAGCCCATTTCTGGTGTCCCCCGCCGTGATATTGCTGGAATATTGCTAAAAGCGGCGTAAAACCAAACTCACTCACTCACTCGTAAGCTACAATGAGCTGGGCACCCCTAAAGAAAACTAAGTAAACTGTGCCAAGGTTTCGTTCCACACCATTTTCCGTCATCATTTGGATATTGTTGTTGCAGCAACTTTGCATTTTGTAGCCTATAATTGTACACATAATAATTTAAATATGCCCACTGACAATGACTGCACAAGAAGTATTATTCTTAAAATATTAGGTTCCCCGGTGACGCGTCTATCAAGTCGGCTGTTTCACTCAGTTTATTATGATTTGAAACCTCTGATTGACCGATCAAAATCGAGTATTTTCCACATTCCTGGGAGAATACAGAATGTTACTCGTATAACCCCTGTTTGGTGAAAAAACAGCTATGACAAGTGAGACGTCGATTTATTTCTGTCTGAGGTGATAAATGTCTCGGTAGGTGTTAGAATATATTAATGTCCTTATCTTTAACGTTTTGTCAGGGCATGTGTGGTCAGCTGGACCGTGGCGCCGATAATATCAGTTCTCCGTTCCGTCACTGGGTTCCGGTATCAGCTCATTATGGGTTCGACTACATGTTGCATATTAGTAATGCTATTTGGTCGGTGAACACCTGGTGTCCCTGTGTCTATTACGGGTGTCTTGATTTTGTATTGAGCTTTAGAGTACAACATAACACGGAAGACGATGTTTTTTACTTAAATATTGTGGAACGAAACCTATGCACGGTTTGCATAGTTTTCTTTAGGGGTTCCAATCTTACGAAATTGGCGAGCTACATGCTTTTAATGCCTGTCATAAGTAAGAGTGAAGTATATTACGTTTAAATAAACTGCGTGAGCAAAAAGAGTGCCATGTTTTGTTTAAAGGCTGTTGACAGTGATTCATGTAATTCAGGCCAACAACTGACTAAAAACAATAGATCCAACCCATGCTGCTTCGATCAATATATTTATCTAACACCAAAGAGTTTGCGTTTTATTTAGTCCTGGTAGAAGGTAGATACACATAATGTGATTTCAATGTAGAGCTACTACCTGCAGATTTAACCTCACTAAATTAAATATTTGAAATCTCACGCAACACGGTCTGTTCCAGATTCAATTTAGTGAAGTTAAATCTACAATTAACCTATCTCTAGTTTTGAAGACAACGTATAATTTGTGCAGCCACTATACATACATTCCTTCAACTCTGACAACATTGACATGCATTTCGATGTCTTTGTATAATCAATACGTGGGTAATGTATGTATGTATGTATGTCTGTGTGTGTGTGTGTGTGTGTATGTGTGTGTGTGTGTGTGTGTGTGTGTGTGTGTGTGTGTGTGTGTGTGTGTGTGTGTGTGTGTGTGTGTGTGTGTGTGTGTGTGTGTGTGTGTGTGTGTGTGTGTGCGTACATGCGTGTGTGTGTGCGTGCGTGAGTCATTGAATATCGTCTTTTCAGATACATGTATGGTTAGGGGGGGGGGGGGGGGGTTGCCTGCTTTCCTGCTACTTTATACACATGGTATTTCATTAAAGATGTGATTTACACACGGTCGTGAATTGTGATATATACTGGGTCAAATTAAAAACTTCACATTTTTAAAAGTAATCCTATATATGATTTACAACGGACAAATGTATCTGAGGAGGTTAGTTTTAATCATTAATGTCCAAAGAAGGATTTTAATTAACGGTGGTAACCATAATTTGTTCCAAGCACCTACGGTATTCGGTAATAACATCAACAGTTTAAATCATAAGTCCCAAGCACGAGAATCTGATCGCACACAAGTTCAGTAGCGTGTATAGCCACCATGTGCGTTGACAACTGCCACACAACGCCTCTACATGGACCTTGTGATGCTTGTGAACACCTGATCGGGAAGACGACGCCATTGTTGCTGCAAAATGGTACCAAGATCTTGCAAATTCTGTGGTTGGTTCTGGAGAGTGCGAAGACTTCTGCCAAGAGCATCCCAGACGTGTTCGATGGGATTGAGGTCGGGAGACCTTGACGGCCAGTCCATGACGTTGACTCCCGCATTCTGAGGGAAATTCCTTGTCAAAATTGCTGTATGGGGTCTGGCATTGTCGTGTTGGAAGATCAAACCGGGTCCATGTGCCGCCATAAAAGGCAAAAGTTCTTGTGCCAGTACCTGGTCGCGGTAAGCAGCAGCGTTAAGGTTGCCACGGATGACATGAAGCCTGGAACGTGCATTGCCACAGAAAGCACCCCACACCATGACACTTCCGCCTCGAAATCTGTCAACTTCCTGTACAAAACACTGGGCGTAACGTTCATGACGGCGCCTCCACAACTTCGCCCTATCCTCAGCAAATCGAAGATTAAATCGGGATTCATCACTGAAGACGACTTGATTCCAATTCCTCTGAGTCAATCGTAAGTGTCGCTGTGCCCACAATTGACGTTGACGTCAGTGTAATTGAGTCAGAATCGGCCCGCAGTATGGCCGTCGTGCTTGAAGGTGAGCAGTTCTCAGACGGTTTCGAACAGTTTGCGCACTCAGTCTACCCCCAAACAGTTCATTTCTGGTTGATGTAGCCGTCACAAATCGGTTACGGTGGTGACGTAAGACAATCTGACGACCGTCTGCATGTGACGTCGCACGTGGTCGACCTGGCCGAGGGCGATCAGCGGTGGCACCCGTTTGCTGTAGACGCGTCTGTAAACCATAAACAGTCCGTCGACTACAACCCTTCGTCCTTGCGACTTCAGCTACGGACGTTTCCGTCTGCAAAATGCCAATGGCACGTTCACGTTGCACATTTGAAAGGCGTGGCAAGACAAATGACCGTAAAGACTTTTGTTTTCTTGTGTTTTTACTTTTTTTGTTAATGACTGCTAACAAGTATGGCTGAAAACACATGCGGTATTATGGCCACGTGACCAGTTGCCTGTGAAAAACTACTTTTGCCACTATAGTGCTGTGCACATGATTTTGATCGATTCCCCTGCACAAAAACGGGTGTTATCTGAAGACAATACGTGGCCATTACTGTTGAAATACACAATAAGGGCCCACAATGATAACTGGTCAAAATGTTAAAATTTTAGGATTGTTAAGTTTTTAATTTGGTTCAGTATATATTGGATGCACTGGATTCCATGACGAAATATGTACAATTTTAGATAAATCCCATATTTAGGTTTCTTATACAGTTCTGTTACATCTACTGTGAAGAAATATTGACTTAGAAATACAGTGATATTGTTTACACATAATGTTTTGCAGTCGTTACATGTAATCACATATATCATCAGTCTAAATTTTAACAGTTCTTGCTGGCACATGTAAGACATAGAGTGTCACCTGCTGGAGCACTAGAGTGATACCGTGGTTGTCAGAAACGATCCCGCTTGACCATGCGTTCAGCCGGAGTAAGTTGACCATTTGCTGACCTTGTTCGCTGGACTTGATTGTTCAGTTCAATGGTCATTAGCTGACAAGCTGAGCCTCGGAAACGTATACGATGTGGCTATTTTAGTTGTCTAGTTTGTGGGAGAATATGCTGCAATAAGATCGTTTTTTAGACACAAATCTCTCGAGAAGTTATCTTGGTAGGGATTTGAATGAAGTCCAACTTGGGCTTCAGTACCAAACAAGGCCTTGTGAGGTGATCGTTTGATACCAAAATAGTGGCTGAAGGTTTTTCTGAATTGAACAAAACGAAGTCCAAGAGGCCAGTCAGTAGAATTATTGTCTCCCAGCTGAATTTTAGAAGTGTGAACTGTGCATGAGCAAGGTTCTATTTTAATTTTAGAAGTGTGAACTGTGCATGAACAATGTTTTATTTTAATTTTAGGAGTGTAAACTGTGCATGAACAATGTTCTATTTTAATTTTAGAGGTGTGAACTGTGCTCGACAAGCTCCTGTTTTAATTTTAGAAGTGTAAACTGTGCATGAACAATGTTCTATTTTAATTTTAGAAGTGTGAACTGTGCATGAACAGGGTCATATTTTAATGGTAAAGCACTATCCGAGTCAGGGATGTCCTAGAATATTGTAACAGTCACAATGTTTTATTTGAACGAGTTCATAATGTTTAAACAAGTTATTCCCAGATCGACGAATGTGACCTTATTTGCGAAACAACTGTCGTTCTGTTACTGCAATGACTCATCGTAAAACAGAACGTTATTTTAGCAAGTTAAGCCAGGTTGTACGGTTGACACAGTCGTTCCAAGGCGCGGGAATGCACTTTGCGGAGTTGCACCCCGGAAATGTTAGGCTAAACATTGCTGATTTTCCTGGAATAGGGGCATTTACATATTACGCCACAATGTCAGTGATGTTCCTTTGGGTGTGTCCTGCCGAGAAACATTCCTATTTTATCATAAATACTTCAGTCAGTTATATTGCTTTGTATATATAAAAAAAACACAAAAAACACACTATGATTGTAAATAACATGGGGACACGGGTGGCCCAGTCGTCTAAGGCGCCGCAATTCGCTGTGCAGAGTTGCGACCCTTGGACACGCCAGAAACCTATGATTGTGGGTTCGAATCCCGGTTCGCCCCGATAATGTTTCTAGATTTGTCAACACCATACCCGTGTTCGTGTGTTTCACCGAAGTGGTAAACGTCTGGGACCTGCATCACTTCGGGCTTTCCTCCCACATTAAGCTGACACGCCATGATGAAACTGGAATACTGTTAAAAGCGGCGTTAAACCCAACTCACTCACTCACTGTAAATAACACAACATGAATAGATGCTCAACACAGACCGACCCCTGAGGCGTCATAGCGGCTGTGTGTTGACAGTGCACTCGTTTATCAAACAGGATTGATCACACTACCTGTTAAGCGTATCCGGGTGTCGCTGGGAACTATTACAGTCGAGGCGTGCCCTTGATTACGAAATAAGTCATATCGGGACGTGTATGTTGCAATAAATTGATGCGAGCGTCGTCATAAACTCCAGGCAGGCCACTGTGTACACAGGGCTGAGGTATTTCTGAATCTGCTGGTACAGGTACATTGTGGTAGGATATAGTAACCCCTGTCTTCAGGGAGAGCGGTTGGCGACGACAGGACGCCATTATGACCATTTCCGGTTTCATTGGAGTATGTGTGCTGTTGTTTGGGCCGCTGGTCTCAAGTGAGTGTTACATACATTGGTCATAACATAGTGTTTATGTGTGAAATTGAAAATTGCAATTGTAAAATACATTTAAACAGGTTGTACATGCACACAGTATTGATTACATTGTTGTTCTGTCAATTGCATTAATTTAATGTTCATATTTAGTATCACAATTTGCACGTATCATCACATCGGGTGACGTGATTATTTAAATGATAACAAGACACACCGTGTGTATCAATCAATCAATCAATCTTTATTGTATGAAAGGCCATTGATCACCCATATACACATACAGATAAACAATATCATTTACAGCTGTACATCGCATTATATAATTATTGGATAACTAATATGATGCTTGTCATGTAAGAGAGGTATTGTAATAACAGTGGTAATAACCACATTGGCAGCAGTAGTAGTATAAAATACAAAAGGAATGGAATGGAAATATGAAGTTTTACGTCGCAAAGGCTTTCAGCCATAGCGCGACGTTCAATACAAAAGGGTCTATCAGTAATATACTCATCATGTCAAGACAATTTGACAATTTAAATGTAAATGCAGTTCTAGTAGAAACAGACAGAAAAAAATGAAATTTAGATACACCTTATCTAGATGCGAAAGTTTCATAACAACTAATTATTTCTGGACATATCGGATTTACTAAGTAATTTACTATGCACTCGTAGACTTTGATAGATGTATTGTAATATCTTAGTTAATTTTTGACTAGGGATACCATTAAAAGATAATAGTTTGTTCATGGAATAGCGGTTCTTAGTGATATCAGGCATATATTTCAATCTAAGGTTGTTGTAAATCGGACATATAAACAAAAAGTGTAATTCGTGTTCAATATGGTTTTCGCAGAATGGACAAAAACGCATATCCTTACTAATAGAGGAGAAGCGACCCCTGTTGCAAATCAAATCATTTAACCCTAGCCTAAGTTTAATAAAAGTATCTTTATTTTGTGAATGAGTCTGGAAATACGATAGTCTCCTCGCTTCACTATCGGGTTTGTAAGCTGCATATCGGAGACAAGATGGCGGACTATTTCCTAATGTTTACTTCTAATTATCAAGTCGTTTACTGAATAATAATAATAATAATAAGAAGAAGAAGAAGAAGAAGAAGAAGAAGAAGAATAGTAGGTCCATCCATGGTACGACCAGGAATTTGTGGAGGATGTCTTGGAAAGGATAAATAAATGCCCGACTCCCCATTGTTCTCGGTGCCTTAGGTTTGGTACCTCCCTATCTGTTGCCTGACATTAGGAGAGTACCCGAGTTTGCTGCCAGGAATACAGCTCTTCTGACAGTCTTCACATTCCCCGAAGAGTTCTGGGTGGGTTTGACAAGGCAGCGCTTCCAAGGAGAACTTCCCTGCATGTAGAGGGGGCAAGGGCCCTGAGCTGATGATGACCCTAACTGGCCTGAGTGTGCCTGGGTCACCCAAACCCTCTTGGCTGCATCTTTATATTTTAATCCATACACAATAATAATAGAAATTTGATAATGATGATAATAAATTTAGACAACTGACATTGGGAGAGTGCCCGGGTTTGCTACCAGGAATACAGCCATTCGGACAATCTGGGTACTGCAGAAGGCTGCAGTGTTTGAGAGTCTTCACATTCTCCGAAAAGTTCAGGGTTGGTTTGACAAGGCAGCGCTTCCTGGGAGAAGTAACATTCGCTGTCTGGGCTGCGTGTAGAGGGGGCAAGGGCCCTGAGCTGATGATGAGCCTAACGCCAGCCTGACTGTGCCAGAATCGCCCAAACCCTTTTTGCTGCATTTTATAGTAAAATCTGTAAATAAAACTAATAAAAATTTGCTAATGATGAGCCTAAAAAGTCTGAATGTGCCAGGGCCATCCTAAACCTTCGCAGCCTTTTGATATTTTAATATGAACACTACTACTACTACTACTACTACTACTACTTCTACTACTCCTACTGCTACTACTACTACTACTAATACTACTGCTACTACTACTACAACTACTGTTACTACTACTACTACTACTACTACAACTACAACTACTACTACTATTACTACTACTACTACTACTACTACTAATATTACTACTACTACTATTACTACTACAACTACTACAACTACTACTACTACTACTAGTACTAGTACTACCACTAATACTACTGCTAATGGTTATAATAAATGCCGAATCAGTGTGAAACTTATTCCTCCAAAATCGTAAGGAAGCAAATAAAACCGAATTCTACTATGAATTTGGAATTTACTCGATTCTGATTTGTCACTGGACTCTACCCATGCCGCTTCACTCAGTATATTTGCTAACCCCTAAGAGTTAGTCATGGTAGAATGGAGATAAACATACTGTGTTTTCAAAGTAGAGCAAGGTCACCTGAAGATTTAACCGCTCAATTTAACATTTGAAACCTCAGGCTGCGCGTTCGGTTCCAAATTCAATTTAGCGCGGTTAAATCTACAAGTAACCTAGCTCTACATTAAAAACAAAGTATGTTTGTCTCCTATTCAACACCAGCCACTATGTAAATAAAAAGAAATGAGTACTGTGATATACGTTTCTTACAAAGAACATCGTGGTAAACCCTACCGTCAGTGCGTGCTCACTGGTGAGACAGGGATGCGTTAAACAATAATCGAGTCGAGTTATAAATATCGTTGTTAAGCAAACAACAATCCCAGGGTCGCGTACATGTGTTTAAAGGAGAAGTCAACTGCGTCACCTATCGTGTTAGCGTCGGCGGCTTCCCGGTTGAAGGACAGACATACAGACAGACAGAAAGACAGAAAGACAGACAGATTTTGTATTAGTCTCACTCAAATTCATTACAACACTGTAACATAATAAACCTATATACCTATAATACCTATATGAGATTCTTCTAAAAGGTATTCACATATTAAGCATATATAATAAAAACAGAAGCCGACTAGCAGCTGTATAAAACATTTTTCCTTTTTTTGTAAAATGTCATTTCAGGTTTTGGCGGTAAGAGGATACATAGAGGTTATCACGCGAGTGTGTTTGGGGATGGTACATATCCTGCATTAGGAATAAACATTGTATTTAGCGAGCCTTGGCGAGCTAAATACATAGTGTTTATTCCTAATACAGGATATTTACTATCCCCAAATACACAAGCGTGATAACCTCTTTATCATATAATGTCATTCTTTAATTCTGTGCTTCCCAATCGCTTTCCCTCTCTCATAAACATTACCGAAACATTGCGAGTTTTCCTGGAATGCGCGCATTAATATTTATTACGTCACAGGGTAAGTGATGTGTCAGTCGGACAGTGACAGTCGCCAATATAGTTCCAACTGAAATCTGTTTCTTAAACAGTGGCGAAGCAACATATACGCAAAACAACAATTGTTTTTGATTGCCTTTCGCGGCAATCCATCGGTCTGTCCGCTAGAGTAACTGCCCTTTGTCAAAGGGAAGCTACTCTAAACCTAGTCTTTGAGACGTCACGGCCACGGTCAGACGTTGTTGACAGTCGGTCTGTCCTGTCATAACGTTAAGAAGTGTAGTCAGATGTACACACAGCGACAAAACGAAACAAGGTAACAATTCAAACATATTTCGGCCAAATCCAATTATTTTAATTTGTGGAGAAGGTTTCAAGCCGCAGAGGTCTACAAGCACAGATATGGCCACTGATCCCGGTTGGCTAGGCCTCGTGCCCTCGCAAAATTGTTTCTCCAAAGTTGCCAAAACTTATAAAATGCCTTAGCTACGTCACAGTTAGACACAGATTTTCAGTATATTAGACTGTTCTTTTGATAATGATAGCAATTATATCTGTAGTTTATCCAGATTCCCGATGGTTAGTTCCGACTCGATCGCCGAGTGACGAGGGCGACGCCATGTTTGTTTATAAACAGTGAAAGTAGTCCCTACTTGACCTTTGATATTTGCATCTCTATCCGCATATGACCCCAACGGATATCGTTTTTATCCGTTGGCTTTATCCTGCCGAGAAACCTACCCATTATATGATAAATAATATTATCTGACAAAATATAGGCTATTTTCTGTACATCACACTTGTTTAAGAGACTACGTCGCTCAACATTATACACAGGACAATTTAAAATGACATTGCATTCATTTTCAAAAACGTCAAGACACTGAAAGCACTACCTGTCTTCTAACGGCATGTTAATATACCGACCTGATTCAATTTGGGTAGGCGCGGTGGCACATTAAAATTCAGCCAAAGCGCTTCTGTGGGCACGGGGCATAGGGCGGATGACATACTCATCAGCAGTATAGTCATGCTTTAAGCAATAGGTATAATCTAAGTTTATAACCTCCCGTGCGCGATGGACCAACATGGTGTGAAATGGCATTTTTTCCATAAAATTTTATGTGAATTAAAAACCAAACGTTTAACAATAAAACCTGATCTAAAACAATTGTCTGGGGAAAAAAATGTCCAGATCTACTAATTTACAATGGGTGCGGAAGTAAAGGTTTTTCTTTATTCTGGTTGCCCTGAGATTACTCCATAGACATATTTTACGAGCGCTACGACCTTGGTTTATATTGCAAAGACGTTTCTATTGTCGAACCACACTTCCCCAATGGCGTACTACTGGTGGGGCCCATGCCATGTCACCGCTTACAGCTAAGTTTGGGGCATACATTTCACAACCAGATAAAAACTCACTGCACTATTCTGTACAGCATTAATACACGGCATATTACATTCCCCAAATACAAGATCCATATTCTAAAACCGACCACACATCGGGTCATGTAACGTTGTAAATGTACGGTATTGCACACAACCATATATTTAATAGTTAGAGATCAGTAAACCAAGCGCTCTGCTAGCTGAGCTAGCAGTTGCTTTGCCATATGTGTATGGTCCAGATATTGTATTAACAATGCCCCTAAATAGAAGTTACTTTCAAGTATTAAAATTTTGTAAAATGCGCAGTTTTTCTTCAAGACTGATTGCTGTCTAAAATGTATGTTCTTTGACTACAACTATTTTGTTTGTTATTACACCAGGCTCCAAGACAGTCAAGCATAATGTTAAGACAAAAGTATGACTGATCGTTTGTTGGTATATGGCTCGCCTGTTACGGGATTATCACATTGACAAAATCGCTTGTTCAGTTGACTCCTAAACATGTCTTAAAGCTTCATTGTACATGGGTGACATTTCAAACAACATGTATCTGACAGAATGTGTATTTTGTTTCCATTTGCATGCAGCAAATATCTTATCAGTATGATGTGAAGTATGCCCCTATAATCTCAGAGAAAGCAGATCAATTACAACGGATATTTTTAATCACACATCAGAAAACTTGCGAAATAATTCCATGCACTGCTAACTGTCGACATGTAGAGGCACGCAACTATGAAGAAAACGTTGTTCCAATTCTGTACGGTACAGCACATCTGATCTCCGTTTGAATGGTTTTATATACAACTTTCAACTATATATCTGAAAGAGTATTATTAATTTACCTTGACCGTTTTTCACTGCTTTCTTAAATAACACATACTCCATTATCAAAGGAACCAGTGTTACTTACTTGACGGTAAGGAAGAATCATGATCAGTCTCTTATTAAAATCCTTCATTGTTCTTGAACTAGAGTGATGATAAAAATAATGTCTCAGAAATAATTTATTATTGTTATAAGTAACTATATTCAAGAATAAAAGCAATAAGAATCGTTTGATTATATGTGGATGGGTTAAGGATGCTTTGAAAAGTCAATCGCCTATTGGTTATTACATGCCATTGCAATAGGTTTTTTTATCAATCGTTTTCTGCTTATGTTTTCTTAATTTAGTTACTCCGTCAAAGTACAACATTAACACCTTCTTGTTTCATGATGTCTGTAGGATATTTAGGAAGGCAGCTCATTGATATTCGCTAAACTTTGATTTTTACATTCCACGTTTTGTTAATTTGCAATCCTATTTAAGCTATGTCCAAGCATACTAAAATACATTAATGTTTGTATCGAGAAATAACTGATTACTGACAATTACATTTCTTCCACCCTAGGTGATAAAAAAATAGTCGAGTCAAAAAGAATTTGTGCACAAAGCAGATTAAATCTTATTACCCGTGAAGACCAACATATTCATGCAGTGTTCGAGACTGATGAACAGTTCGAGTGTAACCAGAGCCGGTTTCCAAATAAGATATTATGAAACAGACGGTGAGTAAAACAATGACCTTGTTTGTAGCTCCGGTAACCATATGACCATCATGTTTCATTCAGACAGTAAATTTCCGGTATTCGCTTGCAGTTCTCATCTGGTAATATGTCGTGCAAATATTTTTGATGTTTTACAAAAGTCAACATGTTGGTGTGTCATTGTCGTCAAATTCTTGTTCTTGTCTTACTTTGAAAAATATATTTTCCTTGATGACCGAAAAGACCCGTTCTGTGAGAGACTTGTTCCTTATTTAACAGTGTACCCACCACTGAGTAACTCACAGCTTACAGCTTGTCAGGTATCAGATTGAACATCCTTGACAATAACAGGCACGATCTCATCTGTGTTTGCGTAAACAGACTTCACAAACCCCAGTGGGATTTTTACGACAAACGACGTTAATCCCCTCAGTTGCAATCCTTGTAGTTGTTATCACAAATCGTCAATTTGTCGTTTTGATTAATTGTGAATTATTATAAATATGCTCGCTATTACATTTTGTTTTCCTTTATGTTAACTGAAGGTCACTCTTGTGGATTATCAGATCTGTCCGCCTCTTCTGTTGCATGGACGAACTTGACTTTTCCTGGCTATCCTTCAAACTATTCCAAGTAGGTACCTACACTCAGTTAGTAGCTCTACTCAATTGACAAAAAACACTGGAACGGTGGCAAATGGCACCATACGTGTGACATGAAGGTAGCACTACACATGTGGCACATAAGTAGCACCACACACGTGACGTGAAGGTAGCACTACACATGTGGCAAATAAGTAGCACCACACACGTGACGTGAAGGTAGCACTACACATGTGGCAAATAAGTAGTACCACACACGTGACTTGAAGGTAGCACTACACACGTGACATGAAGGTAGCACTACACATGTGACAAGTACGTAGCACCATACATGTAACTTGAAGGTAGCACTACACATTTGGCAAATGAGTAGCACCACACACGTGACGTGAAGGTAGCACTACACATGTGGCAAATAAGTAGCACTACACACGTAACTTGAAGGTAGCACTACACATGTGGCAAATAAGTAGCACCACACACGTGACGTGAAGGTAGCACTACACATGTGACAAGTAAGTAGAATTACACACGTGACGTGAAGATAGCACTACACACGTGACCGGAAGGTACCACTGCACTTGTGACAAATAAGTAGCACCACACATGCAACGTGAAGGTACCACTGCACATGTGACAAGTAAGTAGCACTACACACGCGACGTGAACGTAGCACTGCACACGTGATAGGGAAGTAGCAATCCACACATAAATTGTAAGTAGAATGTTAATTGTAAGCTAGGATAATATATATATGTGTGTGTGTGTATTTGTATGTATGTATATAAAGCTGTATGTAGCAAGCTGTATTTGCAGCAACCTGAACTGCCAATGGACAATTTCTGCACCCGTTGGATATGAAATTAAAGTCGAAGTTGTGTATTTTAATGTGGAATACTCGACAGCTTGTTCAAGTGACTACCTTCGCTTCAGTGATGGTAAGAACCATGTACATAATTTTATTAAATATATATTTCAAGTATATATAATCATAACTGTGTTGGTGCTGTATTGGTGTTTAACAAATTCTGATCAATATCTGTATTATCAGTCCAAATTACACCTCGAATCCGATATAATTCAAGTTCACTTAATTTACGCTTATGCCACAAACCAAACGACATGAGCAAGCCTATGGACAACTTAAGCCCCTCAGCTGGTTTCAGATACAAGGATTCGTAATTATTAGTGTAATAAGTACTCATGAGAGATGATTGCCACAGAATATATTTATTCAACGTTAGGTTTGTATTGATTTCTGATAAATAACTAATAATAACCATAATGATTCGATTACTAAGATGTACACATATAAGTGTATGTCTCTAAACCGATGTAATGAGCGAATAAATATATTTACATATTTATTCAAGGGTCCACGTCTTTCGGTGCTCAGTTGGGAAAATATTGTGGTCGTAGTTACATCACCAGGGTAGTCGTCAGTTCCAGAAACTACATGACCATTACCTTCCACACCGACGACTCTGACACAGCACTAGGATTTAATCTGAAATACAAAGCCGGAACTTTCTTAACAACTACTACAGGTACAATGAGTGTGTGTTGACGGCCGGCTATTAAATAATCGGGGTCATGGTGTAAGGGATGTGGGGTTGGTTATATTGAATGGTGCTTTGGGCTGGTATTGATGGTAGAATTAGATTATTCACTTGGCCACTGCTTCTAGACACACTTGAATCACGTGGGACACAGTATAGTGTTACGTCTACAATGGGTGTTTGCAAAACAATATATAATTTATATTTGTATAAATGTTACGATACATTTAGTGACAAAAAATAAACCTTTTCTCGTTTCTAAACTATGCAGATGTCGTTAGGAAATTGAAAAGTATTTTTGCATGATGTTTGCTAACTAGTTATAAATGTGAATTTAGATGAACAACAGTTTAATTTATTTTTTCAACTGAAATATGTTCTACCGCTTTATAACATTAAAAAAAATAATAACAATTGTTTTTTTTTGTTTCTATAGAAATATCAAATGGGCTTAATTGTGGCAGTTCTTTGCTCAGCGCCTCTACGTCCACCTGGAGATATTTGTCGTCTCCTGGCTACCCCAGCTATAACAAGTTAGTACATCTATACATCTTTGGTTGATGCCCCTTTTTGAAAAAATGTCATGTTAATATGATGACACATTCGTGCCATAAGGTGACCAATACATTCAACTACCTTTCCAACCATGTGTTTTCCCCGTTGTAATTTGCTGTACAAAGTTGCGGACCTAAACATACAAGCCTGGATCCTATGATGGTGGTTTCAAATCATAGATTCTCCCTGACTATTATCCTTGACTTGTCTGCATCATTTTCGTGCCCGTGGGCGTTACCTTGTGGTTTAAGTCTTAGATGCACATCATACAAATCTATATCCTATATCCTAAGGCCGGAAGGCCTAACATAACACATGACCATAATACATCACAACTGAACTGCACACATCGATGATATCCTGTAGTGTTTAAGAGCACCTCACCGAAGGACGTTAGATTGGAGAATACTGCATTGAGATTAAGCAGCGCTTGTACATAACGCTTGATGGCTACCTTTAACTGACCTTCATTTGCGGCAAAGTCCTCACCGAAGATAAGGTGGTATTGGGTTGGCCGTGAAAAACTACTTCCACAAATTGTTCTCCCTCTTTAATAGCAGTGACTATATTGTTTGGTTTCGGATTGGAAAAGAGATGTTTTGTGTTGATGATGATATTGACCTTGGTGTTTTCTATTTGCCCCCAGAATACTTCCAAAGAAATGTTTTTCGAATTAGAGAGTTCACTTAGTGAAGTGTTTTTAATTTCCGAAAACTTCATTTTCATAGGTGATTTTAATACCCGAACCAGTAGCCTATTTGACAATTGCATTTTGGATGAGCATATCGGGAATAAACTAAATTTAACCCAGATGATGTACTTATGCAACTAAACTTACCATTATCGCGAGCTAATCAAGCTGACAAAAGCGTCAATAATAACGAATATAATTTGAGTGATATATGTAAATAAAGAAAATATATTCATTCTGACGGCTGCCTAGGAAATGGCCTACATTTGTGTTAATTCACATGCAAAGATTTAAGTGTGGTTGTCTATGTTCGCAGTCAGTATACTGTGTCTGAGGGTATTCGTGTTAAACTGCGGCATGGAATCTCAGTGGCCTAGCACTCTAAAATTGGTATTCGTCAGGACAAGTACAGGCAGCCACACATGGTGGATGCACGTCGCTGTATAAGTGCAATAATCTTGACTGCATCCGGTCATTGCACACTAAGAATTAAAGGTGCCATCCAGCAGACATCCTGAAATGATGATGAATTATTGTTGAGACACTACCATGACATGTTATTCCTGTTGGGACAAAGATCCTGCATAATTTGAACCACTCCAAAAATCCCAGACTTATATTGCTGTCAAGCTTTTCGTTTCTTGTTCTATTGACTATTATATGTTGATGCGTTTGATCTGATTTGTACGTTTAAAGATTACACTACATATTTCTTTGTAGCAACATGGACTGCAAGTGGAAAATTTCTGCACCTGATGGATATAAAATAAAAGTTGAAATTATAGTGCTTTCTGTGGAATATGGAGCCACCTGTGCATTCGACTATCTCCTCTTCAGTGACGGTAAGCACAATGTTCACTGTTATAAAAGTGCTTAAATATCCTCATATTGCGCTTTGTGTTGAATTGGTTTGCAAGTAATATGCTCAGTTATTAGTATCATTAGCCTCAAGTTGACTTCAATACAGTATGTTAACGTGCATGTCTTTAAATCGGCGACATGTGTGAATCAATACATTTATTCAAGGCTCATCGTCTTTCGCTACTCAGTTGGGTAAATACTGTGATGGCCCCAGGAACGTGGTCAGCTCCAGTTACGCCATGACCATCACCTTCCACACTGACGGCTCTAGAACGGACAGAGGATTTTCTTTAAAATACATGGCGAGGACGTCAGGTACTTAACTATATTGTTGTTTCAATGCTTCCTCTTTAACATAAAAGTAACGCTTCATAAAACACAAATTCACAACCTTTTTTTTAAAATTGATTAAAAGGGTTCCAAACACACATAAATATACTTTGGTTCCTGTCAAAGTTTACAAAACAATGGTGGATATGTTGGATGTCCTGAGAAAAATATGAGTGAAAAAGGAAACTGATTTTCGCCCTCTAACCAAATGACTGAAGCAATGTTGAATCAATTACTGTCTCTGATAAAATCCCCGTATATTTCTTGTTTTATATGCATACGTTTTAGGCTTTCGCTTTGTGTAGCCTAAACAGGAAACCAAAAAGGGATAATAACACAGTGAACCTACCATGTGTAGCTGTATTCATGACTACAGTGTGTTGGGGGATGGGGTGTGTGTGTGGTTGGGACTGTTTGGGGGTTGGCCATTTTAAATGGTGCTTTGGGCTGGAATTGATGGTAAAGATATAGATTATTTACTTGGTCACTGCTACAAGACATGCTGAGAAAATCACACAATTTGGCCTTACGTCTACAATGCTTGCTGCGGAACAACAAAAAACACATTGTGATACATGAGTAAACCATTTTACGTTTCTAAATTATTCAGATGTCGTGGGTCTAACTGGGCCCTCGGAGTTGATTGATCTTGAATAAAAATTAAATGTATTTAGTGCATGATCTTTACTGACTAGTTGTATATGTGAATTTAGATGAACAAAAGGTTAGTTGATATTGCTGGAATATTGCTAAGAGCGGCGTAAAACCATACTCACTCCTTGAAAGGATTTAACAATTACCCTTTCACTGTTGCTTCTTTCTCATTTATAAAGGTGTGAATGGGCTTAAGTGTGGACGTTCTTTGCTCAACGCCTCTACGTCCACCTGGAGACATTTGTCGTCTCCGGGCTTCCCCAACTACAACAAGTTAGTACATATAGACATCTTTGGTTGATGCCACTTATTGATAAATGGCAGGTTAATATAATGAAACCTTCGTGCTATAAGGTGACCAATACATACAACTACCATTCTTACCACGAGGGGTCGAGCTCATAACTCAAAAGTTTTTGTCGTTGCAATTTGCTGTGCAGAGTTGCGACCTAAAAAACATGCCTGGATCCTATGATCATGGCTTCAAATAATTTGTATGCGGGGAAAATGAATTTCAAGCGATCAGTGATTTCAATTACTGCGGATTAAGCTTCATAGGAACCGGCGTCTATAAAGTGCAATCAAAGGTTTGTCAGAAAATGGTTCAAAAGCGATGTTTTCCTAACTAAAAAAAACAAGAAATGTAAATCTTCCACTCAACTGTTTGTTTTTAGCCTTCAATGTTTTGGTAACACCCATTCTCCTACATGGCTGCGAAATGTGGGGAAATGAAAATTTCGAACTCATTGAGAAATTATAACTTGTGTCAAAAGACAAGACTTATATGAACAGTGCCCAAATCTTCTTGATTCATGGCGAATTTGGAAAATGAGAATTATAAACTTCTGGCATAAAACAGGAACAGGTAATCAGAAGTGCTTACACTCAGGTTCTAATGATGTTTATCATGATACAAGAAGTAATGGAAATAATGTATAACTAATATATTAACTCTTGTGGTTTATATAACATGATGGATAATCTTTATTCAGCAACGACTAATAAGTGGCTCATGAACCGTGTTGAAAAAAGCAGCTTCTTCAAGGAAGGCGATGCGATATCATACCTAGGCAATCTATATAAGTATATTAAACCTTTTAGATGTAAAAACCTCACTAGAGAAGATAGACCTGTAGTAGCTGATGAATATGATTATTTATTTAAATGTGAATTCTTTGCTCTAAATAGTTCTCTTTACATACCACAATATTATCAGAAGTTCCCAACAACAGCACTAAACACTGGCGAAATTCATCCCTTCACAACGATGTTAATGTCCATGTAATGTCTTTGTTCCTTGAATTCTCTGTATATATTTACATAATGTTAATTATTTCTTGTGTGCTGAATCTGAAAGATTATGCAAGCTCGCTAAATATCCAACCATATACTAGCTATGATGACTAACAAAATAACATTAAGTCTTATAGAAAAAGGTGCCTGGGAGTAAAAAGGAAACACTTGACTTCCAGAATATACAAAGCATCTGACCGTCGGAACTTCTTGACTTCCAACAATAGATAGGTGCTTGACCAAAGCAACATAACCCTGAGGAAATTAGTTTTCTTGCTTGCCTCAATTCTGTCAAATATTCAATTTGGCATTCGTGATGATAGTTTCAGGAGATACGTAGTGCATCCCAGAAAATAGATGCCCTTGTCAGTTGATGTTTGAGCGTGGAGGGTGTTCCCATTGCATAGGCACGTGTGTTGATTCAGGATCCAGGATGTGCATCCCTGATCATCACCTGACTTGACTGCATCCAGTCACTGCACACTTAGATTGTAAGTGCAATCCACAACAGACACCTTGAAATGATGATGAATTATTGTTGAGAGACTACATGACATATTGTACACTGTTTGAACATTTCATATTGGGACAGAGATTCTGCATAGTTTGAACCTCTACCCTAGCATTCTACCTCTTCCCTAGTCATTGATGCCTTCGGATAATCCAGACTTTAAATCAGGTTTAGGGCTGTCTCGTTTTCGCTTAAAGACTATCTTGCAGCTATTGAATAATTGGGAACATCCTTACGAGAAAGGAATGTAATTCTTTACCTTCCCTAGGGAGAAACGTTATGTTGGTTTTATATTTTGCTCTAGTCATATTCATGGTTTCAAGATGTCAAGGTAACATACAATTATCAACATCATATGTTGATTGCTTTTGAATCTCATCTGTGCTTACGTTTAAAGAGTACACCACATCATTCTTTGTATGGACTACAAGTGGACAATTTCTGCACCTGCTGGATATAAAATAAAAGCCGACATTAAAGTTCTTTCTTTGGAATATGAAGCCACCTGTGCAAGAGACTATCTCCTCTTCAGTGACGGTAAGAACAATGTTCAATTTTATGAAAGTGCTTTAATGAATAAAGTCATATTGCTATTTTTGTTGATTTAGTTTGCAAAAATATGCTCAATAATTAATTTATTAACCTCAACTTGACTTCAATTCTAGTATCTTAACGTGTATGCCTCGACGACATTGGTTATTCAATGTATATATTCAAGGCTCCTCGTCTTACGGCACTAAGCTGGGTAAATACTGTAATGGCACCAGGGACGTGGTCAGCTCCAGTAACGCCATGACTATCACCTTCCACACTGACGGCTCTGTGACAGGAAGAGGATTTTCTTTGATATACATGGCCCGGATGTCAGGTACTTTATGTCTCTGATATTAGACGATTATCTTGTTCCACTGGTTAACCGCATGAGTTATCTATATGTCCTAGCATTAAAACTGCCAGATCATTTATAATAATAAATTCAAGGAAGGTGGTACAACAAAACGCATTGTTGCTCTGTTAAAATGCCAGATAAAGTTAATGTCATGAATGTTTTTTTCAACATGGTATTATTGAAAAGAACAAAACTCTTTATCTTTCTTGTCAACACATTTCACCACGTCGATAACGTTTGATGAAGGTATTTCATATTTGTTTAACGTAAGCGGTAATACTAGCAATTTAACAGGTATGGAAGGTCATTACCACACCCCTTCTTTGTTGTTGACCGCCTCCGTGGTCTAGTAGTAGAGCGACCGCCCGATCCCCGTCCGCGTCAAACCAAAAGACGTTAAAATATGGTACTTGTTGTTACCCTGTCTGGCGCTCGGCATTAAGGGGCTCAAACAAGGACTGGTCGGCTCGGAGTCAGTATACTGTGTCCCCAATTTCCCCTCACCTCACCTTCTGTATTGTGCCTCTCAATGTGAACAGTACCGTTCCTCCGAGGACATCCTCATCATCACACAATCTAAACTCTACTCATGAATCCATCCAATGCTGTGTAACTATTCAACGTTTCAGGTTGTGGCACAGACGAAGAGATGAACGAATATGAAACGAAATATATTGATTCACCCAATTACCCTCTGCATTATCCCAAGTGAGTATGCACTACACGTTCTATGATTATCACGGCCTCAAAGAGGTACATCAAAATTCCCCGACCTATAGGACAAGTACGAATTTATCTCAGCACCGTTGTTATCATTTACTACAATTTTAAACATGCGATACGAATCTGTAGTCTACATGGAAATGAATCCAAACGTCACTGAACAATATAATTCAAGTATTTTACGTGTAAAGCAACACAAAGTAAAGCTAATTGAAGGCTTATCGTCGGAAACACACAGCTGAGTTAGTAGCTCAGATGGTGTCTTTTGTATAGATTGCACAGCTTACCATTTCATCAGACATATTTCTCACACAAACAAACGACTACTGAATATTTCCGTTCTTTGGTTGAAGTTAAGCATGTTTCATAGCAACTGATGGATATACAGTAAAGGTAGACCCATGTCTGGATCCTACCCTGTCAGGATAGAATAGGTCTTCAGCAACACATGCTTGCCGTAAAAGGCGACAGACTCGCTGACTTGGTTGATGCTTGTCATCGCACCCCAATTGCGTTGATCTATGCTCAAAATGTTAATCACAGGACGAGACTCGATTATTTTCAGAATATAGCTGGAATATTGCTGAGTGCGGCTTTAAACAACGAACAAACAAACAAACATGCCTGCACAACGAGAAATGAATGTGAAATAAACCACGTTTGTCCTTCCTTGTTCTTTGCAATTTAGGTCGTGGCTATCATATAATCTTAATAGCTCAGATTGTAAGTTTGGTAATTTGTATGTGCAGAAAGATCATCAATATTGATAGCGTTTTACATTAGCTGCACGAAATAGGGTTGTAGCAAACATTAATAATAATATATTATACTGTCGGAAATAGAAATAAACTGATTGTTGACCTTAACTGAATACCTGCAAACATTATAACAAATAACAAACGAGATGAGTTCACCAAGATATGTGAAATATGTTTTATTATTAACCCACATGAATTAACGCAATGATGATTGTCTTGTTCCACTGTTTTTACCGAATGAATTATCCATATGTCCCAACATTCACAAAACACATTGCTATGATTCGTTTCATGAGTAGAGATTGACAATCATGATTATTCGACGCTTGTTCTGTTATTGCTTATGTATATAGGTATTTAGTGTTCGAGAGCGACTTGGGAAGGGCTCAAGTTAATGACGACATGGTATTAACCGTACCAGGAAATCAGTATAGCACCAATAAGCACTGACACTCCATTCGCAAATAAAACAAACCAATTTGGGTCATCGTAAACAGCAAAACTTTGGAGAAACCATTAAACTTGACCCGCCTTTTCATGCATATCAATTGCATTTTTACCATATGTGTATTGACTTATAACATAGTATTATGCATGGAGACTTCTCACCTAAAGCCCCATGAAAATCATTTTCGCCATTCATAATATTGTATTCAGCAGAGAGACACCGGGTATTGAATTAACCATATCTTCCTTTGGTTATCCCAACAGATTTAAGTCGTTCTTGAACCTATGAGTTCGACAATGTAACACATGGTCAACAAACAAAACCTAAAAACATCAATTAATAAATTTTCTGAATCAAGATATAAATAGGATTGTGGCAGAACGTACCAAAATGAATAAACTCACCTCGAACAAGAGTATAGTATTTGATCATTGAATGTAGAAATCTTTAAGAAAGTCAACAGAAACACCAGAAACTTCTATGTAGATTGTGTCGGAGTTTATGTAATCCTGTTGCGAATTTTCAAAACAGTGGCGTTGCATCATAAACAACACTTAGATGATGCTATAATTCGTTTTGTTGTGCTACAATACCAATGTATTGTTTTAACTTTAGCAATGCAGACTGTTCATGGACAATCAGCACTGATGTCAAAGGATATGTAATCCATGTTAAAGCGGTACATTTCTACCTTGAGCGAGACAGCCCGTGTTCCTATGATTATGTGCAGCTCTATGACGGTAATGACTCTATGACTCTCACCCATTTGGGGTTTTCCTAGAATTGAGTAAAAGTGAGACAGTGTGTTATTCCCTATGTCGACGAGTGTGACTGTATTTGTAAGGCAAGTGCCATTTCATCATTGCAATGAAACGCTGTTAATCCGAGTTATACCTGTTCGTTTTAGCTGCATCCTACTGCAAAGTAGGAAATTGCATCAACCAGAATCACATTGGGTTTTTACTCCCACTCTACACTAAAAATAAAAATTCATGTGGAATAACTTAATATAATTCCCAAATATATGTTAAAAGTAATGCCTGCCTTAACGCAGTTAACGTCCTGGCATATGTATGTGGTTTGTTGTAAGTATAACAATATTTTCATAATATCACATAATGTTCTATTCTTGCAATAGTCACTGGAACATATGAATACTCGCTTGGTCGATGGTGTGGATCGAATGGACCAGATACACAGAGTACAGGGATGAGTATGAAGGTTCGATTCCACTCCGATATTTCGAGCACCTTCGATTTCACAGGTTTCAGGTTGGCCTTCACTGCCGGCGAGCCAACATCTTCCGGTAAGTTTTTAAGTCGTATGAATTCATTTAAAAATACTTCGAATCTATCAAGACAGGACGAATGAAATGCACCCCTACTATAACGTATACAATCACGTCTCGGTCATTGTACTTTTCCATTGTATCCGTGTTGATTAACACCTGCAGCGTATTTTGCACCATACAGTATACTAAGTTATCTGTGCAGAACATTTGGGGTTAAACATTATACATACCATTTCTTTAGACGACTAAGGAATATCTTGAGGGTAGGGGTTAACCACGGAGGTAGAGGGGCGGGGCACGGTGGCCAGGATGACTAAACTGTCACATATTCGCTCTTGTTATGTTTACGAGACCAGTGTTCATTCGTTTCACATTGCATCAAGACGCCACACCTGTACACGTCTGAAATAGTTACAAAGCGGCCTTAATCTAAACAGTTATACACTGTTTCATCGTTTTTGAATATTGTGTCACTTGTTGTAGTGGGTGCAATTGTCGATTCATTGTAATTGTATTTGACCAATTTTAATACACCAAGAAGTATATCTATTGGCAGTTGACACCTATACCCAGCTGGTATAAATGGCTCAATAAATGTAATACAATGACAAATATGTGCATTGTATTACCTTCTGTGCAAACGTTTCCCCAGCAAGAGAACCAGCAAGAAAAACATGAGAACATCTAGATCTTCTTTAAGCATTAACTTCTCAAGCAATCTACAGAACCTTGGTAACAGACAGGTTACAGTTGACATCATGAGGGCGTTGTCGGAAGGTATAGATGCGTGGCATGCTGTAACAGAACGCAATAGAGTTATGACACCACAATACTTTTTCAATAATTTAACTGTTGTGAAACAATATGTAACGCGCATTCTACCAGAGTACTTATAAAGTCATGTAATACACATGTCTGTGACAGTCGTTCTTACGGCAAGCAATAATAAAAGAAAATCACCTTGAACGAGAATATAATTATTATTCATCTTCTGCGTCCAGAAACTTCGCAGCAATAACATTCAATGAACTTAATAAGTGCGTTATTCGTCTATATTTTAAAGTTCCTTTTCGTGTTGTTTATTTTGTACAGCGTCTTTTACACCGAACGTTGGAGGCATAATTGGAGGGGTATTCGGCGGCATTGTGGGCGTGGCATTTGTAACGTGTTGCTGCTGTGGAATTTGTCCCATGAAAAAATCCACAACCAATGACCAGTCGCAAGGGAACAGATCACGTGAAGCCAACCTGAACACAGTCTACACTGTGTCAGTCTACAACTACCCACCAACTACGGCAACTACCCAACATGACATGAATACTCCACCTCCAGCTTACAGTGAAGTCGTGAAGGATGACCCTCCACCGTACTGCCAGGTAGTTCAACTATCATATATACAACCTGTTGTGACGTCATCCCCTAACTGCGCATATCAAGTGATAGATAACCCAGCAGGCCCTAGTTGAGTGACAGTTGCACATGATGTACACGTTTTGTATTGCTGGAGTAAATAGAAAAGAATACATATACATGGACACTCCTTCACACAAATTAGCGTCTTCATCCATTTTAACATTATTTGTGTATGGAAAATCTAAACTCCCTCGACAGCAAATAATAGCAACTTTAACAATTGTTCTGAAAACAAACCTAAGAGGTATAATTCATATTGTATTTTAAAAAATGCAGTTACCTGTATTCTCACTTTATCTACTTCCCGATCTATCTTGGTCATGTGTGATGTCGATTGTTGAACTGTGCATAACCAAGGATCAGAAGTCTCTTTTAACACGAGAAAGAACATTCACCAACTGATCGGTAGTCAATCATGTCACAAGCATGTCACAATTATGAATGGATGTTAGCAAAATGACCACGGTGAGAAACTTTTGAAATTCGTCTTGGTTGTCGTAGCATATACTTGTTTTTGTTTTTTTGTAATAAAACTTATTTTGCTTGGTGTTGGTGTTATCTCTATGTTTATTAGAATATGAAAACTGGTAAAAAATCATACACATACTTTGCATGTGCCCATGTACGAGCCCACTGAACGCAGATGTTTTTTACTTTGATGGAATCCACGATCATAGGTATTCAAGAATAAAATTCATTGCGAATCTTTTGCAAAAGGGACGATGGATCTGCCATTGACAATGATAGCATGGACCCCGTGGGGACCCTGGGTAAAATGTGTCCCCAGCACCCCATTAGCTGATCCTAAGAGAAATTGGTCAACCTGTTTGTCGTGTGTTGCGTCCCTGTGTCGGTGGAGGAAGGGAGTCTGGTGGCTGAGGGCGCCGGGCTGGCAATTGGTGTTTCTCAGTCCAATGCACCACTTCGAGCCTAACTTTGCCTAGACCGGTGGAAGAATGGGCACGATTATATCAATCGGCTGGTCATACCATGCCCTGTTCATACTCTATTTCCCACAAACGTTTGATATTGTAACATAAATGTATTCTAAATGTCTATTATATATGCATCAAGCTATAAACTTTCTTAGAGCCCTAGGACAAGAAGTGACTCGCGGGCCAACCTGGGGATGCTGACCTCCGAATTCTGTACGGAGATCCGCTGCAGCATAAAACTGTCCTTGTTGACATCCATGGGTGGGAGAGGGGTGCCGAACCATTTTCCTTTTCACATGGCTTCCCATCACCTGGTGCAAAACGAAGATTTATAGAGTCTGACCATTCATCTGGCGAAAATACCCCTAACCGATCCGACTATTGGACACGTTTTTTTTATTATTCTCATGTGAGGGAATTGCCCGCGTCAGAGTCCGGTAGAATGGAGATAAACATACTGTGTTTTCAATGTAGAGCTAGGCTACCTGCTACCTCGCTGAATCTAATATTTGAAATATCACGCAAATTGTTCGGTTCCAAATTCAATTTAGCGAGGTTCAATCTACAAGTAACCTATCTCTAGTTTTCAAGACACAGAATAATTTGTGCAGCCACTATAGACACATTGCTTCAATTCTGACAACATTGACATGCATTTCGATGTCTTTGTATAATCAATACATACGTGGATAATGCAGCTTCTTAATGCAACTTGGTCATTTTGGTTTTATCACAGCATGGACGTATTCCTCTTTTTGTCCTCATTACGTTTGCTGGGTCTACAGGAACGGACAATAACAGCTGTGACGTGACAGGGGAAACTGTACGCTAACATGTTTCATTTGATAATAATCATAAACATGTTACATGTAGGATGATGTATGCAAAGATATATTGGAATCATATTATCATAATGAAAGGCTGTGTCGGTATTTCGGGGCTGAATAAGTTCCAGGACCTCATGTTTGTTGTACCAGTGACCACTGAGATCAAGACGGTTACAGTGGTTTGTTGTGTGTCATCGTGTCCTGACCTCACCCTTGCTGTCATCCGTCGACATGTCGCCAACATGTGCAGGATATGGTGGTGTTGTTGTTGGGATGTTGCTGACGGATGTATAAAACAACATTCACTAAATCACTTACTCTTAATAGTCAAATGGTTTTTTTTCTGAAATAAGTACATATACACAAAATATATTGCATTAGTAATCAGAACACTTCGATGTATATGCTTCAAATTTTGATTACACACGGCTGTTTACCGTGATTTTGTTGGAATATTGCTGAATGCGACGGCAAATCAAACTTACTCACTGCCCTACCGCCTAAGGCAGTAACAGTATCTGGTATTTGAAACGCGGTTGATGTGCCACGTAGTCGTTACTGAATAAGGATTCTCCAAGCTACATAAACCACAAGCTATTTGTCGAACAACTCAGTATTTTGCTGCTCAATGATGAATGTAAGGAAACATGTGAATGTAGAACTAGTCAATTAATCAAAACGTCTGGGAAAACTCTGTGCTAAACCCACCTTGGACGCCTTTAAAAATGTTAATGATGATTTGGCTGCTGTACATTACAAAACAAATCACTGCATCTTAAACAGCCAGTGTGTGCTGGTTTCTCTATTCTTGACATGTCAAAAATTGTCATGTATGATTTCAATTATTATTTCATTAAGTCTAAGTACCAGGAGAAGGCAGTGCTTTGTTTCACAGACACAGATTCCTTGTGCTACCTCATTGAAACACCAGATATTTATGCTGATATGGCAAAGCATCAGGACTTGTTTGACACTAGCAATTTTGACCCTTCTAATCCTCTGTTTTCAAAAACCCATGCCAAGGTACTCGAAAAGATGAAACATGAGTTTGGAGATTGCGTTTTGGAATCTTTTGTGGGACTTAAACCCAACCTTATTCGGGAGGAAGTAATATATATCCTTGATTCACCAGTACCAGTTCATCTGTTTTACATAACATCAAGGATTGATTGAGGAACTTGACCCATGTCAAGTCATGATATAACCATCTCAATCATTCCTTTCAAATGAAAACAGATACAAATTTAAACTGTTTACACATGATTTATTTCATTAAAACACACAAACACACATTTTAAAAAATAAATAAATAAATTATTAAGACAATAAGTATCTCACAACAATGCACGACCAGTGAAGATTCCGGGGTAGAATAGGTCTTCAGCAACCAATGCTTGGCGTAAAAGGCGACTATGCTTGTCGTAAAAAGGCAACTAACGGGATCGGGTGGTCAGGCTTGGTCTGACTTGGTTGATACATGTCATCGATCCCAATTACGTGGATCGATGCTCATGATGTCAATCACTGTATTGTCTGGTCCATACTCGATTATTTACAGACCTCCGTCATATAGCTGGAATATTGCTGGAGTGCGGCGTTAAACAACCAACCAACAAACAACCAACATAGCCAAGTCGAGGTATGAGTATACAAAATCAACCCAATGTCACCGAGCCTGACCACACAATCCAATTTAGTCGCATCTTACAACACGCAACGAAGTGCAAGGTAACTGAGTAAGGGTGCATATTTTGTAAGACGATTCATGAAACAAAAGTTGTTCTCACTGTTGGTCGACATGGATATTATTTTGCATATTTGAGAAAGACATACTAAAACTGCACCACTTTACATAGTTTCTCCAAATCGTATTCCTGACACAGTTGTTTTACCGGTGCTACAGGCAGGGCCGGACCTACCCTTTTTGCGAACACCTGGTGTCATCACTGATTTTCAGTGGTCCATCCATATAATAAACAAATAAATTTTGTCCTTTACGCCAAATGGAATTTGTTTCGGCGGATAATCTGGACTGATTATTCTCTTGCATTGACAATGATATTTACGAATGTGAATCCAGATAGAACTGACCAAGGGTCTGCCGAGTCATCTCAATTTTGTTAGGATAGGATTTATGGATGATCAACTTCTTTATTACAATTAGGAGCGACGTTTCGGTGTAGGTTCTAACACTGTTATCGAGGGTCTCACTTCTAAATGCCTATCAAAGAAGTTATTTGTCGTCTTCATGGAGACGTGGCAACCTCAACCATCAACCGACTCAGCAGCATTGTGGACAAGTACATCCACTCATCCAAGCTCCTAATTGTAATAAAGAAGTTGTTCATCCATATATCTTATCCTTACTTAGTACTCAAACATCTAAATGCCCCTCAAAGAAGTTATTCATCCATATATCTTATCCTTACTTAGTACTCAAACATCTAAATGCCCCTCAAAGAAGCTATTCATCCATATATCTTATCCTTACTTAGTACTCAAACATCTAAATGCCCCTCAAAGAAGTTATTCATCCATATATCTTATCCTTACTTAGTACTCAAACATCTAAATGCCCCTCAAAGAAGTTATTCGTCATCTTCATGGAGACGTGGCAATCACAACAATCAACCGACTCAACAACCTTGTGGATAAGTACATCCATTCATCCAAGCTCCTAATTGTAATAAAGAAGCTATTCATCCATATATCTTATCCTTACTTAGTACTCCAACATCTAAATGCCCCTCAAAGAAGTTATTCGTCGTCTTCATGGAGGCGTGGCAATCTCAACCATCAACCGACTCAACACCCATGTGGACAAGTACATCCACTCATCCAACCACCTTACGTTCTTGATGCGATGCAGAGACAACAAACTCGTTCCTAAAGGCCTACAGCTGAGGAGCCCGGTCAACTCACCAGCAGCACGCACCATCCTCCAGAAAGCCTTGCAACACCTTGCCATAGAACGGATACGCCACCATCGCAAGACCAAGTCCTTCACCTTGGATCGCTTGCTTGATAACGGTGTAAGAACCTACACCAAAACGTCGCTCCTAATTGTAATAAAGAAGTTGTTCATCCATAAATCCGATCCTTACTTCGCACTCCAACTTCTAAATGCTTATCAAAGAAGTTCTCAATTTTGGAATTTCCTTAAAATATCTCTAGCTCCATCACATAAACATCACGGTTGCTATTCATATTACTGCTAACCCTTGTTTGCCGTAACAGGCGACTATACTTGTCGTAAGAAGGGACTAACGGGATCGGGTGATCAGGCTCGTTGACTTTGTTGATGTATGTCATCGTATCCCAATTGCGTAGATCGATGCTCATGATATCCATAACTGGATTGCTAGGTCTAGGTTCGATTTTTTACGGACCTCCGTCATATGGCTGGAATACTGCTGAGTGTGGCGTTTAACAACAAACAATCAAATCGAATAACTGCGTCTCCTTACTGTTGTTATCAATGTTATTGCTTCCTATATGTTCACAGATGTCTTGGGCCCGTATATAGTGGCAACAGATACTGTTCAATACAGAAGGAGTCTTACCTGCTACTCCTTCACAGTCATGAGCGGCGAGGGTTCCCTGACCACGTCCCATAGTTGGCGGAAGAACAATTTGCCGGTGGAAAGTGGAGGGAAGTATGACATTACGTCATATGATGGTAGATCGTACAACTGGGAATACTATCATGTCAGTACACTTGCTGTCCGCGACGTGAGGGGGAGCGAGATGAGAGTCAGATACTCGTGTCAAGCTACAGTCGACAAGATGAGGGTGACTGTATTGAGTGAGGAGAAAAACTTCCGGATGACCCGTGAGTAGTATTCCTCCTTATCTCTCTGTTCATCACGCTCTCTCTCTCTCTCATCATATAACATCGTACATTACTCCCAGGTGACACGCCATATTATAATTGAAACTCACTCTCATTCAACACGGAAATGTTTCCCTGTTTGTCTCTCTGACTCTCTTAGTAGTATAAAAGTAATACCTTCAGCACCTTCCGTGGAAGGTGCCCTATGCATATTCATGAGCCTATTGTTATGCTAATAGACATGCATGACGTCACAATGAGAACGGCGTCATTATGCATGCATGTTAAGAATGTGAAGAATGCGGCCTTTGTTAAAAAATGTCATGGTTGAGGAATTCTTTCGGAATGCCAGCTATTTGGAATTCTTTACGAATGCCAGCTATGTGGAATGTAGTCGGGGTAGATACCTTCAGATGTATACTAGAATGATCGTCATCAAACGGAATGTCACCCTATCGTGAAAGAATGAAACAGTCCTCGGTCTCTTGATATAGCTACTCAATGAATAAGTAGAATGTCATCATCGAGATGAAGAGGAGAATGTACGAGTTGACTCACCATTTGATCATCACAGACTGCGAGGAAATATATTTATTTTTTTTGTCTTACAAAATACTGACGGACCTTTCATTTTTGGATGAAAGAAATCTGATTAAACCAATACCATCAATCATGTTCACTAAAATAAATGAATAAAAAATAGTATAGTTTTATAAAATATTTCTCTACTTTATTCACGCCGTGATATATTTCGTTGTAAAAAGTCAGTCTTATTCTTATTTTCAATCTTAATTTTCAACTCTGAAAGATTTCCTCCACTTATATAAGTTTCCCATCTAAACCCTAAATCCGACAATACACGTTCTTCTTAAATTATATCCGGTTCACATCACATATAATTCACCGAGCATATGATATATGAATGTAAGTATGGTGTAAAAGCTAGGTTGAAATGAAACATAACAAGTTCTTGTTAAGGATACATGAACAGTTTCAGAATAGTGTTATCTCACCGATAGTGTTTTCAAAATCCTGTTGAAATTCACGAAACACATATCTTCCGTGTAGCATGTATCCCTTATTCCACACGGCTTTAAGAACTTTTACCCACCTCAACCCTACACTGTGATATACCACCGTAAATGGTCTTATAGCAATAACCGTCCCCCCTTATGGTTACCCAGTACCCTGTTTAGATATGATACGTTAGTATGTACTCTGAAAATAATGTTAACTCATACGACATCCGGCTGTATGAATGGGCGGGACACGCGTTGTACTGATTGACCTAGATGGATACATTACCTCAGGCATTGCTAAACCGTGTGTGAATTTAGGCTGCCGCTGTTGGGAGACGATGTGGGTCACCCGTGTCGACAACAATGTTAGATTCAAATGTTAAGTACACCATCACCACAGCTGGCGGAATGTAGCACATTAGCGCACAGTTTCCACGACGTCTCGGGGAATCATCGACAATATCTATTATACCATATTTAAACGTCCACAAGCATCTCTCGTTATTTAGTCACGAGTCACTGATTCGCGCTTGGAGGTAGAAGCAATAGTTTTCTTTCACAACTTTGGATTATTTTATATTTCCTGTTTCATTAAAAAGCAGCTTGTTCACTCGAACGCACATGCTATACTGCTGATGGGTGGTTAAGTACGTATTCAATCGCCGAGGTAGAATCGACTTTATCGTTTCGTTGTAAAGTAAACATACTACAGCGACTGTCGAACATTGAAAAAAACTATGTTTAAAAGTGAACGATCAGTCCAGTTTGGTTCTTGGCTTAGAGTGGAAGCAATATTCACCGTCTTCCGTTGAGATTCATATTTACTCTCTGTTTTTTTGTAACTGGACGAAAATTGTACAACATGTCATCTCCCGATGGAAATTGCGCCCGAGATTTATTGGCGAGATCTGAGGTTAATCGTTGAGTCGCTGACGAACGTAGAAGAGGCATATGTATCAGACCCTTTCACACGGAGGACGCTGTAGTCGGAACTCTGGTTGGTTTACTGATGTTAGCAATCATCATTTTGACTGTCGTTACTGCGGTTACTATTTCGAATTGGAAAAATAAAACGTCGCAGCAAATAGACAGTGAACTATTTTTTGACGACCCTCCTATTGAACCAACCCTCAGTCTACAGTCGATCAACGCTCCTTCACAGTGCTCGAACACACAGTTTGTCTTAGCCTATTCAACACGAGCTGTCGTTTGTCGTAGCGAAAATCGCACCGTACTTGACGTGAGACAGTTTCTGAATGAAAAACCAACAATAAAAGGTATAACGCTTACTCAGGGCGAATGGAAAATGATGTTACGTCTGAAACCTTTCATCCGTGCACAAATCAGATCCATGAATGAACGGACAACGAATAAACGAACACTGCCTGAATGATCTCCACGAACAATTTAAAATTACATATTTAGGCTATCAACAATGGGCTAAAAGACGATGAAAAGAAAAAGAAAGTACTCGAAGTTTACTACGCTCATCAATGAAAACCTACATGCCATAGAATATGTGTGGTGTGGTGTTTGTGTGGTGTGGTGGTGGTGTGTGTGTGTGTGTGTGTGGTGTGTGTGGTGTGTGTGTGGTGTGTGTGTGTGTGTGTGGTGTTTGTGTGGTGTGGTGTGTGTGTGTGGTGTGGTGTGTCTGTGTATTGTGTGTGTGTCTTGGTGTCTGTGTCAAATGGCATATCAACCAACACATATGAATGATTCACTGTACATAACTATCTTTCAATGATGACAGAACCCATAGATGTCAATTCTGTGTTTATTTCCAGATTTATAAAGTGGATAAAGTACGGGGATAGTTACATGGCATAGTCTGATGAGAAAGATTGCAAGTGCCATCATGCAGAAAGGCTAGGGATTTTCGTCCTAGAGGTCCATATTTGGCTGGACTCCTCATATACAACACGAGGTGTTTCTTTAGTGTTGAGCTTTTGGTGTCAGTCGGATGACGCTGTTTCGGTTCAGTGGTGTGCATTTTGTTGGTATATGTTTTCGCTATATGAACAAGTCTTGTTTTCTTGTTGTAACTCGGCATTGTCATAGAGGTTTATATGTGATAGCTGAGACTGACAGAAGTCAACTAAAGGCGTGACACTTGAAGTGAGGGGTTTTCATCATTCTTGTTCACTCAGTTCCTCCTCCTCTTGAGAAGCATCAGATTCCATGTCACTGTCTGCTTCAGTCATGTCTACGCGAGTCAGAATATCGTTCATGATGGGTTTCATGAAACGTTTGATCTTGTCTTTGATGACCGTTTGTTCAGTGCTCGGATCCATCTCCTTCAAGCTGTCTAGGATGGGTTGGAACAAGGGTGCCTCTGCAAAATAGCGGGTAAACTCAATGACACAGTTCAACGTGTTTGCCAAATCATTTTTCCACACAGTATGTAGTTTTCTTTCGACCCATTCCTCCGATTTTCCTTGTTGCCTGTAGTTTTTCTTCTTGAGCTTCATGTTGTGTAGGCTCCTGTCATACACCCTATTCCATATACGCTGTAAACCCACGTTTTGCCACTCGTTGGCCTCGAGGTCATGCCATTTTGATTTAGTATTAACATCAGCATCCCCTTTCTGCATGGGCAGCTCTTCGTCACTATCATCATTATCGTATCGTACACGTTTTCTCTTAGGCTTAAACTCGTTTTCGGGGCACCATGTTTTGATATGTTTCTGTAAATCATGCATGTTTTCTATCAAGATGCCACAGTCAGCGCAAGCAGTGGCGATGGTTAAAAGGTCCCGATTCCTCACTGGAAGTGGATGCTGTCTCCTCGTCAAGATCACAAGATGTTTCTCCTACAGAAGATCTTTCTTCTGGTGTGTACTGCTTGGATGGAAGTTCTGGGACCATTTGCTGCTCTGTTGATGGAGAGCTCCCTTTTAACTCTTGCTGATGTGAACCACACTCAGAGTCATGATTGACCGTTGTCAATATATTGGCATGCAATCTGTTCTTCTCACTCGTGTCAGGTTTAAGATGTACTGTCAAATGTCCATAAGGCGTTTCAACAGCCTTTTTCACAAAGAGTCATAAATTTACCGATGTCTTCAGGAAAAATTCTTCTGCCAAAACATTTTACCTGCTGTCTATCCACGGGTGAATTGAAAAGTGTCACGTAATGGGCATTCAAAGCAATGTCACGTGATTCCTTGCCTCTCGGGAATAGGTTATGCAATAACAAGAAGATAATGACATTTGTGTGGTGTGAGGTTTGAGTAAACAGTCAGGAAATCCGCTTGTCATTCTTGGCCTCAGATAAAAAATCATCCAACACCATCATGTTCTGGTTACTGGCATCAATGCAGTCGTCATCTTCGAGATTGTAAGGTATCCCTTTCACAAACTGTACTTAGGGTAGAGTTTTAAGAATGGTATCGTAAAGGGGTTGCCACACAGTGTAACACCATATGGTATTGTTGGGTCGTGGATTGATCCGTCCTCTCTGAAGTATGTTATAGACAAACATAGACTTACCACAGGCGGACGGACCTACTGTCACTGAATTGGGAGGAATGTTGAACGTGAAAGGTGGTGATGGTGTTACAAGTGACGGCGGTGGCGATAGAAGTCTTGGCTTTTGTGTCGGAAGTGTTGGCCTTTGTTGAAGTACCAGGGTCGATGACTCTGGAAGGGATGAAGACGATGGTGGCGGTGGCGGCGGCAGCGACGGTGTAGATGATGTCATACGAGATTCTGATAGTGTTATCTGCCTTATGGGTAGACTATTCACATCTTTCCTGCTGTGAATAAGCCTCTTGTGTCTGAACAGAGCATCCTTTCTGGACAATGTTTTGCCACATTTCTTGCAAGATACCCTCCCATTCATCATGAGTAAGAATTGTCATCTGTCCCATGAAACAGCTGCAACACTTATTTTATACACACTCCTTCATACAGTCATTGATGTCGTCAGCTTGCTGATGTGAAAAACAGTGTCAAAAGAGTCATGTTCCCACACTATGTGTGACTGAAGATGTATTACGACAACAGAGCACTACAGAGTTGGCTCCATCTCTCCCGTGGTGGTTTGGGTTCTTCCTGTTACATTCAGCCTTTACTCTTGCCTTTTCGCGTTTGATTATAGCTTCCATCTGAGACAGTATTTTTCTTTTGTAGCTTAGGTTTAGCCTGTCGAGAGGCTTTTGTCTTGACATTCATCTTTTTGATTCATTTGAATTTGGTGCGTTTTCTTTTCTTTGCCAGTGGAGGAACGCCCCTTCTTGTGAATAGGTCACCCGACTCGAAGATATCCACTGAATGTCTCTGATTTTTCCTAATCGTCTTCATGTTTTCTTACAGTGATGTCCAACCAGCGGCAATACTTACTACACCGCATTCTCTTATTGTGCAGTTTACTCTTTACAACGTTACATCATCTGATGCCGGCAAGCTTGACTGCAGGGTATACCACAAAGAGTGGCATATTCTTCCAGACTGGCACCACATGCTGATTCTCGCACGTAGGTATAATGTACGGACATGTGTGGCCAAAGTGTCTAAGGCGCCGCAGTTTTACATGGTGAACAACGTCCCTTAAACGTACCAGAAACCAATGTGCGTGAGTTCGAATCCCTGATTATGTTTCGAGGTTTCTCCCCACCATACACTTTGTCTTTTGTCTTATGATAGCGGAAAATGTATGAGTCCTGCTTCGGGCTTTCCTTCCACATTATGAGGACGCGCCGGGACATGACTGAAATACTTTTCAAGAGCCACCTTAGACCAAATTCAATCACTCAGAACCTGTTTAAGCATAATCATCATGTCTCGAACATGTGTTCACTGCAATCTGATTCACTCGTTCACATTATGTACAGATTTATACACTAAAATCTTTTTTTCTAGTTTGTTTGTTTGTTTATTTGTTGTTTACCGCCACACTAAAAAATATTCGAGCTTTATGACGACAGTCTAAATAATCGATTCTGGACCAGACAATCCAGTGATTGACATCATGAGCATCGATCCACACAATTTTGGATACAATGACATGCATCAACCAAGTCAGCGAGCCTGACCACCCGATCCCGTTAGTCGCCTCTTACGACAAGCACAGTCGCCTTTTTGTGACAAGCATGGGCTGCTGAGGCCCAATCCTCCCCGGATGCTCACGGGTGTGTTACTGGTGAAAATGTTGGCAAATATAGTATGGTTATTTGAGAGATTCTTTGTGTTAGAGCTGCGTTTCTAGTTTACACATCACACAACAACCTAGTTACTTGGCAAAAACAGTTTATGGATTTCTTGTTGTCCCTTAGGTGTAAAGTTTAAAGTGAACGCCAGAAAGTAATCCGTCCCGAATATCTGCTGAAACACTTTCTTTTGGGCATAAACGACTCCATAAATGTTGTTTTTCTCTATTTCCAGTTCTTCAACCCATCCAAGCAAAATGTTTTGCCTTCATAACAGAAACATATGTATAATATTCAACCATTACAGGTAAGCCAGAGGACCCGCATATATACAGAAGTGGATCCGTGTCCAACGCTATCAAGGAGTCTGTCAGTGGATCATGGTCAAAGAATGTCTTACCCTTGGAGGAGAAACAGCCTCCTGCTCGAAAGTACAAACAAATACCATTATACAGGTTCTACTCTCATCATCGGCGCTTTCCAGGACGAATGGCACTACAGAGGCAGGTATTCGTGCCAGGCCAACGATTTGGATGAGGTTTCAAACTGGAGCGCTGAATACACCATGGAAGAAACCTGTATGTATACGTTTATTTCCCGTTCTTACTGACGCCTGGCCGCCCCCCTGGTCTTATGGTTGAGCGTCCGCACGGAGAGCCCCGGCCGCGTCTTACCAAAATACGTTAAAACATGGTACTTGTTGTTATATATAATTAGCCTCTCTGGCGCTCGGCATTAAGTGTCCAAAACAAGGACTTTTCGGCTCGGAGTCAGTACACTGTGTCTGAGTGGGGTATTCATGTTAAAAGGGCGGTCGGGTAGCCTAGTGGTTTAAGCGTCCGCTCGTCACGCCGAAGACCCGGGTTCGATTCCCGACATGGGTACAATGTGTGAAGCCCATTTCTGGTGTCCCCCGCCGTGATATTGCTAGAATATTGCTAAATACGGCTTCAAACTATGCTAACGATTCATGTTAAACTGCGGCATGGTATCTCAGTGCGCCAGCACTTGGACGCAATGTTAAACCCCATTTCACCTCACCTCAGCTCTTATTGACGCCAGTCGATAGCATATTTCTGGATGAACAAGGACGGTCTGGTAGCCTAGTGGTTAAAGCTTTGGCTCGTCACGCCGAAGACCCGGGTACGATTCCCCACATTGCCGTTGTTGTTACATACGTACGTGTACGTACAGGAACATCTTGGCTCATGTGTCGTTGTTGTTACATACATACGTGTACGTATAGGCACATCTTGCCTCTTGTGTCGATGTTGTTACATACATACGTGTTCACATGTACGTACAGGAACATCTTGTCTCTTGTGTCGTTGTTACATACATACGTGTACACATGTACGTACAGGACATCTTGCCTCTTGTGTCGTTGTTGTTACATACAGACGTGTACACATGTACGTACAGGAACATCTTGCCTCTTGTGTCGTTGTTGTTACATACAGACGTGTACACATGTACGTACAGGAACATCTTGCCTCTTGTGTCGTTGTTGTTACATACAGACGTGTACACATGTACGTACAGGAACATCTTGCCTCTTGTATCGCTGTTGTTACATACATACGTGTACACATGTACGTACAGGAACATCTTGTCTCTTGTGTCGTTGTTGTTACATACATACGTGTACGTACAGGAACATCTTGTCTCTTGTGTCGTTGTTGTTACATACATACGTGTACGTACAGGACCATCTTGCCTCTTGTGTCGTTGTTGTTACATACATACGTGTACGTACAGGACCATCTTGTCTCTTGTATCGCTGTTGTTACATACATACGTGTACGTGCAGGAACATTTTGCCTCTTGTGTCGATGCTGTTACATACATACGTGTACACATGTACGTACAGTAACTTCTTGTCTCTTGTGTCGTTGTTGTTACATACAGACGTGTACACATGTACCAACAGGAACATATCAGCTCTTGTATCGCTGTTGTTACATACATACGTGTACGTACAGGAACTTCTTGTCTCTTGTGTCGTTTTTACATACATACGTGTACACATGTACGTACAGGAACATCTTGCCTCTGGTGTCGATGTTGTTACATACATACGTGTACACATGTACGTACAGGAACGTCTTGTCTCTTGTGTCGTTGTTGTTACATACAGACGTGTACACATGTACCAACAGGAACATCTCAGCTCTTGTATCGCTGTTGTTACATACATACGTGTACGAACA
Source organism: Haliotis rufescens (assembly GCF_023055435.1). Lineage (NCBI taxonomy): Eukaryota > Metazoa > Mollusca > Gastropoda > Lepetellida > Haliotidae > Haliotis > Haliotis rufescens. The sequence continues at coordinate 26,314,730 of NW_025963868.1, forward strand.
GGAACATCTTGCCTCTGGTGTCGATGTTGTTACATACATACGTGTACACATGTACGTACAGGAACTTCTTGTCTCTTGTGTCGTTGTTGTTACATACAGACGTGTACACATGTACCAACAGGAACATCTCAGCTCTTGTATCGCTGTTGTTACATACATACGTGTACGAACAGGAACTTCTTGTCTCTTGTGTCGTTGTTACATACATACGTGTACACATGTACGTACAGGAACATCTTGGCTCAAGTGTCGTTGTTGTTACATACATATCTGTACGTACAGGAACATCTTGGCCCTTGTGTCATTGTTGTTACATTTATACGTGTACGTACAGGAACAACTCGTCTTTTTGCCGTTGTTGTTACATACATATGTGTGCCGGTACGAACGTCTTGTCGCTTTTGTTGTTGTGACAGACACACGTGTAGTTGTGAGAGACATACGTGTAGGAACATCGATCTTGTCTATATGTTGTTGTGATAGACATAATTGTAGGAACATCTTGTCTATATGTTGTTGTGATAGACATAGGTGTAGGAACATCTTGTCTATATGTTGTTGTGATAGACATAAGTGTACGAACATCTTGTCTATATGTTTTTGTGATAGACATAGGTGTACGAACATCCTGTCTATATGTTGTTGTGATAGACATAAGTGTAGGAACATCTTGTCTATATGTTGTTGTGATAGACATAAGTGTACGAACATCTTGTCTATATGTTGTTGTGATAGACATAGGTGTACGAACATCCTGTCTATATGTTGTTGTGATAGACATAAGTGTACGAACATCTTGTCTATATGGTGTTGTGATAGACATAAGTGTACGGACATCTTGTCTATATGTTGTTGTGATAGACATAAGTGTACGAACATCTTGTCTATATGTTGTTGTGATAGACATAGGTGAACGAACATCCTGTCTATATGTTGTTGTGATAGACATAGGTGTAGGAACATCTTGTCTATATGTTGTTGTGATAGACATAAGTGTACGAACATCTTGTCTATATGTTGTTGTGATAGACATAAGTGTACGAACATCTTGTCTGTATGTTGTTGTGATAGACATAAGTGTATGGACATCTTGTCTATATGTTGTTGTGATAGACATAAGTGTACGAACATCTTGTCTATATGTTGTTGTGATAGATATAAGTGTACGAACATCTTGTGTATATGTTGTTGTGATAGACATAAGTGTATGAACATCTTGTCTATATGTTGTTGTGATAGACAGAAGTCTACGAACATCTTGTCTATATGTTGTTGTGAAAGACATAAGTGTAGGAACATCTTGTCTATATGTTGTTGTGATAGACATAAGTGTACGAACATCTTGTCTATCTGTTGTTGTGATAGACATAAGTGTACGAACATCTTGTCTATATGTTGTTGTGATAAACATAAGTGTAGGAACATCTTGTCTATATGTTGTTGTGATAGACATAAGTGTACGAACATCTTGTCTATATGTTGTTGTGATAGACATAAGTGTATGAACATCTTCTCTATATGTTGTTGTGATAGACATAGGTGTACGAACATCCTGTCTATATTTTGTTGTGATAGACATAAGTGTAGGAACATCTTGTCTATATGTTGTTGTGATAGACATAAGTGTATGAACATCTTGTCTATATGTTGTTGTGATAGACATAAGTGTATGAACATCTTGTCTATATGTTGTTGTGATAGACATAAGTGTACGAACATCTTGTGTATATGTTGTTGTGAAAGACATAGGTGTACGAACATCTTGTCTATATGTTGTTGTGATAGACATAAGTGTACGAACATCTTGTCTATATGTTGTTGTGATAGACATTAGTGTACGAACATCTTGTCTATATGTTGTTTTAGCAGACATAAGCGCAGGAATATTGAGGGTGATTGGTTGCCTGCTCACGTGAGGGTAAATAAGTTGCAAGTGACTCTGTGGCATTTGATTAGCTAACAAAGCAAATAATCAGCCACGCCCACGATCCGAACCACGTCAATAATGTTTTACAATACAATTATTCTTTTCAATAATTGAATGAAATATGTTAGTGTGTTCATGGAGATATACGCGTAAAAGCCGGTTTGCACATTGTGTAATTTCCTGGAATAAACGTCAAAACCTCTTTGCGATAATCAGGTTTCATACATACATATCCCTACAAACAAACACATATTTATGTCAATTCGTAAAGTGATTCAGCTTTAGCAGCATTACATTTACATTAATTATTCATTCTGAGATCACACAAACAACTTTTACTTAGTATCCATATCAAGAGCAATTTCATTCTCACTTTTGCCTTGACAGAAATACGTGTTTTCTGAAATACATTGCTCGTTCTACATCATAACTTGCGTAAGAGTGAGTGAGTAAGTATGGATTTTAATGGAGTATTGAGTGAGTGGTGGAATTATTTCTTCCCTACTAGTGGATAACTATGAGCTGGTTTGACAATGAAATGCTACTACACAACTGACAGGAAACGAAACGGCTTGGTCACGATTTCGGCTATATTTGACCCATGTGATACACAGCAGAAAATACATTATGAATATTAAGAACATCTTCCTTCCTCCCCTTTTGAAACAAGACTAATCGTTACAAACGGTGTTCGCAGTTACTGAAACTGTGATTCCATATGTATTTATAAAAAAACTGGCTTTTCATCTGTCAGAATGTTTATCAATGTTTTCTGTCTGATGGAGGTGCCCCTCTCATGAACAGTACATCGTATTATTAAAAGGTTGACCAGTCGATGTAGGGTCATGATCTCAGGAAATTCAACAACATGTTTTGTTTGACATGCCATCAGTTTACGCGCATGTATATCCCCACACTGGGAACAAATCATAAAAATATATATCCGATTTATTGTGGCCAAAGTTAACATAGATGAACATACGGTTACTTCATAGTCGTTATTACGTGGTTTAATCGGTTTAAGTTGCCTCCCTCAGCTGTACCAGGATCCACTGATTCACCGTCTTATCATAAATATATTCGGTCAGCATTGGGATGAATAGGAACCTCGCAATATGTTTCTGTTCTTTTGATAGATACTCAATCTTGTAAATTAATTTCATACCTTCATACCCAATGTATTATCAGCTCCATAACGTTACGATCGTTGTGGGTGCCTTGGCATCACAGTAGCATATTTATTGATTCGCTTATAACTTGGTAATTGACCTGAAAGAACGTATATACTTCCGAGACGCAGTTAAGATGCGCATAGCTATATAATGACACGGTAACGAGAGTGAGTGTGGTGTAATGCCGCCTAAAGCACTATTCCAATAATGGGCTTCACTTGTAGGGAATCGAAACGTGGTCTTCAGCGTGACGAGCGAACACTTCAACCACCAGGCCAAACCATCGCCCGTCACAGAAAAGACAAGATAAGCTGGTTAAAAGGCGAAGTTACAATATCCTTATTTCCTGCATATATATATTTCCCCCTGACATTTTCATTCCAGGGTAAATTTGTCCTCAACCATCCCTGGGCAACTGGTTACGTTATGTTATGTAATAGTTAATGTCCGAATAAAACTACTTATTTACATGTCTTGAGACATTCCTTCATCATCAAGGAAGATATTTAGGTGACATGAAGCAAGCATGTTTGACACGCATGTCATTGTTGCGGGACGTTAAATCGTCTCTTCTTACCCCCAACCCCCATCACCCAACGGTCACAAAATCACATGATAACAAAGAAAAACATATTTTTATTCGGAGATGAAATATAACAGAACTGGTATTTTTTAGTTAGGTCAATGATTAGTATTCGATAATAATTATCTGTCGTTGTGTGGATGTGTGTTAAATGAAATATAATTGTAAAAACATATGGTTGACGGACAACAAAGGGATACACCTTATACGTATTACGCTTCGAAATGGAGGCGTTTTTCATTGTAGGATAAATATCGGACAAATGCGACGCCTTTAGATACTTTCTATGTACGAAATTCAGGGTAGAGAGATCAGCGCCATCTGTGTTCCACATGCGCGTCTTTATCTCAAAACTCTCACAATGTTTACACACTCATGTGTGACGTAAAACATGCCCGAAAGAAGCATTTCATAATTTGGTTCTGGTTATGAGCACGAATACATACAGAGGATGTTCTGGCTTTTTCCGTCAAAGCACCTCCTGTGCTACGCTTCCATGTTAAAGTCGACCCTACCTGTTTGATTACAGTTGTCTTGTACGGCAGATAAAACATATAGCTTACGTTATTAATTTGACTAAACGGGGACAAGGGTGCTGCACGTAGCATCAACCACTGGTTTTTTTCTGATTCAGGCCCTGATATTTCGGATGTCGTGATGTAGCGCAAATATTGCTATATGTGGCGTTAAACAACAAATAGACAAGGACAAAAAACACTTCGCAATATTTCACAAACACCATGAAACGAATTAGTCACTGGTTTGTTTCCTGGTATAAGAAAATCCTTCCTGTTTGAAGTGATAAAGTGATACCATGCAGAGAGTCAGAGCATACGAACACGCGAAGCCATGATTGTACAGTGTACACTTCACACATTATAAACTTACTCTTAATAGCACGATATTATTGTTCAAATAAATTCATTGATGTATTGTGGAGCGTTACCATGCTGGTGATCATAGCGAATGTAGCAAATCCAACGTTGAAAATAGTTTGATAAATCGCAATCGAGACCATTGAAGACAGATCGCATGAAGATACTTCCTTTTCGCCAGTATAATACTTAAACAAAAACTCACTCAAGAAAAAGTAGAAGAAGGACATAGACTGTATAAATAGTCTCCACTGTAAAAGTTTGGTGAGACCCTCTGTTCATATGCGTGTATACTTGCATACGCGTATAAATAAAAAAAAAGAAAAAAAGTGTGGATCAGGCGCAAATGTAAATGTACACAAGTGAAAATTTGCACTGTATATATATGTTGTTATGTTAACGTTTATACCAACGCCAGATCTAACACAACCATGTCTATCTGTTGAATTGCCAACACCAAACTGATTGGCTACAGCTCTTCATTCTCAAGTTGGCGCTATTCAGCAGTACAAACTTTAATCCGAACATCCGGAGAACGTGTTCACGTTGTGTTTTCAGGAATAACAAAATTGTGTACAGATTAAATAAAGCACATGTTGCCTCATGCTAAATTTTTCGTACCATACTATGTCGTCACCAGATGTATTTCAATTCCTACCAAATTAAATCTCAATCTTTCTTCCAAATCAGCCTCTGAATAACCAATCATTTATAAAGGACGCACACAGTAGGTATGGTAACGCTCTTCTCATTCGTCTTTGATAGGAAAACAACCTTTTCATGTTGAAAGTCATGAACAGACTGATGAATATGTGTGCCTTACACTACACAATTTATTTACACACTTTAGTTAATTTTCCTGTAAACGCAGATTAACTTTCCATAAACTCACGTATGTCTAATTACACATTACTACACTTCTACCATGACGATTGATGCATTGAACGCATTTATCATTTTCACAGTGAGTCCTTAAGTGACCGGAACGTTTCGGTTTCCGACAGCGTTGTGGACGGTGATCAGTGTTTTTAACACATGTCCTCTTAACAGGGATCAGAAACTGAGTTGGGAGGAAATATTTTTGAGAATAATTTTATCATACTTGTATTTATATATTTATTCAACCAACACTGCCCATCATAATTAGGAACCACGTGCTGTTTTGAGTTGTTTTACAGAATTTTGATTTGTGCATATGTTTTACCGCTGTAAGTATTGCACAAATATATCAAACTTACACTTATAACGAATTATATATCATAACTTTCAAGTCAACAATTATTATCCCTTTTCAGTTAGATTTAGGAAACGAAATCCAGCGTTTGTCTTAAAAGACTTATACATGGATTGTGTTGTGAACTTATGTGACTCTACTAGTAGAGTAAGTTCATGTTCAAGTTGACATTGTGCGTGCATATTTATATGTGTGCGTCTGTTTCTGTGTGTGTGGATGTGTGTGTGTGTGTGTGTGCGCGCGTGCGCGCGCGCGCGCGCGTGTGTGTGTGTGTGTGTGTGTGTGTGTGTGTGTGTGTGTGTGTTGATGTGTGTGTGTGCGACTCGTGTGTGGTTGCGTGTTTAGTTTACGTGTGTGCGTCCGCGTACTGTACATGGGTCTAGGTTGATGACTAGGTGTGGATGTGTTGCGTATACGTATGTGTATGTGTGTGTCTGTGCGTATGAGTCTGTGTGTGTGTATGTATGCGTGCGTGGATGAGTGTGTTTGTGTGTTTGTGTTTGTGTACCATATGAATTGAAGTATTGACACACGTGGGGATACAACAACGAAAAGGTTGCTTTCGAGAACATTTTATCATGATACAGATCATGTAACAACATCAGACTGAAAAAGAGTCCCAATTGAACTGCAGATAAAACTGTGGAAATCACTATATATGGAAGGCATTGCATCCTCTTTAGCAATTATTTACAATGTATAAGGAAGTAAAGAGTACATATTCAATTCATGATCAATTTCAGATTAGTAACTTACAGTATACATGTACATACATACATACATACATACATACATACATACATACATACATACATACATACATACATAAAGACATATATACATACATAAATACAGCTTGTATATTCGTACTTGATTAAAGTCTTTTTCAGTTTGATTATCGCAACATTTTATTGGCTTCTGCTTGGTGTCCATAGTAACGTCCTTCACCATGGATTATCAACCATGATTCTTATATGTTCCGATGTTCTTCCAGTGACCAATATAAAGAACAATCAACGGCGTGGGACTACCCGAATGCTAACTATCTTAACCTATTGAAAAGAAACACACTGTATAATCAAGGGTGTACAAAAGGTTGATGTTCAGGTTTTGAAGCAACGAACCCATGCCACAAATACTGGGTACACATTCTTCAAAAGACCACTTTACGCTAACTGCAACATCCATACTCAATGCAGTGAGTGAGTGAGTGAGTGAGTATGACTTTACGCCGCTCTTAGTAATATTCCAGCAATAACACGGCGGGGGACACCAGAAATGGGCTGCCTTGTGTTTATATTGGACTTCGGGATTAAGAGTGTAATCGTAATTTGAAGCATACACATCGAGGTGTTCCTGATTTCAGATGCAATATATTAAAAGTGTATTTTTATTTATTTCAGGCATCCATTTGACTTATAACTATTCAGAGTTAGTGAGTAAATGAGTGAATGTTGTTTTACAACTATGTCAGCTATAGCCCAGCTATATCACTATTGGCTTCACATCGACGGATGACAGCAAGGGTGAGGTCGTGACAGAGTGAGCCACCACAGTAACCGTCTTGATCTCAGTGGTCACTGGTACAACAAACACGAGGTTCTGGAACTGATTCTGCCCCGAAATAATATCATTATGATAATATTATCCCAATATATTCTTTGCATACATCCTACATTTAGCAAATGTATGATTATTATCAAATGAAACATGTTAGCCGTACTAAATTTCTCCTGCTGACCCAGCAAACGTAATGAGGACAAATAGAGGAAAACCTTTATGCTGTGATAAAACCAAAATCGTAAACTGGCATTTAGGAGCTGCATTATCCACGGACAAACTGCATCAATCATCCAAAAAGATCCAAACCCAGTGCTGTCTGAAATGAAGCAATGTGTGTATAGCGACTGCATAAATTAGGATATAAACACTCTGTGTCTTCAAAACTGGAGAGAGGTTACTTGTAGATTTAACCTCGCGAAATTGAATTTGAAACCGCATGTGTTGCATGAGATTTCAAATTTCGTATCTCCCTTCTACCATGACTAAATAAAACGGAAACTATTTAGTGTTAGAAACATATATTGATCCAAATGGCATGGGTTGGGTCTCTTGTTTTGAGCCGGTTGTCGATACGAATTTAATGAATCACTGACAACAGCAGCCTTTAAACAAAACATGGCACTCTTTATACTCAAGCAGTTTCTTTATATACTTCACTCTAATTATGGCAGACATTGAAAGCATGTAGCTAGCACATCAACTTTGTAAGCTACAATGAGGTGGGCACACCTAAAGAAAACTAGCAAACCGTGCAAAGGTTTCGTTCCACAATATTTTCCGTCATCATTTGGATATTGTTGTTGCAGCAACTTTGCATTTTGTAGGCTATAATTGTACACATAATTATTTATATATGCCCACTGACAATGACTGTACAAGAAGTAATATTCTAAAAATATTAGCTTCCCCATTGACGCGGCTGTCAAGTCGGCTGTTTCATTCATTTTATTATAATTTAAAACCTCTGCTTGACCAATCAAAATCGAGTATTTTCCCAATTCATGGGAGAATATAGAATGTTACTCGTATTACCATTGTTTGTTGAAAGAAATCAGCTCTGACTAATGAGAGTGATTTATTTCTGTCTGAGATGATAGATGTCTCGGGAGGAGATAGAATATATCAATGTCCTCATCTTTATGGTTTTGTCAGGGCATGTATGGTCAGATGGACCGTGGCGCCGATAATATCAGTTCTCCCTGCTGTCCCTTGGCTGCCCGTATCAGCTCATTGTAGGCTCGACGGCAGGTTGCACCTTGGTAATGCTATTGGGTTGGGCAGGAATCCGTGTTCAACCCAATGCCACTCACTCTCTTTTAAATCTAGAACGTTAAAGATAAAAAAAACGAATGTATACCATCCATCAGTTTCAAAATATTTCGGGCTATGTCGTAAAAGAACCAAGTCTTCTTCAGTAATATCCGACCGCCTTCATAGAGTGGTCTTAAGGTAGATCGTCCGCCCGGAGAGCGGAAGGTTGGGCTTTCAATCATAGGCTGCATAAGACCAAATGACGGAGTGGGGTATTCATCTTAAACTGCGACATGGTACCTCAGTAGGCCAGCACTATTAATGCGGCAACAGTCCGGACTAGTACAAGCAGCCCCATAAACATACAAGTGCATAGGTACATAAGTGCAATAATCTTCGACGCGACGTTAAACCCCATTTCATCTGTTCTCACATGCAATATGCAAAGAACACAACATGCCTGCTATTGTTTTGCTCCGTTAAATGAATATATTTTCTCTGAGGACTAACTCACATTAATAACCATCCATCTCTATATTATATAGTCTTTATCATTAGGTATTGCAGGCCACATGACCATTATACATTACAGAGTATACAGTGAGAGAGAAACATTATAAGACAAAAGTAAATTTTAGGTGATTTGTACAAGACGTAGTTTCATTGCTTTGTAGATGAATAGGATAGATTTTGAATGATTAATACATTATTTGATGCCATTAAAATGTTAAACGTATGTATGGAGGGGTACAGGTAAAACATTTTGGGTATATATTTTCGTCTTAAATGTACATATGGATCACAAATTATTATAAAATGAAATTCATCTTCAATTTGATTTTGATTGCAAGCCAGACATAACCTTTCAGATTTTAACTTTTTTTTATACCTCCAAGTCTCAATTCGGAGCTGATGGAAACAGCATCTACGTAGCGCAAGGGCACGTCTATATTTAACAATTGGTAATTTTTTTAAATATGTTTCTAAGCCGATATTTATTTTGAATAAACTGTAAAGAGTTGATTTTGAGCTTGATGAAAGAGGTGCGTGCCAATTTGTTCATAAGATAATTTTAGACAGAGTAAAATTTCCGGCAGAAGCTGGAGATATTACTTATGAATTGTTGTTCCCATATGTAACCAAAACCAGCAGAGAATAGGATGTGTTTTACTTTTGATGCCCAGTTAATTTTACCATTACTACAGCCTTACAATAATAAGTTATAACATTTCTTTACCAAACGTGATTAAGGCATATTAATTATTTTCCACCAATACTTAACAACACGTCTAAATGCAAATATGTATAGTGGGTATATTCCGTATTCTCCTCTAACACCGTGGTTTGCGGATGACTGCTTAACACATAAACATCTCTTACAGGCAAACATTTCTACAACTTCTATTTCTTCGTAATTATGAACACCCTAAACTTCAGAGCCATACAATAGAATTGGGCTGATTTGGGAATCAAATATCCTTAAAAATAGATCATGAGGTAATGGATATAACATATATAATGATTTAATAATTCCACACAGAACCTCTTTTGCCTAAGTTGATTAACTTTTAACATGAGCAGACCACAGTAGTGATCTGGAGAATAATAATCCCAAGTATTTGTAACATGAAACACATTCAAGTTAAAATACCACTTTTCGACTCTTGATAAATTTATACCATTTTTTTAAAAACAACGATTTTAGTTTTAGCTGAGTTAACAGACAAGTGGTATTTATCACAAAAACAACTTTAAACATTAATTCGATTTTGTAGCCCATAGACAGTATCTGCAAAAAGGACGATATCATCTGCAAATAACAGCAAAAATACCTGTATGATATCAGGATGCAGCTGCACCCCTGGCGCACATGAAGATCTATTTGTTCAGCAAGTTCATTTATAAAAATATAAAACAAAAATGGGCTCAACACGCAGCCTTGCCTGAGGCCTGAAGGGCAATCGAAACTTTCAGATAATATGTTATTTCATTTAACACACCCCTTCACACAACTAGAGATAGATTCAAGTGCATTTAACATCTTGGATGAAACTCCCGTGTATTTTAATATAAACCATAATTTAGATCTGTTAGAAAAAGTCGACAGCTTTGTTGAAGTCCACAAAAAGCGCATAAACCTTACCACGCTTTTTTGAAAGGTAGTGTTGAATAACAGATGTAAAATGAAAATATTATCTGTTGTGCTATATCCTTTTCGAAATCCTGCTTGCGACTCGCTAATTTTGTCATACGAATTTGACCAAAATACTAATCTTGCATTAAGAACTAATGTATAAAGTTTACTTCAAGTGCTTAAAAGGGAAATACACGTACCTCTATAATTATAAGGATCAGATTGATCACCTGACTTATACAAAGGGATTATGGTACTTGTACTCCATGATTCAGGGAAATAAGATGATTCCAAAATGACATCAAACAACAAATCTCCATAATAAAGAGATGCAGATGGACATGCTGATGCCCATCAGGGAAGCCAGGAACCTATCGTTGTTGTAGCAAGATGTGTTGTATAATACGTGGTCGGATGTCAACGGTCGGAACAGCAAAACCACTTCTAGGTTACTCCGTGGTAGTTCTTCCATGCAATCGATGACAATGGGTCATCCAGCGAAACCTTTAGCCAAATATTTGCCATGAAATCGATTCTTGAATACCTGTGCTCGCGGATTCCATCAAAGTGAAAAACATCTGTGTTCAATAAGCACAGACACCCATGACAGATACAGGAACGCGCACACGCACGCGCACATGCACGTTGACTGTAAAATATGTATATGATTTCTAACAAGCTTTCATGTTTTCATTAACATAAACATAACATCAACACCAAGCATCATTTGATATACAAAATTTAAAATTTTATAACAAAAAACAAAAACAATTAAAAGTATATGCTACGACAACAAAGATGAATTTCAAAAGTTTCTCATCGTGGTCATTGTGTTATCATCCATTCATAACTGTGACATGCTTGTGGCATGAGTGTGATAGTCTTTCTTGAATACTGATCAGTTGGTGAATGTTCTTTCAGTTGTAAAACATGACATCCGTACCTTGGTTATCCACAGCTCAACAATCAACATCACACATGACCCAAATAGATGGGAAACAAGATAATGTAAGAATACAGGTAACTGCGTTTTCTTATGGCCTACGATGATATAAATTATACCTCTTTGGAACAGTTTTTGCTGTCGAGGCAGTTTAGGGATTTCATTAAAATATATGTTGTTTTGTGTGAAGGAGTATCAATGTATGTGTCCAGCAATGCAAAAACATGTACATCATGTGAAACTGTCACTCAACTGGTGGGCATATGTAAAACCGATCAGTTGATGAATGTTCGTTAACTTGTAAAACGTGACTTCTGATCCTTGGTTATGCACAGTTGAACAATCAACATCACACATGACCCAAATAAATCGGGAAGTAGATAATGTGAGAATACAGGTAATTGCATTTTTTAAAAATATGATACAAATTATACCTCTTTGGTTTGTTTTCAGAACATTTGTTAACGTTGCTATTATTTGCTGTGGAGGGAGATTAGATTTTTCTTAATCAAATATGTTAAAATGGATGAAGACGCTAATTTGTGTGAAGGAATGTCCATGTATGTGTCCTTTCTATTTACTCCAGCAATACAAAACGTGGACATCATGTGCAGCTGTCACTCAACTAGGGCCTGCTGGGTTATCTATTCCTTGATATGAAGATGCGCCATTAGAGGACGACGTCACAACAGGTAGTATATCTGATAGTGGCACTGCCTGACAGTAGGGTGGAGGGTCATCCTTCACGACTTCACTGTAAGCTGGAGGTGGAGTAAACATGGCCGGCAGGGTAGTTGCCGTAGTTGGTGGGTAGTTTGAGACTGGGACAGTGTAGATGGTGTTCAGGTAGACTTCACGTGATCTGTTCCCTTGCGACTGGTCATTGGTTGTGGATTTTTTCCTGGAGCAAATTCCACAGCAGCAACACGTTACAATTGCAACGCCCACAATGCCACCGAATACCCCTCCAATTATGCCTCCAAGGTTCGGTGAAACAGACGCTGTACAAAATAAACAACACGAAAAGGAACTTTATAATAAAGACGAGTATCGCACTTATTAAGTTCATTGAATGGTATTGTTCCAAAGTTTCTGGACACGGAAGCTGAATAATAATTATATTCTCGTTCAAGGTGATTTTTTATATTGTAGCTTGCCCTAAGAACGACTGTCACAGACATGTGTATTACATGACTTTATAAGAACTCTGGTAGAATGTGCGTTAAATATTGTTTTGAAATAGATTCCTGAACGTTTCACAACAATTACATTATTGCAAAAGTATTGTGGTTTCATAACTCTATTGCGTTCTGTTACAGCATGCCACGCATCTATACCTTCCAACAGCGTCCTCATAATGTCAAACCTAACCTGTCTGATGTTTCCAAGGTTCTAGATTGCTTGAGAAGTTAATGTTAAAGGGAGATCTAGCGGTTCTCATGTTTTTCTTGCTGGTTCTTATGCTGGGGAAACGTTTGCACAGAAGGTAATAATACACGCATATTTGTCATTGTATTACATTTATCGAGCCATTGATACCAGCATGGTATAGGTGTCAACTGCCAATTGTTCAACTACAAAGGGCAATAATAATTAATAGACAACTACCCCCTCTACAACCCGTGACACATTATTCACAAACGATGAAACGGTTTATAACTGTTTAGATTAAGGCCGCTCTGTTACTAGTTAAGCCATGTACAGATTAGGCATCTTGATGCAATGTGAAATGAATGGACGCTGGTCTCGTAAACATAACCAGGGTGAATAAGTGACAGTTTAGTCATCATGGCCACCGTGCCCCGCCCCTCCACCTCCATGGTCAACCCCTACCCTCAAGATATTCCTTAGTCATCTAAACACGTGGTATGTATAATGTTTAACCCCAAATATTCTGCAAAAGGTACTTAGTATACTGTATGGTGCAAAATACGCTGCAGATGTTAATCAACACGGATACAATGGAAATGTACAATGACTGAGACGTGACATAAACGTTATAGTAGGGGTGCCGATCGATGCATCTCATTCGTCCTGTCCTTACCGATTCGATATTTTTTTAAAATGAATGCATACAACTTAAAAACTTACAGGAAGATGCTGGCTCGACAGCAGTGAAGGCCAATTTAAATCCTTTGAAGGTGCTCGAACTATCGGAGTGGAATCGAACCTTCATACTCATCCCTGTACTCTGTGTATCTGGTCCATCCAATCCACACCATCGACCAAGCGAGCGTTCATATGTTCCAGTGACTATTGCAAGAATAGAACATGTGTATGATATATTGAAGATATTGTTATACTGACAACAAATCACATACACATGCTAGGATGCTAGCTGTGTTAAGACAGGCATTACGTTTAACATATATTTGGGAATGATATTCAATTATTCCACATGACTATTTTATTTTCATTTTTTAATGTAGAGTGGGAGAAAAAAAACCGATGTGATTCTGGTGGATGACATTTTCTACTCTGCAGCTCAAACGAGGAAGTATAACCTGGATTAACGTCGTTTTATTGCAATGATAAAATGACACTTGTCTTACAAAAAACAGTTACACGTGTCGACATAGAGACGCGTATTCGGGGGCATAACACACTGTCTCTCTTACTCAAATCTAGGAAAATCCCAAATGGGTGTAATTCATAAAGCCATTACCGTCATAGAGCTGCACATAATCATAGGAACACGGGCCGTCTCGCGCCAGGTAGAAATCCACCACTTCGACATGGATTACATATCCTTCAAGGCGGCTGCTGATTGTCCATGAACAATTTGCATTGCTAAATTTAAAAAAATACATTATATATTGTTAAATATTTTACAAAATTCGAATTGTAGCAAGATCTGAGTGTTGTTCATGACGCAACGCCACAGTTTTGCAAATTCGCCACATGATTACGTTAATTGGAACACAACCCTCATGGAAGTTTCTGGTGTTTCTGTTGACTTTCTTAAAGATCACTACATTCAATGAACAAATACTATGCTCTTATTTATGTTTTGTTTGTTGACCATGTGTTGAATTGTCGAACATATAGGTTCAAGAACGACTGACAATCTCTTGCGATAACTAAAGATATTGTTAATTCTATACCCGGTGTCACACTGCTGAATACAATATTATGAATGGCGAAAATGATTATCATGGGGTTGAGGTGAGAAGTCTCCATGTATAATACTATGTTATAAGTCAAAACACATGTGGTAAAAAGGCAATTGAAATGCACGTAAAGGAGGGTCAAGTTTAATGGTTTCTCCAAAGTTTTGATGTTTACAAGGACCCAAATTGATTTGTTTTATTTGCGAATAGAGTGTCAGTGCTTTACTGGTGCTATACTGATTTCCTGGTTCGGTTAATACCATGTCGTCGTTAACTTGAGCCCATCCCAAGTCACTCTCGAACACTAAATACCTATATACATCAATCTCTACTCATGAAACGAGTCATAGCTAAGTGTTTTGTGAATGTTGGGACATATGGATAATTCATGCCGTTATAACAGTGGAACATGACAATCGCCATTACGTTAATTCATGTGGGTTAAAAATAAAACATATTTCACATATCTTGGTGAACTAATCTCGTTTGTTTTTTGCTAGAGAATTTTTGCAGGTAATCCAATTGGAACCCACAATCCTACTTTAAATTCCCCCGTTTTCCCGTTGCCTATATCGATGCAGTTAACACCATAGGTACTGCAACTTTTGTTGTATAATTAATGATAAAAAAACATGTTTTGTAAAATCAATATTAAAAAGGGCAAAAATCAGCTTATTTCTATTTCCGACAGTATATTATTAATATTTGTTCCAACTCTATTTCGAGTATCTTATGTAAAACGCTATCAATATTGATGATCTTTTTGCACATTCAGATTACCAAACTTACAATCTGAGCTATTGTGAATATAAGATAGCCGCGACATAAATTGCAAAGAACAAGAAAGTACAGGCGTGGTTTATTTCACATTCATTTCTTGTGGTGCAGGCATGTTTGTTTGTTTGTTCGTTGTTTAAAGCCGCACTGAAAATAATCGAGTCTCTACCAGACAATCCTGTGATTAACTTCATGAGCATTGATCAACGCAATTGGGGTGCGATGACAATTATCAACCAAGTTAGTTAGCCTGTCACCTTTTGCGGCAAGTATGGGTTGCTGAAGACCTATTCTACCCCGGATCTTTGCAGGTAAGGTGCAGAAATGGGTCTACCTATGTTGCATACCCACCAGTTGCTATGAAACATGCCTGACTTAAACCAAAGAACGGAAATATTCGATAGTCGTTTGTTTTTGTGAGAAATATGTCCGATGAAATGGTAAACTGTGCAAACTATACAAAAGACACCATCTGAGCTTCTAACTCAGCTGTGTTCCTCCAACGATAAGCTTTCAATCAGCTTTACCTTATGTTGCTTTACACGAAGAATACTTGAATTCTATTGGTCAGTGACGTTTGGATTCATTTCCATGTAGACTACAGATTCGTATCGCATGTTTAAAATTGTAGTAAATGATAAACACGGTGCTGAGATAAATTCGTAGTTGCCGTATCGCTCGGGGAATTTTGATGTACCTCTTTGTGGCCGTGATAATCGTAACCCGCGTTGTGTATACTCACCTGGGATACTGCAGAGGGTAATTGGGTGATTCAATATATTTCGTTTCATATTCGTTTATCTCTTCGTCTGTGCCACAACCTGAAACATTGAATAGTTACACAGCATTGGATTGATTCATGAGTAGAGTTTTGATTGTTTGATGATGAGGATATCCAAGGAGAAACGGGACTGTTCACATTGAGAGGCACAACAAAGAAAGGATGCGGTAACGACTTTCCATAGCTGTTAAATATCTAGTATTACCGCTTATGTTTCACAAATATGAAATACCTTCATCAAACGTTATCGACGTGGTGAAATGTGTTGACAAGAAATATAATTAGAGTTTTGTTCTATTCAATGAATCGACAACCACCCCCTCTACAACCCGTGACACATTATTCACAAACGATGAAACAGTTTATAACTGTTTAGATTAAGGCCCTTTTGTAACTAGTTTAGCCATGTACAGATTAGTCATCTTGATGCAATGTGAAATGAATGGACACTGGTCTCGTAAACATAACCAGGGCGAATATGTGACAGTTTAGTCATCCTGACCACCGTGTCCCGCCCCTCCACTTCCATAGTCAACCCCTACCCTCAAGATACTCCTCAGACATCTAAACACGTGGTATGTATAATGTTTAACCCCAAATGTTCTGCACAAGGTACTTAGTATACTGTATGGTGCATAATACGCTGCAGATGTTAATCAACACGGATACAATGGAAATGTACAATGACTGAGACGTGACATAAACGTTATAGTAGGGGTGCCGATAGATGCATCTCATTCGTCCTGTCTTAACAGATTCGATGATTTTTTTTAAAAAGAATGCATACAACTTAAAAACTTACGGGAAGATGTTGGCTCTCCGGCAGTGAAGGCCAATTTAAATCCTTTGAAGGTGTTCGAACTATCGGAGAGGAATCGAACCTTCATACTCATCCCTGTACTCTGTGTATCTGGTCCATTCGATCCACACCATCGACCAAGCGAGCGTTCATATGTTCCAGTGACTATTGCAAGAATAGAACATGTGTATTATATTGTGAAGATATTGTTATACTGACAACAAATCACATACACATGCTAGGATGCTAGCTGTGTTAAGACAGGCATTACTTTTAACATATATTTGGGAATGATATTCAATTATTCCACATGACTATTTTATTTTCATTTTTTAGTGTAAAGTGGGAGTAAAAAGCTGATGTGATTCAGGTCGATGACATGTTCTACTCTGCAAATCAAACGACGAGGTATAACCTGGATTAACATCAATGTACTGCAATGATAAAATGACACTTGTCTTACAAAAACAGTTACACGCATCGACATAGAGACGCTTATTCGGGGGCATAACACACTGTCTCTCTTACTCAATTCTAGGAAAGCCCTTAATGGTTGTAAATCATAAAGTCATTACCGTCATAGAGCTGCACATAATCATAGGAACACAGGCTGTGAGGCTCCAGGAAGAAATCCACCACTTCGACATGGATTACATATCCTTCAAGGCGGGTGCTGATTGTCCATGAACAATTTGCATTGCTAAAAATAAATAATAAGTTATATATTGTAAAATATTTTACAAAACTCGAATTGTAGCAAGATCTGAGTGTTGTTCATGACGCAACGCCACAGTTTTGCAAATTCGCCACAGTATTCCGTGAATTGCAATACAACCCTCATGGAAGTTTCTGGTGTTTCTGTTGACTTTCTTAAAGATCACTACATTCAATGAACAAATACTATGCTCTTATTTATGTTTTGTTTGTTGACCATGTGTTGAATTGTCGAACATATAGGTTCAAGAACGACTGACAATCTCTTGCGATAACTAAAGATATTGTTAATTCTATACCCGGTGTCACACTGCTGAATACAATATTATGAATGGCGAAAATGATTATCATGGGGTTGAGGTGAGAAGTCTCCATGTATAATACTATGTTATAAGTCAAAACACATGTGGTAAAAAGGCAATTGAAATGCACGTAAAGGAGGGTCAAGTTTAATGGTTTCTCCAAAGTTTTGATGTTTACAAGGACCCAAATTGATTTGTTTTATTTGCGAATAGAGTGTCAGTGCTTTACTGGTGCTATACTGATTTCCTGGTTCGGTTAATACCATGTCGTCGTTAACTTGAGCCCATCCCAAGTCACTCTCGAACACTAAATACCTATATACATCAATCTCTACTCATGAAACGAGTCATAGCTAAGTGTTTTGTGAATGTTGGGACATATGGATAATTCATGCCGTTATAACAGTGGAACATGACAATCGCCATTACGTTAATTCATGTGGGTTAAAAATAAAACATATTTCACATATCTTGGTGAACTAATCTCGTTTGTTTTTTGCTAGAGAATTTTTGCAGGTAATCCAATTGGAACCCACAATCCTACTTTAAATTCCCCCGTTTTCCCGTTGCCTATATCGATGCAGTTAACACCATAGGTACTGCAACTTTTGTTGTATAATTAATGATAAAAAAACATGTTTTGTAAAATCAATATTAAAAAGGGCAAAAATCAGCTTATTTCTATTTCCGACAGTATATTATTAATATTTGTTCCAACTCTATTTCGAGTATCTTATGTAAAACGCTATCAATATTGATGATCTTTTTGCACATTCAGATTACCAAACTTACAATCTGAGCTATTGTGAATATAAGATAGCCGCGACATAAATTGCAAAGAACAAGAAAGTACAGGCGTGGTTTATTTCACATTCATTTCTTGTGGTGCAGGCATGTTTGTTTGTTTGTTCGTTGTTTAAAGCCGCACTGAAAATAATCGAGTCTCTACCAGACAATCCTGTGATTAACTTCATGAGCATTGATCAACGCAATTGGGGTGCGATGACAATTATCAACCAAGTTAGTTAGCCTGTCACCTTTTGCGGCAAGTATGGGTTGCTGAAGACCTATTCTACCCCGGATCTTTGCAGGTAAGGTGTAGACATGGGTCTATCTATGTTGCATATCCATCAGCTGCTATGAAACATGCCTGACTTAAACCAAAGAACGGAAATATTCGGTAGTCGTTTGTTTTTGTGAGAAATATGTCCAAAGAAATGGTAAACTGTGCAAACTATACAAAAGACACCATCTGAGCTTCTAACTCAGCTGTGTTTCTCCAATGATATGCTTTCAATCAGCTCTACTTTATGTTGCTTTACACGTAGAATACTTGAATTCTGTTGGTCAGTGACGTTTGGATTCATTTCCATGTAGACTACAGATTCGTATGGCATGTTTAAAATTGTAGTAAATGATAAACACGGTGCTGAGGTAAATTCGTAGTTGCCCTATCGCTCGGGGAATTTTGATGTACCTCTTTGTGGCCGTGATAATCGTAACCCGCGTTGTGTATACTCACCTGGGATACTGCAGAGGGTAATCGGGTGATACAATATATTTCGTTTCATATTCGTTTATCTCTTCGTCTGTGCCACAACCTGAAACATTGAATAGTTACACAGCATTGGATTGATTCATGAGTAGAGTTTAGATTGTGTGATGATGAGGATGTCCAAGGAGAAACAGGACTGTTCACGTTGAGAGGCACAACAAAGAAGGGATTAGGCAATGACTTTCCATAGCTGTTAAATATCTAGTATTACCGCGTATTTTTTTACAAATATGAAATACCTTCATCAACGTTATCGACGTGGTGAAATGTGTTAACAAGAAAGATAATTAGAGTTTTGTTCTTTTCAATAACTCCATGTTGAAAACATAACATTAACTTTATCTGGCATTTTAACAGAGCAACAATGCGTCTTCTTGTACCACCCTCCTTGGTTCTGTTATTATTATAAATGATGTTGCAGTTTTAATGCTAGGGCATATGGATAACTCATGCAGTTAACCAGTGGGACAAGATAATCGTCATTTTAATCAGAGACAGAAAGTACCTGACGTCCGGGCCATGTATTTCAAAGAAAATCCTCTTCCTGTCACAGAGCCGTCAGTGTGGAAGGTGATAGTCATGGCGTTACTGGAGCTGACCACGTCCCTGGTGCCAGTACAGTATTTACCCAGCTTAGTGTCGTAAGACGAGGAGCCTTGAATATATACATTGAATAACCCATGTCGTCTAGGCATAAACGTTAAGATACGAGAGTTGAAGTCAAGTTGAGGTTAATAAATTAATTATTGGGCATATTTTTGCAAACTAAATCAACAAAAAGAGCAATATGACTTCATTCATTAAAGCACTTTCATAAAATTGAAAATTGTGCTTACCGTCACTGAAGAGGAGATAGTCTCTTGCACAGGTGGCTTCATATTCCAAAGAAAGAGCTATAATTTCGGCTTTTATTTTATATCCAGCAGGTGCAGAAATTGTCCACTTGCAGTCCATATTGCTACAAAGAATGATGTGGTGTACTCTTTAAACGTAAGCACAGATGAGATTCAAAAGGAATGAATATAAAATTGTATGTCACCTCTACATTTTGAAACCATGAATATGACCAGAGCAAAATATAAAACCAACATAACGTTTCTCCCCAGGGAAGGTAAAGAATTACATTCCTTTATCGTGAAGGTGTTCCCAATTATTCAAAAGCTGCAATACTTAAAGTTTGCATTACCTGAAGGCATCAATGACTAAGGAAGAGGTAGAATGCTAGGGTAGAGGTTCAAACGATGCAGAATCTCTGTCCCAGTATGAAATGTTCAAACAGTGTACAATATGTCATGTAGTCTCTCAACAATAATTCAACATCATTTCAGGTGTCTGCTGTGGATGGCACCTTACAATCTTAGTGTGCAGTGACTGGATGCAGTCAAGTCACTGTTGTTTTTGAGGACAGAGATAATTTTCGTTATCCGGAATAGCAGGTGATGATCAGGGATGCACATACTGGATCCTGAAACAACACACGTGTCTATGCAATGGGAACACCATCCGCACTCAAACATCAACAGGCAAGGGCATCTATTTTATTGGATGCACTACTTGTCTCCTAAAATTATAATCACGTATGCCAATAATGACATCATTGAGGCAAGCAAGAAAACTAATTTCCTCGGGGTTCTGTAGCTTGGGTCAAGCACCTATTTATTGTTGAAACTCAAGAAGTTCTGAAGTACATGTGCTGGTATATTCTGGAAGTCAAGTATTTCCTTTTTAGTCCAGGGCACCTTTGTCTTTAAGACCTGATATCTTTATTTGAGCATATTCTCCTATCATTTCGTTTCCGCGAGACATATATATCTTAGGCACAGGTCCACAGTGTCCATTTCAAGCCTAGGTTACTCACTCATGTAAAAGTGCAGAATTAATTGAACCCCCATGACAGCTGTCAGTGTGTCTTGTTAGAGTGTTATTTATTTAGTCATTATATCTAGTATACGGTTGCATATTTAGCGAGCTTGCATATAATCTTTCATGTTTAATATACTTTTATAGATTGCCTATGGAACTAGCTATGACATTGCATCGCCATCCTTGATGAAACTGTTTTTTCAACACTGTATATATGAGACACTTATAAGTCGTTACTGAATAATGTTTATCCATCATGTTATATAAACAACAAGAGTTTAACATATTAGTTTTACATTATTTCCCCACTTCTTGTATCATGATAAACATAATTATAAACTGAGTGTTACCGCTTCTGATTACCTGTTCCTGTTTAATGCCAGAAGTTTATCATTCTTTTAAATACTTTTCATTTTCCAAATTCGCCATGAATCATGAAGTTTTGGGCACTTTTGATGTAAGTCTTGTTGTCATTTAAAAAAAGTTATAATTTCTCAATCATTTCGAAATTTCCGTGTCCCCATATTTGGCAGTCATGGGGGAGAATGTGTGTTACCAATACATTGAAGGCTTAAAACAAACAGTCTTGTGGTAGCTTTATATTTCTTGCTTTTTTTAGTAAGGAAGACATCGCTTTTGAACCATTTTCTGACAAACCTTTGATTGCACTTATTAGACGCTGGTTCCTGTGAAACTTAACTCCAAGGTAATTGAAATCGCTGATGGAATGAAATTAATTGTCATCACATACAAATGTCAGAATTTTACATTTAGAAGCCCTTTACCCAACTAACAATTTTACTCTAATTTGACTGATAATTTCCAATCAATGTAGTAATTGTGCACAGTGTCAGTGGACACATGCAAGGAAAAAAACTTTCGCAGAAAAGTACAGTATCATCACCATACAGCAGAAGAAATAATTTAACATATAGAAAAGTATTATCATCGTTAACTAATAAACAGCTATTACACTGCCATTCATTTAGAAATGTCTCATGATCATTTAGATAAATTGAGAAATTATATCGGGATATATTTTCCACTTATCGAACGCAGTATAACTCGGAAAATGATCTGATATCTTAATATTTACCATAACATTAACTGTGTTAATAATATTATCCAATCTATTGTCTCTCATTTCGATATTTACTTTTATTAACAACCTAGTCGTAGGAACTCAGCTCCCTGACAACGGTGAATTAATGACCTACGATCATAGGACATGCTATTCGATGTACACCTCTTTTCATCATGAACACGAAATCCCAACATATTGATAAGTCTACATTCGAGTAATATTTTACTGCCAACATGACCTATGAATATGTTTACTTACCTTTCATGTAGTTGGAGAGAGCCATGCTGTGCAAGCTTAAAGGTCGCCATCAAGATATATACAAGCGCTGCTTTACCTCAACAGAGTATTCTCCTGATAAAGCGTCCTTCGGTGAGGTGTATAAACACTACATGATACTATTGATGTGTGCAATTCATTTGTGATGTATTATGGTCATGTGTTATGTTAGGCCAGTCAAGTCAAGGATAATAGTCATGGAAAATCTAGGATTTGAAACCACGATCATAGGATTCAGAAATGTTTTTCTGCACAGCAAATTGCCACGACAAAAACTATTGGGTCACGCGTTCGATCCCTCGTGGTAGGAAGGGTAGTTGTATGTATTGGTCGCCTTGCAGCACGAAGGTGTCATTATATTATATTAACATGCCATTTATCAATAAGGGGCATCAACCAAAGATGTATATATGTACTAACTTGTTGTAGTTGGGGTAGCCAGGAGACGACAAAATTGACCAGGTGGACGTAGAGGCGCTGAGCAAAGAACCTATATAAAGGGAAAGAAAGCAACAGTGAAAAGATATTTGTTAAATCCTTTCAAGGTTATAAGCGGTAGAGTGTGTGAGTGAGTGTGGTTTTACGCCGCATTTAGCAATATTGCAGTAATATCATGACGAGCGAACGCTTTAACCACTAGGCTACCCTGACCGCCCCTATAAGCGGTAGAACATATTATACTGGAAAATTTAATCAACCTGTTGTTCATTTAAGTTCACTTATGCAACTACACTAAACTACGTTTATAACGAACACGCTTATAACGAACTGGCGGATATAACGAACTGTTGTTTTGGTCCTGGCCATTTGTTGTATATATTTTTATAACAAACTACGGGTATACCGAACTAAATGTGTGGTCCCCTTGAGTTCGTTATAACCGTAGTTTACTGTTGTTAGTAAAGATCATGCAATAAATACATTTAATCTTTATTCAAAATCGATCAATTCCGAGGGCCGTGTTAGACCCACGGCATCTGAATAATTTAGAAACGTGAAATGGTTTACTCGTGTCACTAAATGTATAACAATGTGATTTTGTGTTGTTTTGCAGCAATCATTGTAGACGTAAGGCTAAGTAAATAATCTATCTCTACCATCAATTCCAGCCCAAAGCACCATTTAATATGGCCATGCCCAAAACAGTCCCACCCCCACACACACCCCAACCCCACACACATTGTAGTCATGAATACACATGGTAGGTTGACTGTGTTATTATCCCTTGCTGGTTTCCTGTTTAGGCTACACAAAGCAAAAGCCTAAAACGTATGCATATAAAACAAGAAATATACGGGGATTTTATCAGAGACAGTGATTGCTTCAACATTTATCATTTGGTTAGAGGGAGAAATTCAGTTCCCTTTTTCACTCATTCTTAGCTCAGGACATCCAACATATCCACCATTGTTTTGTAAACCTTGACAGGAACCAAATTATATTTCAGCGTGTTTGGAACCTTTATAGTCAATTTCAAAACAAGAGAGTAAATTTGTGTTTTATGAAGTGTTAGTTCAATGTTATAGAGGAATCATTTAAACAACAATATAGATAGGTACCTGACGTCCTCGCCATGTATTTCAAAGAAAATCCTCTGTCCGTTCTAGAACCGTCAGTGTGGAAGGTGATGGTCATGGCGTTGCTGGAGCTGACCACGTTTCTGGTGCCATAACAGTATTTACCCAACCGAGTAGCGAAAGACGATGAGCCTTGAATAAATATATTAATAAAGAATAAAGACATACACGTTAACATACTGTAATGAAGTCAACTTGAGTCTAATGATACTAATTAATGAGCATATTACTTGCAAACCAATTAAACACAAAGTGCAATATGATGATGTTTAAGCACTTTCATAACGTTGAACATTTTGCTTACCGTCACTGAAGAGGAGATAGTCGAATGCACAGGTGGCTTCAAATTCCACAGAAAGCACTATAATTTCAACTTTTATTTTATATCCAGCAGGTGCAGAAACTGTCCACCTGCAGTCCATGTTGCTACAAAGAAATATGTATTGTAATCATTAAACGTACAAATCAGATCAAACGCATAAACGCACAATAGAATAAGACACGAAAATCTTAGACAGCAATATAAGTCTGGGCTAGCTGGAAAGCAATTTCCTTGACACCACTCTTCCGTCCGTAGCAACGTGGTTCTTCCTGGTAATTATCTGTAATTATTCTGACATTTTGAAGCCATGAACATGACCAGAGCAAAACACCAAATCAATGTAACGTTTCTCCTAAGAGAAGATTATTAATGCATCCCTTGTCCACCGTATTGCTGGGGTTTATCGTGATGATGCTCCCAATTATTCAACGCAGTCTTCAAGCGAAAACGAAAGTGACCTGAACATGATTCAAAGTGTGGAAATTTCGAAGTCATCTCTGACTAGGGAACAGGTATTTGCAAGGGTAGGGGTTCAAATTATGCAGGATCTTTGTCCAAAAAGGAATAAAATGTGATGGTAGTGTCTCAACAATAGTTCATCATCATTTCAAGGTGTCTGCTTGATGGCACCTTAAAACCGTAGTGTGCAATGACCGGATGCAGTCAAGATTATTGCACTTATATAGCGACGTGCATCCACCATGTGTGGCTCCCTGAACTTGTCCTGAAGAATGCCAATTTTAGAGTGCGAGGCCACTGAGATTCCATGCCGCAGTTTAACACGAATACCCCCCTTCAGACACAGTAAAATGACTGCTAACATAATCAATCACTCTCAAATCTTTGCATGTGAATTGACCAAAATGTAGATCATTTCCCAGAAAGCCGTCAGAAATGAATACATTTTTTTATGTACACATATAAATCAAATTATATTCGTAATTATTGACACTTTTGTCAGCTTCATAAGTTCGCGATAATGGTAAGTTTACTTTCATAAGTACAGTATCTGGGTTAAAGTCATTAGACAGTTTATTCCCGATATGCAGATCCAAAATACAGTAGTCAAATAGGCTACTGGTTCGGGTATTAAAATCACCTTTGAAAATAGTTTTCGGAAATTGAAAACCCTTCAATCAGTTGTCTCTCTAATTCGAAAAACAACAACATTTATTTGGATGTATTCTGGGGGCAAATAGAAATCACCAAGGTAAATATCATCATCAAAACTAAACATATCTGTTCCAGTCTTTCACGGCTAACACAATACCACCTTATCTTCGGCGATGAAGGTAAGTTAAAGGTAGCCATCAAGCGTTATGTACAAACGCTGCTTAATCTCAATGCAGTATTGTTCAATTTAACGTCCTTCGGTGAGGTGCTCTTAAACACTACAGGATATTATCAATGTGTGCAGTTCAGTTGTGATGTATTATGGTCATGTTTTATGTTAGGCCTTCCGGCCTTAGGATATAGGTCGACTGCTTCCTCAAATGCCAGGCGAAAGATTTAAATGATGTGCATCTAAGACTTTTACCACAAAGTTACACTCACAGGCACGATTATGATGCGGACAAATCAAGGATAATAATCAGGGAGAATCTAGGATTTCAAACTACCATCATAGGATCCAGGCATGTTTTTGTAGGTCCGCAACTCTGTACAGGAAATTACAACGGGAAAAAATTGTGGTTGGAAGGGTAGTTGAATGTATTGGTCACCTTATGGCACGAAGGTGTCATTATATTTACATGTCATTTATCAATAAGGGGTTTCAACCAAAGATGTCCATATGTACATGTACTTACTTCCTGTAGTTGTGGTTGGGGTAACCAGGAGACGACAAATGTCTCCAGGTGAACGTAGAGGCTCTGAGCAAAGGACTGCCACAATTAAGCCCATTTGTTATTTCTATAGAAACAAAAAAGACAGCTAGAGTGAAAGGACAATTGTTCTTTTTTTAAAGGTTATAAAGCGGTAGAACATATTTCAATTGAAAAAGTAAACTAACCTGTTGTTATTCTAAATTCACATATATAACTAGTCAGCAAACATCATGTAAAAATACTCATAACTTTTATGACGACATCATAGTTTAGAAACGAGAAAAGGTTTATTTTTTGTCACTAAATGTATCGTTATATTTATACAAATATCATTATATTTTGTTTCACAAACACCTATTGTAGACGTAACACTATACTGTGTCCCATGTGATTCAAGTGTGTCTAGAAGCAGTGACCTAGTAAATAATCTAATTCTACCATCCCCACATCCCTTACACCATGACCCCGATTATTTAATAGCCGGCCGTAAACACACACCTGTAGTAGTTGTAGTAGTTGTACTTGTAGTAGTTCTATATCCAGCTTTGTATTTCAGGTTAAATCCTAGTGCTGTGTCAGAGCCGTCGGTGTGGAAGGTAATGGTCATGTAGTTTCTGGAACTGACGACTACCCTGGTGATGTTACTACGACCACAATATTTTCCTAACTGAGCAGCGAAAGACGTGGAACCTTGAATAAATAAATCAATATATTTACTCACCAATGTCATCGATTTAGACACTTATATTACATCTTAGTAATCGAATCATCTTGAGGCTAATATTATAAGTTATTGATCAGAAATCAATACAAACATAAGCTTGAATAAATATATTCTGTGCCAATCATCTCTCATGAGTACTTATTACACTAATAATTATGAATCCTTGTATCTGAAACCAGCTGAGGGGCTTAAGTTGTTCATAGGCCTGCTCATGTCGTATGGTTTGTGGCATAAGCATAAATTAAGTGAACTTGAATTATAACGGATTCGTGTAATTTGGACTGATAATACAGATATTGATCAGAACTTGTTAAACACCAATACAGCAATACACAGTTATGATTATATATACACAGTTATGATTATATATATTTGAAATATTTAAAAAATATATGTACAGTGTGCTTACCGTCACTGAAGAGAAGGTAATCACTTGAACAAGCTGTTGAGTATTCCACATTAAAATACACAACTTCGACTTTAATTTCATATCCAACCGGTGCAGAAATTGTCCATTGGCAGTTCGGGTTCCTGCAAATAGAACTTGCTACATTCAACTTTACATGCATACATACAAACACAAACACACACACACACACACACACACACACACACACACACACACACACACACACACACACACACACACACACACACACACACACACACACACACACACACACACACACACACACACACACACACACACACACACACACACACATATTATCCTAGCTTACAATTCACATTCTACTTACAATTTATGTGTAGATTGCAACTTCCCTGTCACGTGTGCAGTGCTACGTTCAAGTCGCGTGTGTAGTCCTACTTACGTGTCACATTGTTGTGCTACGTACTTGTCACATGTGTAGTGCTACCTTTAGGTCACGTGTGTGGTGCTACTTACTTGCCACATGTGTAGTGCTACCTTCAGGTTACGTGTCTAGTGCTACCTTCACGTCAGGTGTGTGGTGCTACTTACTTGCCACATGTGTAGTGCTACCTTCAGGTTACGTGTCTAGTGCTACCTTCACGTCACATGTGTGGTGCTACGTACTTGTCACATGTGTAGTGCTACCTTCAGGTTACGTGTCTAGTGCTACCTTCACGTCACATGTGTGGTGCTACGTACTTGTCACATGTGTAGTGCTACCTTCAGGTTACGTGTCTAGTGCTACCTTCACGTCAGGTGTGTGGTGCTTCTTACTTGCCACATGTGTAGTGCTACCTTCAGGTTACGTGTCTAGTGCTACCTTCACGTCAGGTGTGTGGTGCTACTTACTTGCAACATGTGTAGTGCTACCTTCAGGTTACGTGTCTAGTGCTACCTTTACGTCAGGTGTGTGGTGCTACTTACTTGCCACATGTGTAGTGCTACCTTCAGGTTACGTGTCTAGTGCTACCTTCACGTCACATGTGTGGTGCTACGAACTTGTCACATGTGTAGTGCTACCTTCAGGTTACGTGTCTAGTGCTACCTTCACGTCAGGTGTGTGGTGCTTCTTACTTGCCACATGTGTAGTGCTACCTTCAGATTACGTGTCTAGTGCTACTTTCACGTCAGATGTGTGGTGCTACTTACTTGCCACATGTGTAGTGCTACCTTCAGGTTACGTGTCTAGTGCTACCTTCACGTCACATGTGTGGTGCTACGTACTTGTCACATGTGTAGTGCTACCTTTAGGTCACGTGTGTGGTGCTACTTACTTGACACATGTGTAGTGCTACCTTCACGTTACATGTATGGTGCTATTTGCCACCCTTGCAGTGTTATTTGTCAATTGAGTAGAGCTACTAACTGACTGACTAACTATTACTCATTTGTTACGTGAGTAGGTACCTACTTGGAATAGTTTGAAGGATAGCCAGGAGAAGTCAAGTTCGTCCATGCAACAGAAGAGGCGGAAAGATCTGATAATCCACAAGAGTGACCTTCAATTAACATAAAGGAAAACAAAATGTAATAACGAACATATTCAAAATAATTCACAATTAAACAAAACGAGAATTTGACGATTTGACAGCTACAGTGATTAAAACTAAGAGGATTAACGTCGTTCGTCGTAAAAATCCCATTGGGGTTTGTCATTTTACGCAAACACAGATGAGATCGTGCCTGTTATTCTCAAGGATGTTTAATCTGATGCCTGACAAGTCGTAAGGTGTAAGTTACTCCGTGGTGGGTACCCTGTTAAATAAGGAAAAAGTCTCTCACAGAATGGGTCTTTGCGGTCATCAAGGAAAATATATTTTTCAAACTTTAAGGAGGACAAGAACTAGAATTTGACCAACATGAAACACCAACATGTTGATTTTGTAAAATATCAAAATTATTTGCAAGAAATATACTCCAGATGAGTCTTGCAAGCGAAAGCCTCTTCCTGAGCTATTATGGTATGAATGAAACATGATGGTCATGTGGTTACTGGAGCTACAAACAAGGTCATGGTTTTACTCACCGTCAGTTTCATAATATTTAATTAAGAAACCGCCTCTGGTTACACTGCCATCAGTCTCGAACATTGCATGAATATGTTGGTCTTCACGGGTAAAAAGATTTAATCTGCTTTGTCCACAAATTCTTTTTGACTCGCCTATCCTTTGATCACCTAGGGTGGAAAAAATGTAATTGCCAGTTATCAGTAATTTCTAGTTACAAACATTAATGTATCTTAGTATGCTTGGAAATAGCTTAAATAAAATTGCAAATTAACAAAACGTGGAATGTCAAAATAAAAATTTAGCGAATATCAATGAGCTGCCTTCCTAAATGTCCTACAGACATCATGAAACAAGAACGTGTTAATGTTGTACTTTGACGGAGTAACTAACAAATTAAGAAAACATAAGCAGAAAACGATTGATGAAAAACTATTGCAATGACATGTAATAACCAATAGGCGATTGACTTTTAAAGCATCTTTCACCAATCCACATATAATCAAACGATTCTTATTGCTTTTACTTATAACAATAATAATTTATTTCTGAGACTATTTAAGACAAATGAGGTTTTCAATGTACAAACTAATTATTTTACCATTATTTTTTACGTATATGGTAAGGGCGTCATATGGACAGTTGGATCCGGATGAGCCTTCGATATCGGAGAACACCATGTCGAGTATAACGTTGTACCCTCTTGTTTGAGGGTAGATGTCCCAATAGCAGTTGTCATTGCTGCAGAAAAAAACAGAATGCTTGTTTGGAACCAAAACAACATCAACCTGTTTGTATTAAATTCGGACGTATCAAGAATAACAATTATATTGAACAGGAATATCCCGTTACATACCTCATGTAGTTGCCTGGGTAGTTGGGAGATGTGAAATTCAGCGGTTCCCCTTGAGCGTAGAGCGTAACGTTACACGCGCCTGTAAGGAAACGTTTACCGTTTATATATATGCAATTGTATACATTATTTTTATCATCACTCTAGTTCAAGAACAGCTAAGGATTGTAATGAGAGATTTCCTTACTTGACACTGGTTCCTTTGATAATGAAGTATGTGTTATTAAAGAAAGCATTGAAAAACGGTTAAGGTAAATTAATAATACTCTTACAGATATATAGCTGACAGTTGTATATAAAACCAGTACTGTACAGAATTGGAACAACGTTTTCTTCATAGTTGCGTGCCTCTACATGTCGACAGTTAGCAGTGCATGGAATTATTTCGCAAGTTTTCTGATATGTGACAAAAAATATCCGTTGTAATGGATCTGCTTTCTATGAGATTATAGGGACATAATTCACATCATACTGATATTACCTGTATGCAAATGGAAACAAAATACACATTCTGTCGGATACATGTTGTTTGAAATGTCACCCATGTACAATGAAGCTTTAGGACATGTTCATGAGTCAACTGAACAAGCGTTCTTGGCAATTCGATAATCCCGTAATTACAGGCGAGCCATGTACCAACAAACGATCAGTCATACTTTTATTACATTAACATTATGCTTGACTATCTTGGTGACTGGTGTTATAACAAAACAAAAATATTTGTAGTCAAAGTCTTGAAGACGAACTCCGCATTTACTTGATTTTACACATATTGGAAAGTTACTTCTATTTAGGGGTATTGTTAACAGAATATCTGGACCATACACGTATGGCAAAGCAGCTGCTAGCTCAGCTAGCAGAGCGTTTGGTTAACTGATCTCAAACTATCAAATATATCTTCTTTGATAGGCATTTAGAAGTGGGAGTACAAAGTAATAAAGAAGTTGTTTATCCATAAATTCTTTTCCTTACTTCGTAAGAAAATGGTGTTATGCAATACCGTACATTTACAACGTTAAATGACACGATGTGTGCTCGGTTTTAGAATATGGATCTTGTATGTGGTGAATGAATGATATGCCGTATATTAATGCTGTACAGAATCGTGCAATACGTTCTGTTCTCACTGTGACAAAGTATGTCCAAAACGTAGGTGTAAGCAGCGTCATGGCATGGACCCCACCAGTAGTACGCCAATGGGGAAGTGTGGTTCGACAATAGAAACGTCTTTGCAATATAAACCAAGATCGTATCGTTCGTAAAATATGTCTATGGAGTAATCTCGGAGCAACCAGAATAAAGAAGAATCTTTACTTCCGCACTCATTGTTAATTAATAGATCTGGACTTGAGACATTTTATTCCCCCAGGCAATTGTTTAGATCAGGGTTTATTGTTAAACGATTGGTTTTTAATTCACATAAAATCTAATGGAAAAATGCCATTTCACACCCTGTTGGTCCATCGCGCACGGGAGGTTATAAACTTAGATTATAGCTATTGCTCAAAGCATGACTATACTGCTGATGAGTATATCATCCGCCCTATGCCCCGTGCCCACAGAAGCGCTTTGGCTAAATTTTAATGTGCCACCGCGCCTATCCAAATTGAATTAGGACGGTATATTAACATGCCGTTAGAAGACAGGAAGTGTTTTCAGTGTCTTGCCGTTGTTGAAAATGAATGCAATGTCATTTTAAATTGTCCTGTGTATAATGTTGAGCGACGTAGTCTCTTAAACAAGTGTGACGTACAAAATATAATATAATGTGTTCTGTTACCGCCAAAACCTGCAATGGCATTTTACAAAAAAGGAAAAATCCTAGTCAGCTTCTGTCCTTATTATCTATGCTTAAAATGTGAATATCTTTTAGAAGAATCTCATATAGGTATTTTATTATGTAACAGTGTTGTGATAAGTCTGTCTGTCGGTCTGTGTGTCCGTCCGTCCGTCCGTCCCTCCGTCCGTCCGTCCGTCCGTCTGTCTGTCATGCAACCAGGAAGCCGCCGACGCTAACAGGATGGGTAACCTGTTGACTTCTCCTTTAAACACATGTACGCGACCCTGGGATTGTTGTTTGCTTAACAACGGACCGCCGTGATATTGCTGGAATATTGCTAAAAGCGGCGTAAAACATACTCACTCACTCACTTAACAACGGTATTAATTACTCGACAAGTGCACACGTCAACAACATCAATCAAAAGCAAATTTTACATCCTGAGCCCATTCTGTAATCTGTCTTTATCAACTCAGGTCATAGTTTGCAAGATTTAGTTGTGACTTGTTCTGATTACGAGGTCGAACATGGTGGCTGCACTGATAATCTTTATGAGAGTTACTTCCGGGGTAGAAAGTTACTTCCAGGGGAACAAAGGATGAATGCCAAAAAACACATTACCTTACACCACCTGGGATTATTGTTTAACGCATTCCTGTCTCACCAGTGAGCACACACTAACGGTCGGGTTTACCACGATGTTCTTTGTAAGAAACGTATGTCACAGTACTCATTTCTTTTTATTTACATAGTGGCTGGTGTTAATTAAATGGGGTGTTATTTGCTTTCTTACGACTTTGGAGGAATAACATCCACACTGATTCGGCATTTATTATTAGCATTAGTAGTATTAGTAGTAGCAGTAGTAGTAGTAGTAGTAGTAGTAGTTGTAGTAGTGGTAGCAGTAGCAGTAGTTGTAGTAGTAGTAGTGGTGGTGGTGGTAATGGTAGAAGTAGTATTAGTATTAGTATTAGTATTAGTAGTATTAGTATTAGTAGTAGTAGTAGTAGTAGTAGTAGTAGTAGTAGTAGTAGTTATTCATATTAACATAAACAAATAACATATTATTATTATTATTATTATTATTATTATGTTTATTATTTACAGATTAGAATAAAACTTGCAGCTAGGGGGATGGAAGTAAACATTACACAATAGCGGAGTCCGCCATCTTGTTTAAACAGCCGACCCGATACAAACCCGATAGTGAACAGAGGAGACTATCGCATACAATGCATTTTCAGACACATTCACAAACTGAAGATACATACGGTGTGTCTTATTATGATTTAAATAATCACATCACCCGAACTGATGGTACGTGCAAATTATGATACTAAATATAAACACTACATTGATGCGATTGACAGAGCAACAATGTAATTTGTGCTAAGTAACGGAATCAATACTGTTTATATGTACAACCTGTTTAAATGCATTTTACAAGTTACAATTTCACATATGAACAATATGTTATGACCAATATATGTAACACTCACTTGAGACCAGCGGCCCAAACAACAGCACACATACTCCAATGAAACAAGAAATGATCATAATGGCGTCCTGTCGTCGCCAACCGCTCTCCCTGAAGACAGTGATTACTATATCCCACCACAATGTACCTGTACCACCAGATTCAGAAATAGCTCAGCCCTGTGTACACGGTGGTCTGCCTGGAGTGTATGGCGACACTCGCATGAAAAAACTGTCAATTTATTGCAACATACACGTCCCAATGTGACCTATTTCAACATCAAGATAAGGCCTCAAGTGCAATAGTCCCCAGCGACACCCGGATACGCTTACCAGGTAGTGTGATAAGTCCTGTTTGATAAACGAGTGCACTGTCACCACACTGTCACGCCCATGACATCAGTGTTCGGTCTCTGTTATGCATCTGTTCATGTTGTGTTATTTACAATGATGTTTTTTTTATACAAAGCAATATAACTGATAGAAGTATTTATGATAAAATGGGAATATTTCTCGGCAGCACACTCAAAGGGAAATCACTAACATTGTGACGCAATATGTAAATGCCCCTATTTCAGGAATATATGCCATGTTTAACCTAACATTGTAGGGGTGCAACTCCGCAAAGTGCATTCCCGCGCCTTGGAACGACTGTGTCAACCCGTACAACCCGGCGTTACCGGCTTAGATAACGTTCTGTTTTACGGTGAGTCATTGCAGTGATAGAACGACAGATGTTTCGCAGATAAGGTCACATTCGTCGATATGGGAATAACTTGTTTAAACATTATGAAATCGTTCAAATAAAACATTGTGACTGTTACAATATAAAATTTAAGGACATCCCTGACTCGGATAGTACTTTATCATCTTTGAGTTTTAAATAGTCATGGACATCCTGCACATCCTTACCTTGGACTGCATGTCTATCAACATTAGTGCTGCTTGTCGAGCACAGTTCACACTTCTAAAATTAAAATAGGAGACCATGATTCTACTGACTGGCCTCTGGGACTTGGTTTTATACAATTGAGAAAAACCTGCCGCCATTTTTTTGGTATCAGACAACCAAGCCAAAGTTAGACTTCATTCAAATCCCTACAAAGATAACTTCTCGAAAAACTGAAAACGTCTGAAAACGTTCTTATTGCATCATATTCTCCCACAAACCAGACAACTGAAATGGCCACATGGTTGCAACCTGACGACATCGAATATGTTTCCGAGGCTCAGCTTGTCAGCTAATGACCATTAAACTGAACAATCAAGTCCAGCGACAAAGGTCAGCAAATGGTCAACTTACTCCGGCTGAACGCATGGTCAAGCCGAATCGTTTCTGGCAACCCCGGTGCCACTCCAGTTCTCCAGCAGGTGACACTCCATGTCTTACATGTGCCAGCAAGAACTGTTATTAGACTGATGATATATGTGTTTACATGTAACGACTGCAAAACATTATGTGTAAACAATATCACTGTATATCTAAGTCTATATTTTTTTCACAGAAGGTTCTGTATTTTCTGTCACAGAACTGTATTAGAAACCTAAATATGGGATTTATCTAAAATTGTACATATTTCGTCATGGAATCCAGTGCATCCAATATATATCACAATTAACGACCACATCTAAATCACATCTTTAATGAAATACCATGTGTATAAAGTTGCAACAAAGTCAGATAATACGATTTACCAGCGCACGACGACGAGACGAGCGCGTAACGGTCTAAGGGAGGCAATCCCCGTTAACCATACATGTATCTGTTACCTGAAAAGACGATAATCAATGACTCCCATACATAGTTAGATAATACGATTTACCAGCGCACGACGGTGAGAGTAACGGTCTAAGGGAGGTAATCCCCGTTAACCATACATGTATCTATTAACTGAAAAGACAATAATCAATGACTCATCTACGAACTGAAAACCTTTATGCTGTTATAAATCGTAAACTGGCATTTAGAAGCTGCATTATTCACGGACAAAATGTGCTGATTATCCAAAAAGATCCAAACCCAGTGGTGTCTGAATTGAAGCAATGTGTGTATAGCGAATGCATAAATTAGGAGATCAACACTCTGTGTCTTCAAAACTGGAGAGAGGTTACTTGTAGATTTCACCTCGCTAAATTGAATTTGGAACCGCATGCGTTGTATGAGATTTCAAATCTTAAATTGAACGAGGTTAAATCTGCCGGTAGCCTAGCTCTACATTGAAAACACATTATGCGTATCTCCCTTCTACCATGACTAAAAAAACTGGAAACTCTTTAGTGTTAGAGAAATATATTGATCGAAGCGACATGGTTTTGGTCTATTATATCAATGTCCATATCTTTATGGTTTTGTCAGGGCATGTATGATCAGATGGACCGTGGCGCCGATAA
The DNA here is from genome assembly GCF_023055435.1 of Haliotis rufescens. Taxonomy (NCBI): domain Eukaryota; kingdom Metazoa; phylum Mollusca; class Gastropoda; order Lepetellida; family Haliotidae; genus Haliotis; species Haliotis rufescens. The sequence continues at coordinate 26,351,061 of NW_025963868.1, forward strand.
TATCAGTTCTCCGTTCCGTCACTGGGTTCCGGTATCGGCTCATTATTGGTTCGACTGCAGGTTGCATCTTGGTAATGCTATTGGGTTGGCGAGCACCATACCAATCGTGGAACATGAAGAACGAAACTATTGCAGGTATCTTTGTTCAACCCAATCCCACCCACTCTCGTTTAAATTTAGTAAGTTAAAGATAAAATACGAATGTATACCATCCATCGGATTCAAAACATTTCAGGCTCTGTCGTAAAAGAACCATGGCTTCTTCTGTAATATCCGACCGCCTCCATAGAGTGGTCTACAGGTAGATCGTCCGCCCGGAGAGCGGAAGGTTGGGCTTTCAATTGTATACCCTGTAAGACCAAAACACTGAGTTGGATATTCATCTTAAACTGTGACATGGTATCTCAGTAGCCTACCACTATTAAAACAGCATTAGTTCAGACAAGCACAAGCAGCCACATACACATACACAAGTGCATACGTACATAAGTGTAATAATCCTAAACTGTGATATGGTATGTCAGTGGGACAGCACTATTAAAACAGCAATAGTCCGGACTAGTACAAGCAGCCACACACACACACACACACACACGTGCATGCGTACATAGGTGTAATAATCCTAAACTGCCATATGGTATGTCAGTGGGACAGCACTATTAAAACAGCAATAGACCGGACTAGTACAAGAAGCCACACACACATACAAGCGCATGCGTACATAGGTGTAATAATCCTAAACTGCGACTTGGTATGTCAGTGGGCCAGCACTATTAAAACGGCAAAAGTCCGGACTAATACAAGCAGCCACACACACATACAAGTGCATGCGTACATAAGTGTAATAATCCTAGACTGCGACTTGGTATGTCAGTGGGCCAGCACTATTAAAACGGCAATAGACCGGACTAGTACAAGCAGCCACACACACATACAAGTGCATGCGTACATAAGTGTAATAATCCTAATATGCGACATGGTATGTCAGTGGGCCAGCACTATTAAAACGGCAATAGTCCGGACTAGTACAAGCAGCCACACACACATACAAGTGCATGCGTACATAAGTGTAATAATCCTAGACTGCGACTTGGTATGTCAGTGGGCCAGCACTATTAAAACGGCAATAGACCGGACTAGTACAAGCAGCCACACACACATACAAGTGCATGCGTACATAGGTGTAATAATCCTAATATGCGACATGGTATGTCAGTGGGCCAGCACTATTAAAACGGCAATAGTCCGGACTAGTACAAGCAGCCACACACACACACACACACACACGTGCATGCGTACATAGGTGTAATAATCCTAAACTGCCATATGGTATGTCAGTGGGACAGCACTATTAAAACAGCAATAGACCGGACTAGTACAAGAAGCCACACACACATACAAGCGCATGCGTACATAGGTGTAATAATCCTAAACTGCGACTTGGTATGTCAGTGGGCCAGCACTATTAAAACGGCAAAAGTCCGGACTAATACAAGCAGCCACACACACATACAAGTGCATGCGTACATAAGTGTAATAATCCTAGACTGCGACTTGGTATGTCAGTGGGCCAGCACTATTAAAACGGCAATAGACCGGACTAGTACAAGCAGCCACACACACATACAAGTGCATGCGTACATAGGTGTAATAATCCTAGACTGCGACATGTTATGTCAGTGGGCCAGCACTATTAAAACGGCAATAGTCGGGACTAGTACAAGCAGCCACACACACATACAAGTGCATGTGTACATAAGTGTAATAATCCTAATATGCGACATGGTATGTCAGTGGGCCAGCACTATTAAAACGGCAATAGTCCGGACTAGAACAAGCAGCCACACACACACACATACACGTGCATGCGTGCATAAGGGCAATAAAACTTGGACGCGAAATTAAACCCCATTTCAACTAATCTCACCTGCAATATGCAAAGAACGCAACATGCCAGCTGTTGTCTCGCTTTCGTGAAATGAATATATTGTCCCTGAGGACTAACTCACATTGCTAATCTTCTATCTCCGTATTAAAGAGATGCAGATGGACATTCAGATGCCCGTGAGGGAAGCCAGGAACCTGAAGTTGTTGTAGCAAGCTGTGTTGTTCAGTATGTGCTCGGATGTCAACGGTCGGAACAGCAAAACCATTTCTATGTTACTCCGTGGTATTTCTTCCATGCAGTCAATGACAATGGGAGATCCAGCGAAACCTTCAGCAAAATATTTGCAATGAATTTGATTCTTGAAAACCTATACTCGTGGATTCCATCAAAGTAAAAAACATCTGTGTTCAGTGTTATGTTGTAATCTCAAGCTCAATACAATATCAAGACACCCGTAACAGACACAGGAACACCAGGTGCTCACCGACCCAATAGCATTACTAATATGCAACATGTAGTCGAACCCATAATGAGGTGATACCGGAACCCAGTGACGGAACGGAGAACTGATATTATCGGCGCCACGGTCCATCTGACCATACATGCCTTGAAAAACATAAATGTGTGGACATTAATGTGTTCTACCACATACCCCGACATCTATTATCTCTGACAGAAATAAATCATCGTCTTATTAGTCATAGCTGTTTTTTCACCAAACAGGTGTGATACGAGTAACATTCTGTATTCTCCCAGGAATTGGGAAAATACATATTCGATTTTGATCGGTCAATCAGAGGTTTCAAATCATAATAAAATGAGTGAAACAGCCGACTTGACAGATGCGTCACCAGGGAACCTAATATTTTTAGAATAATACTTCTCGTACAGTCATCGCCAGTGGGCATATTTAAATTATTATGTGTACAATTATAGGCTACAAAATGCAAAGTTGCTGCAACAATATCCTAATGATGACGGAAAATGGTGTGGAACGAAACCTTTGCACGGTTTGCATAGTTTTCTTTAGGGGTGCCCTCCTCATTGTAGCTTACGAAGTTGACGTGCTAGCTAGATGCTTTCAATGCCTGTCTTAAGTTAGATTGAAGTATATTACGTTTAAAACAAACTGCGAGAGCAAAACGAGTGCCATGTTTTGTTTAAAGGCTGTTGACATTGATTCATGTAATTCCGACCAACAACCGACTCAAAACAATAGATCCAACCCATGCTGCTTCGATCAATATATTTTTCTAACACCAAAGAGTTTCCGTTTTATTTAGTCATGGTAGAAGGTAGATCAACATTATGTGTTTTCAATGTAGAGCTAGGCTACCTGCAGATTTAACCTCGCTAAATTTAATATTTGAAATCTCAAAGCTGCAACAATTTGGAACAGAGCTGCAACGCCAATAAGGCTATTGTGTCATGGCCTCGCCCCCTCCTGGAAGGAAGGGTAGTTTTAATTATGTGCTAGTCACTCATGGTCCCTTCTTACACGAGCTGTCATAGTATCTAATAGCAGCTGAGGCGCTTAAGTAGTCTGCACCATGGTCATAGGCTTGCTGATGTCGTATGTTTGGGGGTGTAAACGTAAATACAGTGAACACGAATTATTTCAGATTCATGGTGAAAACTTAAAAAACATATATTGATCAGACACCAACACAGGTCAGTTGGTAAGAAAATAGTGTCCAAGCTTACAAGTAACATAACATAACCTTACCTAACCAGGCATGTGTGTAGTGCTACTTCACTGTCACGTGTGCAGTGCTAATTCAAGTCACGTGTGGAGTACTATTTGTTAAATGAGTAGTGCTAACTGGCTAACTATTACTCATTTGTTAAGAGTGTAGGTACCTTCTTGAAATAGTTGGAAGGATAGCCAGGAGAAGTCAAATACGTCCATGTAGCAGAAGAGGCGGAAAGAAAGGATAATCCACAAGTGGGAACAATAGCTAACATAAAGGAAAACAAAATGTAAAAATGAGAATATTTATAATAATTCACAATTAATCTGAACGACAAATTGACGATCTGTGGTAACAACTAAAGGGATTGCAACTACAGGATTAATATCGTTATGTCGTATCACATTAGTGTTGGTGGAGTCTACTCAAGTACACAAACATGAGGTCGTGCCTGTTATTCTCAAGGATGTTCAAGATGATGCCTCGCAAGCAGTAAGTTGTAAGTTACCCTTGTGTGGTTACTCGGTTGAAAAAGGCTCTCACAGAAGGTGTCCCTGGGGTCACCAAGGAAAATATATCTTTCATATTTTTCAAGGGAAGACAGGGACTAGACTTTGCTAAGTATGAATGAGTGAGTGAGTTTGGTTTAACGCCACTTTTATATCGCGGCCTGTCAGCTTAATGTCGGAGGAAAACCCGAAGTGATGCAGGTCTCGGTCGTTTACCACTTCGATGAAACCCACAAGGACGGGTATGGTGCTGACAAACCTAGAAACATAATCGGGGCGAATCGGGATTCGAGCCCACAATCATAGGTTTCTGGCGTGCCCAAGGGACGCAACTCTGCACAGCGAATCACGGCGCCTTAGACGACTGGGCAACCCGTGCCCCTTGATTACTAAGATTGATGTCCAAGATTATTGTACTGATATAGCGACGTGTGTGTGTGTGTGTGTGTGTGTGTGTGTGTGTGTGTGTGTGGCTGTGTGTGTGTGTGTGGCTGTTTGTGTGGCTGCTTGTGTGTGTGTGGCTGCTTGTGTGTGTGTGTGTGTGTGTGGCTGCTTGTACGAGTCCGGACTTATGTCGATTTTATATTGCTAGCTCACTGAGATACCATGCCGCAGTTTAACATGAATACCCCACTTCGACACAGTATACTGACTCCGAGCCGACCAGTCCTTGTTTTAGCCCCTTAATGCCGAGCGCCAGACAGGGTAACAACAAGTACAATCTTTTAACGTCTTATTGTATGACGCGTACCCTGGATACCCCACTAGGCTGGAATTCCTGGCCTCGATCGTAGCGCCACCAGTGGTTATTACGAGTTATGTCTCTCTGTATCACTGGCATTTGAATCAAACAAATTAGCGGCGCCCAGTCAAGGCGATCATCAAGATCTATATTGTGATAAAACGGGTCTTACATCGCAAAGTGCATCAAATCACGTGAGCACCTTGTTTAAAATCATGAAAAGATTTGAAAAATGTCTGTTGACAAAGAGATGGCGGTGCACATGCTTTGCAAATCCTGCAATCGACCGAAATCTGCACGGTATTTTACGAACCGGATTTCGATTTCGTTGTGCGATTTTGATTGGACTATGCATAGACTCGTTAGCCCAACCAAAATGTAGCTCCATAATACCAGCCTAGTTCGGCAAGGTCGGAAACTGAACTTTTAAAGTCAGTTAACTCTCGTGCCTCGGGAAGGTGTGTTTTTAATGAATGGAGAGTTGATTGTGTTATCTACCGCTGTTGCTCGTGCTCCTTCGCGAGCTGATCTTTACAACACATGTTTATGGTTCTTTAGAATGTTTTATCAAAGCGTAAAAGTAGGGATGTGATTTAAGTAGAGGATATCCTCACAACTCTCAATTCCATTATTTTTAAGCAATGAAGAGTTACTCGTACATTCCGCCCTACATAACATCTGCTTTAGTACTTGATTGGCTATATATATAATAATAATTTAGCTGTAAATTAATCTATCCTGTGAACACACACATTACAGAGTGGATTTAATAGTATTGTTTCCTCTGTTATCTCTGTAATGTGCCAGGCAAAAGAAAGAATTCACAAATGTTTTATAGTGGCTGCGATTGAAATAAACGAGAACCGGGCTAGAATTGGCCATCAGCAACACATGCTTGTCGTAAGAGGCGACTGAAGGGATCGGCGGTACTTGATTGATGCATGTCATCGTACCCCATGTCATCGATGCTCATGACGTCAGTCACTGGATTTTGCGGTCCAGGCTCGATTATTTGCTAACTTACGTCAATATTAATATCCCTTCATCCCTTATGAGATGGGGCACCAGGATTACGTGACCACATTGAGCCTAAGTTGACCAACGAACCCGGATTTTTGTGACGAGCAACGACTTGAACCACTGGCCTGTTCAACCGCCTTATATATAATTCTGCACAGTGACGAATGGCCATTATTTAGCCTGTATCTAATGCTTTACATTTCTTTCAGATACTAAATACGTACGGGATGGAGGGAATATCACTTTGTTCTGGAACTTACCCCTAGTGTTATCGAATGAGTTCACAGTAAGGGGTCCTTCCATGTTCAACAGTATATTTCACGTAATTAACTTTTCCCAACCAACACTTGTTAATGAGACCTATGAGAGTCGAATACATGATGTCGCGGTTATGGGAGGATCAGAAAGAGTGTTTTCCTTCCTTTTAACGGATGTCGGTATGTCTGATGGAGGTACCTACAGCGTGTTCACCGGCTCACCAAACACTGCCGGTAGAGAGGTTCAGAGTTGTCCACTTGTTGTCACGCGTGAGTACTTATTCAGTTTCATTTTTGTGTCATGTTCGTATTTGTATTAATGTCACGTAGCTCTTCGCTGATCAAAATATTCTATGGACAGACCTAATAAAATTCACATGACTCCTTTTCTCAGCGTGGTAACAATCTCAGTAGAAGACATTTGGAATTATATATTAGAGATTATTGTTTTACACATCAATATTCCAACTATAAGCATGTAATACCTGGCGACAGGACAAACCTGTGATTGACTACATAACGCCGGACCCGTGAAGATTCCGGCGTAGAATTGGTCTTCAGGAACCCATGCTTGCCGTAAAGGTGACTATGCTTGTCGTAAAAGGCGACTAACGGGATCGGGTGATCGGGCTCGCTGACTCTGTTGATGCATGTCATCGATCCCAATTGCGTGGATCGATGCTCATGATGTCAATCACTGGATTGTCTGGTCCAGACTCGATTATTTACAGACCGCCGTCATATAGCTGGAATAATGCTGAGTGCGGCGTTAAACAACCAACCAACTAACCAACATAGCGCCGTCGAGGTATGAGTACACAAAATCAACCCAATGTCACCGAGCCTGACCACACAATCCAATTTAGTCGCATCGTACAACACGCAACGAGTGCAAGGTAACTGAGTAAGGGTGCATATTTTGTAAGACGATTAATGAAACAATAGTTGTTCTCATTGTTGGTCGACAAGTATATTATTTTGCATATTTAAGAAAGACAAACTAAACCTGCACCACTTTACATAGTTTCTCCAAATCGTATTCCTGACACAGTTGTTTTACCGGTGCTACTGGCAGGGCAGGACCTACCCTTTTCGCGAACACCTGGTGTCATCACTGATTTTCAGTGGTCCATCCATATAATTTACAAATCAATTTTGTCCTTTACGCCAAATGGAATTTGTTTCGGCGGATAATCTGGACTGATTATTCTCTTGCATTGACAATGATATTTACGAATGTGAATCCAGATAGAACTGACCAAGAGTCTGGCGAGTCTTCTCAATTTTGTTAGGATAGGATTTATGGATGAACAACTTCTTTATTACAATTAGGAGCGACGTTTCGGTGTAGGTTCTAACACTGTTATCGAGGGTCTCACTTCTAAATGCCTATCAAAGAAGTTATTTGTCGTCTTCATGGAAGCGTGGCAATCTCAACCATCAACCGACTCAACAACCTTGTGGACAAGTACATCTACTCATCCAAGCTCCTAATTGTAATAAAGAAGCTATTCATCCATATATCTTATCCTTACTTAGTACTCCAACATCTAAATGCCCCTCAAAGAAGTTATTCGTCGTCTTCATGGAGGCATGGCAATCTCAACCATCAACCGACTCAACACCCATGTGGACAACTACATCTACTCATCCAACCACCTTACGTTCTTGATGCGATGCAGAGACAACAAACTCGTACCTAAAGGCCTACAGCTGAGGAGCCCTGTCAACTCACCAGCAGCACGCACCATCCTCCAGAAAGCCTTGCAACACCTTGCCATAGAACGGATACGCCATCATCGCAAGACCAAGTCCTTCACCTTGGATCGCTTGCTTGATAACGGTGTTAGAACCTACACCGAAACGTCACTCTTAATTGTAATAAAGAAGTTGTTCATCCATAAATCCTATCCTTACTTAGTACTCCAACTTCTAAATGCTTATCAAAGAGGTTCTCAATTTTGCATTTCCTTAAAATATCTCTATCTCATAAACATCACGGTTGCTATTCGTATTACTGCCAACCCTTGCTTGCCGTAAGAGGCGACTAACGAGATCGGGTGATCAGGTTCGTTGACTTTGTTGACGTATGTCATCGTATCCCAATTGCGTAGATCGATGCTCATGATATCAATCACTGGATTGCCAGGTCTAGATTCCATTATTTACCGACCTCCGTCATATGGCTGGAATATTGCTGAGTGTGGCGTTAAACAACAAACAAACAAATCGAATAACTGAATCCTTACTGTTGTTTGATCAATGTTATTGCTTCCTATATGTTCACAGATGTCTTGGGCCTGTATATAGTGGCAACAGATACTGTTCAATACAGAAGGAGTCTTACCTGCTACTCCTTCACAGTCATGAGCGGCGAGGGTTCCCTGACCACGTCCCATAGTTGGCGGAAGAACAATATGCCGGTGGAAAGTGGAGGGAAGTATGACATCACGTCATATGATGGTATATCGTACAACTGGGAATACTATCATGTCAGTACACTTGCTGTCCGCGACGTGAGAGAGAGTGAGATGAGAGACAGATACTTGTGTCAAGCTACAGTCGACAAGTTGATGGTGACTGTACTGAGTGAGGAGAAAACCTTCCGGATGACCCGTGAGTAGTCTTACAGTCATATTCCTCCTTATCTCTCTGTTCATCACGCTCTCTCTCTCTCAACATATAACATCGTACGTTACTCCCAGCTGACACGCCTTATTATAATTGAAACTCACTCTCATTCAACACGGAAGTGTTTCCCTGTTTGTCTCTCTGACTCTCTTTCTTTTCCCTCAACATCTGCGTTTGTCTCCGTGCATCTCCCCCGCCCCCCCCCCCCCCCTCTCTCCCTCTCAATCTGTCTTTGTATTTCTGTCTCCCTGTTGCCCCTTCCCCACTCTTATCTGTGACTACCTTAGCCCCCCCCCCCCCCCCCCCCCCCCTCTTTCCCTCTCTCTCGCTGTGTCTAAGAATGTGTCGCGAATCAAGATATCAGACGTATCGACTACATCGCTTTCTCTCATTGTGCAGTTTACTCTTTACAACGTTACATCATCTGATGCCGGCAAGCTTGACTGCAGGGTATACCACAAAGAGTGGCATATTCTTCCAGACTGGCACCACATGCTGATTCTCGCACGTAGGTATAATTTACGGACATGTGTGGCCAAAGTGTCTAAGGCGCCGCAGTTTTACATGGTGAACAACGTCCCTTAAACGTACCAGAAACCAATGTGCGTGAGTTCGAATCCCTGATTATGTTTCGAGGTTTCTCCCCACCATACACTTTGTCTTTTGTCTCATGATAGCGGAAAATGTCTGAGTCCTGCTTCGGACTTTCCTTCCACATTATGAGGACGCGCCGGGACATGACTGAAGTACTTTTTCAAAAGCGACCTTAGACCAAATTCAATCACTCAGAACCTGTTTAAGCATAATCATCATGTCTCGAACATGAGTTCACTGCAATCTAATTCACTCGTTCACATTATGTACAGATTTATACACTAAAATCTTTTTTTCTAGTTTGTTTGTTTGTTTATTTGTTGTTTACCGCCACACTCAAAAATATTCGAGCTTTATGACGACAGTCTAAATAATCGATTCTGGACCAGACAATCCAGTGATTGACATCATGAGCATCGATCCACACAATTTTGGATACAATGACATGCATCAACCAAGTCAGCGAGCCTGACCACCAGATCCCGTTAGTCGCCTCTTACGACAAGCACAGTCGCCTTTTTATGACAAGCATGGGTTGCTGAGGCCCAATCCTCCCCGGATCCTCACGGGTGTGTTATGTTACTGGTGGAAATGTTGGCAAATATAGGGTGGTTATTTGAGAGATTCTTTGCGTTAGAGCTAGTTTACACATCACACAACAACCTAGTACGTGGCAAAAACAATTTGTGGATTTCTTGTTGTCCCTTCGGTGTAAAGTTTAAAGTGAACGCCAGAAAATAATCTGTCTCGAATATCTGCCCAAACACTTTCTTTTGGGCATAAACGACTCCATAAATGTTGTTTTTCTCTATTTCCAATTCTTCAACACATCCAAGCAAAATGTTTTGCCTTCATAACAGAAACATATGTATAATATTCAACCATTACAGGTAAGCCAGAGGACCCGCATATATACAGAAGTGGATCCGTGTCCAACGCTATCAAGGAGTCTGCCAGTGGATCATGGTCAAAGAATGTCTTACACTTGGAGGAGAAACAGCCTCCTGCTAGAAAGTACAAACACATACCATTATACAGGTTCTACTCTCATCATCGGCGCTTTCCATGACGAATGGCACTACAGAGGCAGGTACTGGTGCCAGGCCAACGATTTGGATGAGGTTTCAAACTGGAGCGCTGAATACACCATGGAAGAAACCTGTATGTAAACATTTATTTCCCGTTCTTACTGACGCCTGGCCGCCCCCGTGGTCTTATGGTTGAGCGTCCGCCCGGAGAGCCCCGGCCGCGTCTTACCAAAAGACGTTAAAACATGGTACTTGTTGTTATATATAATTAGCCTCTCTGGCGCTCGGCATTAAGTGTCCAAAACAAGGACTTTTCGGCTCGGAGACAGTACACTGTGTCTGAGTGGGGTATTCATGTTAAAAGGGCGGTCGGGTAGCCTGGTGGTTTAAGCGTTCGCTCGTCACGCCGAAGACCCGGGTTCGATTCCCGACATGGGTACAATGTGTGAAGCCCATTTCTGGTGTCCCCCGCCGTGATATTGCTAGAAAATTGCTAAATACGGCGTCAAACTATGCTAACTATTCATGTTTAACTGCGGCATGGTATCTCAGTGGGCCAGCACTTGGAAGCAATGTTAAACCCCATTTCACCTCACCTCAGCTCTTATTGACGCCAGTCGATAGCATATTTCTGGATGAACAAGGACGGTCTTGTAGCCTAGTGGTTAAAGCTTTGGCTCGTCACGCCGAAGACCCGGGTTCGATTCCCCACATTGTCGTTGTTGTTACATACGTACATGTACGTACAGGCACATCTTGCCTCTTCTGTCGATGTTGTTACATACATACGTGTTCACATGTACGTACAGGAACATCTTGTCTCTTGTGTCGTTGCTGCTACATACATACGTATACGTACAGGAACATATTGCCTCTTGCGTCGTTGTTGCTACATACATACGTGTACACATGTACGTACAGGAACATCTTGGCTCATGTGTCGTTGTTGTTACATACATACGTGTACACATGTACGTACAGGAACTTCTTGTCTCTTGTGTCGTTGTTGTTACATACATACGTGTACACATGTACCAACAGGAACATCTCAGCTCTTGTGTCGCTGTTGTTACATACAGACGTGTACACATGTACCAACAGGAACATATCAGCTCTTGTATCGCTGTTGTTACATACATACGTGTACACATGTACGTACAGGAACATCTTGGCTCATGTGTCGTTGTTGTTACATGATACATATCTGTACGTACAGGAACATCTTGCCTCTTGTGTCGTTGTTGTTACATACATACGTGTTCACATGTACGTACAGGAACATCTTGTCTCTTGTGTCGTTGCTGTTACATACATACGTGTACGTACAGGAACATCTTGCCTCTTGTGTCGTTGTTGTTACATACATACGTGTACACATGTGCGAACAGGAACATCTTGTCTCTTGTGTCGTTGTTGTTACATACATACGTGTACGTACAGGAACATCTTGTCTCTTGTGCCGTTGTTGTTACATACATAGTGTACGTACAGGAACATCTTGTCTCTTGTGCCGTTGTTGTTACATACATACGTGTACGTACAGGAACTTCTTGTCTCTTGTGTCGTTGTTGTTACATACATACGTGTACACATGTACGTACAGGAACAACTCGTCTCTTGTGTCGTTGTTGTTACATACATACGTGTACGTACAGGAACATCTTGTCTCTTGTGCCGTTGTTGTTACATACATACGTGTACGTACAGGAACTTCTTGTCTCATGTGTCGTTGTTGCTACATACATACGTGTACACATGTACGTACAGGAACATCTTGGCTCATGTGTCGTTGTTGTTACATACATACGTGTACACATGTACGTACAGGAACAACTCGTCTCTTGTGTCGTTGTTGTTACATACATATCTGTACGTACAGGAACATCTTGCCTCTTGTGTCGTTGTTACATACATACGTGTAGGTACAGGAACATCTTGGCCCTTGTGTCATTGTTGTTACATTTATACGTGTACGTACAGGAACATCTTGTACGAACGTCTTGTCGCATTTGTTGTAGTGACAGACACACGTGTAGTTGTGAGAGACATACGTGTAGGAACATCGATCTTGTCTATATCTTATTGTGATAGACATAGGTGTAGGGACATCTTGTCTATATGTTGTTGTGATAGACATAAGTGTAGGAACATCTTGTCTATATGTTGTTGTGATAGACATAATTGTAGGAACATCTTGTCTATATGTTGTTGTGATAGACATAAGTGTACGAACATCTTGTCTATATGTTGTTTTAGCAGACATAAGCGCAGGAATATTGTGGGTGATTGGTTGCCTGCTCACGTGAGGGTAAATAAGTTGCAAGTGACTCTATGACATTTGATTTGCTAACAAAGCAAATAATCAGCCACGCCCACGAACCGAACCACGTCAATAATGTTTTACAATACAATTATTCTTTACAATAATTGAATGTAATATGTTTGTGTGTTCATGGAGATATACGCGTAAAAGCCGGTCTGCACATTGTGTAATTTCCTGGAATAAACGTCAAAACCTCTTTGCGTTAATCAGGTTTCATACATACATATCCCCACAAACAAACACATAGTTATGTCAATTCTAAAGTGACTGAAAGATATTCAGCTTCAGCAGCATTACATTTACATTAATTATACATTCTAATATCACACAAAAAACTTTTACTCAGTATCCATATCAAGAGCAATTTCATTCTCACTTTTGCCTTGACAGAAATACGTGTTTTCTGAAATACATTGCTCGTTCTACATCATAACTAGCGTAAGAGTGAGTGAGTAAGTATGGATTTTAATGGAGTATTGAGTGAGTGGTGGAATTATTTCCTCCCTACTAGTGGATAACTATGAGCTGGTTTGACAATGAAATGTTAATATACAACTGACAGGAAACGAAACGGCTTGGTCACGATTTCGGCTATATTTGACCCATGATATACAGCAGCAAATACATTATGAATATTTAGAACATCTTCCTGCTTCCCTGTTGAAACATGACTAATCGTTACAAACTGTGTTCTCATTTACTGAAACTGTGATTCACTATGTATTTATAAAAAAACTGGCTTTTCATCTGTCAGAATGTTTATCAATGTTTTCTGTCTGATGGAGGTGCCCCTCTCATGAACAGTACATCGTATTATTAAAAGGTTGACCAATCGATGTAGGGTAATGATCTCAGGAAATTCAACAACATATTTTGTTTGACATGCCATCAGTTTACGCGCATGCATATCCACACACAGGGAACAAATCATAAAAATATATATCCGATTTATTGCGGCCCGAGTTAACATAGATGAACGTACGGTTACTTCATAGTCGTTATTACGTGGTTTAATCGGTTTAAGTTGCCTCCCTCGGCTGTACCAGGATCCACTGATTCACCGTCTTATCATAAATATATTCGGTCAGCATTGGGATGAATAGGAACCTCGCAATATGTTTCTGTTCTTTTGATAGATACTCCATCTCGTAAATTAATTTCATACCTTCATACCTAATGTATTATCAGCTCCATAACGTTATGATCGTTGTGGGTGCCTTGGGATCACAGTAGCATATTTATTGATTCGCTTATAACTTGGCAATTGAACGTATATACTTCCGAGACGCAGTTACAATGCGCATAGCTATATAATGACACGGTAACGAGAGTGAGTGTGGTGTTATGCCGCTTAAAGCACTATTCCAATCATGGGCTTCACATATGGGGAATCGAAACGTGGTCTTCAGCGTGACGAGCGAACACTTGAACCACCAGGCCAAACCATCACGGAAAAGACAAGATAAGCTCGTTAAAAGGCGAAGGTACAATTTCCTAATTTCCTGCATATATATATTTCCCTCTGACATTTTCATTCCAGGGTTTATTTGTCTTCAACCATCCCTGGGCAACTGGTTACGTTATGTTATGTAATAGTTCATGTCCCAATAAAACTATTTATTTACATATCTTGAGACATTCCTTCATCATCAAGGAAGATATTTAGGTGACATGAAGCAAGCATGTTTGACACGCATGTCATTGTTGCGGGACGTTAAATCGTCTCTTCTTACCCCCAACCCCCATCACCCAACGGTCACAAAATCACATGATAACAAAGAAAAACATATTTTTTTTCGGAGATGAAATATTAAAAACAGGTATTTTTAAGTTAGGTCAATGATTAGTATTCGATAATAATTATCTGTCGTTGTGTGGTTGTGTGTTAAATGGAAAATAATTGTAAAAAATATTATTGACGGACAACAACGGGATACACCTTATACGTATTACGCTTCGAAATGGAGGCGTTTTTCATTGTAGGATAAATATCGGACACATGTGACGCCTTTTGATACTTTCTATGTACGAAATTCAGGGTAGAGAGATCAGCCCCATCTGTGTTCAACATGCGCGTCTTTATCTCAAAACTCTCACAATGTGTACACACTCATGTGTGACGTAAAACATGCCCGAAAGAAGCATTTCATATTTTGGTTCTGATTATGAACACGATTAAATACAGAAGATGTTCTGGCTTTTGTCAAAACACCTCCTGTGCTATGCTTCCATGTTAAAGTCGACCCTACCTGTTTGTTTACATTTGTCTTGTACGGGCAGATAAAAGAAATAGCTTACGTTATTAAATTGTCTAAACGGGGACAAGGGTGCTGCACGTAGCATCAACCATTGTTTTTTCTCTGATTCAGTCCCTGATATTTAGGCTGTCGTGATGTAGCGCAAATATTGCTATCTGTGGCGTTACACAACAAATAGACAAGGACAAAAAACACTTCACAATATTTCACAAGCACCCTGAAACGAATTAGTCACTGGCTTGTTTCCTGGTATAAGAAAATCCTTCCTGTTTGAAGTGATAAAGTGATACCATGCAGAGAGTCAGAGCATAAGAACACGCGAAGCCATGGTTGTACAGTGTACACTTCACACATTATAAACTTACTTTTGGTAGCACGATATTAATGTTCAAATAAATTCATTGATGTATTGTGGAGCGTTACCATGCTGGTGATCATAGCGAATGTAGCAAAACCAACGTTGAAAATAGTTTGATAAATCGCAATCGAGACCATTGAAGACAGATCGCATGAAGATACTTCCTTTTCGCCAGTATAATAGTAAAACAAAAACTCACTCAAGGAAAAGAAGAAAAAGGACATAGACTGTATAAATAGTCTCCACTGTAAAAGTTTGGTGAGACCCTCTGTTCATATGCGTGTATATTTGCATACGCGTATAAATAAAAAAAATGTGTGGATCAGGCTCCAATGTAAATGTACACAAGGGGAAATTTTCACTGCATGTATATGTTGTTATGTTAACGTTAAACCAACGCCAGATCTAACACAACCATGTCTATCTGTTGAATTGCCAACACCAAACTGATTGGCTACAGCTCTTCATTCTTAAGTTGGCGCTATTCAGCAGTACAAACTTTAGTCCGAACATCCGGAGACCGTGTTCACGTTGTGTTTCCAGGAATAACAAAATTGTGTACAGATTATATAAAGCACATGTTGCCTCATGCTTAACGTTTCGAACCATACCATGTCGTCATCAGATGCATTTCAATTCCTACCAAATTAAATCTCAATCTTTCTTCCAAATCAGCCTCTGAATAACCAATCATTTATAAAGGACGCACACAGTAGGTATGGTAACGCTCTTCTCATTCGTCTTTGATAGGAAAACAACCTTTTCATGTTGAAAGTCATGAACAGACTGATGAATATGTGTGCCTTACACTACACAATTTATTTACACACTTTAGTTTATTTTCCTGTAAACGCAGAGTAACTTTCCATAAACTCACGTATGTCTAATTACACATTACTACACTTCTACCATGACGATTGATGCATTGAACGCATTTATCATTTTCACAGTGAGTCCGTGGGTGACCGGAACGTTTCGGTTTCCGACAGCGTTGTGGACGGTGATCAGTGTTTTTAACACATGTCCACTAACAGGGATCTGAAACTGAGTTTGGAGGAAATATTTTTGAGAATAATTTTATCATACTTGTATTTATATATTTATTCAACCAACACTGCCCATCGTAATTAGGAACCACGTGCTGTTTTGAGTTATTTTACAGATTTTTGATTTGTGGATATGTTTTACCACTGTAAGTATTGCACAAATATATCAAACTTAAACTTATAACGAATTATATATCATAACTTGCAAGTCAACAATTATTATCCCTTTTCAGTTAGATTCAGGTAACGAAATCCAGTGTTTGCCTTAAAAGACGTATATGGATTATGTGGTGAACTTATGAATAATTTCATGTCCAAGCGGACATTGTGCGTGCATGTTTATATATGTGCGTCTGTTTATGTGTGTGTGGATGTGTGTGTGCGTCTGTTTATGTGTGTGTGTGTGGATGTGTGTGTGTGTGGATGTGTGTGTGTGTGGATGTGTGTGTGTGTGTGTGTGTGTGTGTGTGTGTGTGTGTGGATGTGTGTATGTGTGTTTATGTGTTTGTGGATGTGTGTGTGTGGAGGTGTGTGTGTGGAGGTGTGTGTGTGTGCGACTCGTGTGTGGTTGCGTGTTTAGCTTACGTGTGTGCGTCCGCGTTCTGAGCATAGGTCTATGTTGATGAATAGGTGTGGATGTGTTGCGTATACTCTCTCTCTCTCTCTCTCCCTGTCTCTCTCTCTGCAATCTGCTGTTAAGATACAGTAACGGCTCTCGTCTGAAAAGAGGACTCTTCTCCACTGCTGTAGCGCCAATGATAATGCTGTTTTGCCCACTGAAGTCGGTCCCGGCGATGACGTGGTGTCAGAATGGGTCCTCGGTGTGGCCTGTGACAGTGCAGGTGTCTGCTCGTCAATCATCGTGTCCACACAAATGTGTCGCTGATGTGCCGCCATGGTCTGTCGAGCAGTTTCCGCAGCAGTAACAAAGCGATCTTGAAGATGCTGTCGCACAATCTGACGATCCTGACGTCGGTTTGTGACCACTACGTGGTCAGTCATCTGTAGCGTTGGTGGTCTGGTACCGTTGCTGGAGCCTGTATATGGTCCTTATGTGGACCTGAAATGCATTGGCTACTTACCGGGCGGTTTGTCCAGCTTGTAATCGTCCAAGGGCTTGGTGTCGCTGATTTCTTGTCAAGCTTGGCGTGTGGTAGCAATTCAATAATGAATGAATGTTATCCGATCTGGGTGGATTTTTATAGGGCAAGAAATAAGGGAACGCATGAGCATTTCAATTTGCACAGAACTCACGTGTATCGGGTTACAATGACCGTTGCCGTGATGCGTTTGGGCGATCGGTTTTATTGTCATCTGCTTTGTTTTTTATCATCAAATTTCATTTTTCCGGACAAAGTCATGTTAATTTTTAGAAACTTTGACAAACATGTTTAAACGACAACTTTTTATGCAATGTTACTTCGGGTGATGTTTCTTTTGCGGTTCAGTGAGTGAGTGAGTATGGTTTTACGCCGCTTTTAGCAATATTTCAGCAATATCACGGCGGGGGACACCAGAAATTGGTTTCACACATTGTACCCATGTCGGGAATCGAATCCGGGTCTTCGGCGCGACGAGCGAACGCTTTAACCACTAGGCTACCCTACCGCCCCTTGCCGTTCAGTATATTTGATATAAATTGTATAATGTTAACAAAATATGTTCTGCAGTCCACACATTCCTGACAAATGAAACATACTGAAGAAAAGGGCAAATAATTATCAAACATTATTATATTAATTCAAAAGGAAGCTGGATCTTCCTGTCACAGTTTCAGATAGAATGAAATCACTTCATATGCGTTGACAAATTCGGCATGAGTCAGTGTTCCCGTAAAAATTACAAGTTTTTCTTTACTCCCTAAACTGTTAAATAATGTATAACAGGTCCCACACGCTGATCGTCTCTTCCGCTGCATTATTGGAATGCATCATGTATCAAATATATGCAGAATATCAACAAAAAAAGAGTCTTGGCTTTTTGACGAATTTAGTACAATCGCATAAATCGCACAAAAAGCCTACCACGTGGCTCACCAGAGGCATTGTGTATTTTGGTGCGCATTTACACAGCGAGGTTAGGCGTAATCATTGAACAAAACCATTACTACCCAGTAAGGCTTTGTGTGTAATGTAAACTATCCAAGCTACAAAATGTAGAATGTCAATTACACTTGGTAAAACTTGAATAAAAAAAGACATGTATTTGTACATTTTATTCTTAAAATGCAAAAAGCACAACTGAGGATACAATGAACAGTGCCGTCTTGTTGACGCCAGTTACTGATTTTATTTGAATCGAGGATAATAATTAAGTGTACTTTAAACACAACAAACACTCTCAAACACAACAGGCAACATTTTACCTCAACTATGAAATCATTATGACCTTGTGTGACATTTGTGTACGATCAAACAAAACTTTTGTGTGAGGTCCATTACATTTTACCAAGTCAACCAAATGTGATGCTTAATTTTCAATGCTTCTTCATACGTTCAAACATTTTCGAGATCTAAAAAACAATATATTTTCATACTGTATGATAGTTACCAGAAGCAATCCTTGCATGTGGTTTCGGTGAACAAGTATACTTTTCTCAAATTAGAGTTGATATGTAAACGTTTGGTGATAATCTCGACATCTGTGACATACTTCAACCTCGGTTCTACATTGATGCCATACTTTGGAAACGAATTAAACGGAACAGTCATGTAACATATGTATATAAGTATGATTAATCAAAGCGTTTTAAGTTCAGAGCAAAGACCCCTATAGCTAGGCGTGACAAATATTTACACAACTATACACGTACATATCAAGAAATCATGTGGTTGCATATATGTTTATTGAATTTAGTTTTGCAAAAGATGTAACTTACATAAATGATGCTTAAGCAAATCCAAATAGTATCATGTCAATCAACATATCAAAATAACCGTTAGAACATGGGTAATGTACAAAAAGCAACTAAATAGCCTCCTTATCGAAAGGTGTTGTTTTATCCGCTTATGTCCCGTAATCAGAAGGAATACCCGATGCCAGTAGCAAAGGTAAATTAACTATTAACAGGATTACAACTGTAAAACTAGTTCCTAAAAAGGGAAACAAAAATCATTTTTTCATGGAACCATATATAATACAACTAGCAAAGCCTTACCGCTCTTAGAGTTCACTTTATGGAGATGCCTGGCTACATACAAAACAACTTTTTATTCTGGAAATTATGTGATGGCACACAACTATTCAACATTCTAATCAGGGCAACATTATCAATTTCACAATTTTAAGTTATTTACAATGACAATTTATTTAATGAGGTATGAAAGTGTACTCAACTTTCAAAACGTCGTATTTTGAATTATAGGCAGATTGAATGAGTTGTTTTTAATGCACCTTTTAACAGTATTTCAGTTATATCAGCTTAATATGGTAGGAAAGCCCGAAGTGATATAGGCATCGGAACTTTGGTGACACTCACGAGCACAGCTTTACCTAGAAACATAATCGGGGCGAACCGGGATTCGAACCCACTACCATAGGTTTCTAGTGAAAATTGCGGCACCTCAGAGTACTGGGCCACCCGATCCGCCGAACTGCGAAGTACTAATCATACATTATATCACCAACAGTTTCCAAAGCTGTGTAACTAACCAGAGGAGGGTGTGGCATCAGACTCATATATGTTGTTAGTTAATCCATCTGGTGCAATGTCAGCATCATCCTCTCTTCCTTCCATTAAGGTCTCATCTGCTACTGTATTGTTTGTTTCCATCTTCATATCAGAATACATTTCCATGGTCGCAGGTAACTGTTCCATACCAACATTAATGACAGGAGCATTCAATGTTTCATTAGCTTCATGGGTAATAAAACTTGTTTCTGCAAACACAGCAATAATCCCTGCTACCATGTTTCCAAAATCTCTTCCATCAACCGATACATCTGTAACATCAATACTGGATGCTGAATGAGGGCTGGAGCCAGGCAACGACATGATTATCTCACTTTAACGACTTCCTCAATGTTGTCGTGTTGCTGTATTTGAGCACTCGTTTCGTCTCTTGTCTCACAGGTGGTAGTCTGCAGTGGTCTCACTTCTTCATATTCTCCATCCTTATCCCCATCCACTCTCCCTGAGCTTAGTTCTATAGTTTCTATTCCTCTCTCGTGTCTTGAACCAGATGCAGATGGAGTGTTGTCACCAACCGGGATAGTAACAACAGGACGCATAGTGTTATCAGTGTCATGTTCAGATATACCAGCATCGTCAATTTCAGCATATCCCCGATATTCGTTATTTTCTGGCACATTTTGCATTGGTGTGATGTACGATTGGCGTAACCTGTGGAGTATACTGATCGTTACAGAAGTATTTATTTAACATGTATATATGAACTATGATCACACGTAATAATATTTGGCAGATTCTAACATTTGAAGAATATAAAATAGTACTTACTGTAAATTCCAGTAGTCTGAAAAAATAATAGAAATAATGACCTTACTGGGAACATAAAACACGAACAAGTGGCATGGACACTGTAATCATTACAAGCTACTATTCTGAAAATCATAGGTGCATATTGATATCTTGAAAAAGCAACTACATTTGAAAAAAACAAATCATATGTTTTGATTTTATCATTGAAATACCAATGGTATCATATTTAAATGCCATACAAGAAGAAGAAAACGCAAATAGATGTTAAAGATATATTAGGGCCTTACCTCTCGGATTTTCAATGATCAATCTAGATAATCCCAGAAAGGGAATATTTATGAATGGTAGCAAAAAGACACCTCAACAAAGGCAATAATGTAAACGTGCACCACCAGTTATTTCAAACAGCATTTATCTTACCTCTGAACTGTTTGAGACGTGAAAGTATCACACCAGCAGTTACGACGATGGTTATAATCACAGCCCCAACAGAACAGCCAACAACAAGAGGAAGGCTCGCCCCTGAAATATAGGCAAGTGAACTTACGCACATGTCACAAACATAATCATAACAATACGAACATTGCATTGAAGTATGCTTCATCTCAGTTTTCATTTTGTATTGAAAGAGATCCACTAATATTCTGGATATTTTACAATTTCAGAATTGAATTAAACTATTCATACCTAATGGTTTGGATGCAGGAATGAAGAAATCGAATGTTGTCTCATTATACTCGACACTGAATATATATGCCCCGAAGTCTCCATCGCCGATATTATTAATTACAAGCGAATAGTCAAACACATTGTGTTTTTTATTCTTGGATGCCAGATGATACTTTGTCATGTCAGTGATGTCTCTTAGATTTCCAGACTGTGTGAAACGCCATTTTGTTTTTGAAGGTCCTGGGTATGAACACAGTGTAAGCCTGATTGTGACTGATGGAGGTTTTCCATAGGTTACAAAAACATTTGATGCTTGTTGTTGTGGCATTCCTGCAAAGAAATATGTACCTTGAATCTTAATAATTTATGAATTGGAAAACATTATTCTTAGTGTATTTCCATTTTCATAAGATAATCAATATTGTTTCAATGATTCACAGACAAGAATGTTAATATATTATTGGAATGAAGTGGATGACCATGAGAAATGAATTTTGAGATGAAGACAAACCGTTCAAGACAACTGCATGTTGTTTCTCTTCTACTGTGCCAGCAACTCTTCTGGTGCTACAAAAGTACACTCCAAGTTGGGAACACTTCCTTACAACCATAGCATGTTCATACACATTCTTTTGTTTTCTGGACATATTTACTGTTGCCAAGCTGCTTTCCTGAATAAGATATACAACTTGGGATGGATAACCCGCAACTGTACACCTGAATACGACAACTTGATTGTCTTTCACAGTTGTGTGTGCTGTTCCATTCACTGTTAGTTCAGGAACTTCAGGTTCTGAAGAAATATAATAGGGAAAAGGAAAAGTTAAGCATTACTTCCATTATTTAGATCTAGCTCAGCTGTATTACTCAGTGTCGATGAGGGACTACTGTCGATGTGTGGTGTACATGCTTTGCAAATCCTGCAATCGACCGAAATCTGCATGACAGTTTACGAACCGGATTTCGATTTCATTGCGCGGTTTTGATCGGACTATACATAGACTCGTTAGTTCAGCCAAAATCTAAGCCCATAGTACCAGCCTAGTTCGGCAAGGGTGTTAACTTGACTTTTATAGTCAGTTAACTCTGTTGCCTCGGGAGGATGCACACACAGTTGTTCCTGAAATCAACTTTAGTTTGACCTGACATTACCGAAACATTAGTTCAGGATCGTGTCAGCATTAAGAGAGTTTAAGCTAAAATGAATTGGAAACAAAATTTGTACTGAGTCTTAAACATCTATGTGAAAACAATGACATTTATTTCAGGTAGGTAATTTATTTTAATGAACAAAACTTTTTATATTGTTTTAATTGGACCATTTCTGAACCTGTAACAAATGTCACAAAGCAATGCATGCTTTCATTACAAACGTAATGTTAATGTTGAGTGGAGTAAATTAGAAAGTACGTTATTGACGATGTATTTCGTTGCTCAACTGCTAGACGCCAGAATGTAATTTAAGACAACCCTGAACGTTTCTGGTCTTTTTAACTGTTTGTACGCATGTAAAACTGTGAGTGTGATCCCATGAGAACGTTGACTTTCCACGCCACAGTCAGACCCCTGTGGATTCTCGTCAGTCGAGTACTTGGCTGACTGCATGTCATTGTATGCCAAGTGTATGGAGCTATGCTCATCACTGAACTGAAGTGTACAGAATCGATTTATACAGGCTGTCGTTATGTAGGCAGGATATTGCTGTGTACAAACAAATGACTCCACCTAGCAGTTCAATTACGTCCTGTGCACATGGAATAGTAATTAAATGTTTAAAATAACATGTGTAACGTCGGAACATGAAGTCAAGAAACACACAATAATGAAAACAAACTTGTGAACCACTGGTATAATCATTCTCCATCATTTCACATTGCCTAAGCTTTCAAGTAAGCATGTCCGACGGAAGAATGATTGGTGACAGCACACGCCTTGATGAAAATCAAATCAGGTCGACTTGACTTGAATAAAATGTATATTACAACCAGTTCATATTTTATTTATATATCTCCCCAACCCGTTTTTTATCTGTTATCTGGCATCCTTTAAACTCATTAATTGTTTCCCACCCCGCAGTATATAAAATAATTCAACACTTGCCTTTGGGTATATACAATATATGATGTATTCACATATCCCTGGATAATTTTCTATACAGAAGTGATACGTTTTTAGCCTTTGAATGTATAGTAAGTAATATTTCCTTATTTGAAATGTAATGCTACATTCACTTCATTACTTTCGAGCAAACAGGAAATCAAAACACAAAGACACACCTAAAGATATCTTTCCTATAATGAATCAGGCGTAGTTGTGTTTCCTTGTATGGTCACGATATTGACCTCATGTTTATACAAGAGTTCTTTAGGAAAAACAATACTGATTTTCTTTCTTACAATACAAATACATATATCCGATATTTTTCACTTGAAAATATCACCTTAATTTCAATTGGATATTCCTCTCTTACTTGTTCTGTACAAATCTTTGGAGATTACATTAATTGCATTTATAACCCGAAAGTGAAAGATGTAAACTCAGCTGAGTCGATAACTGAGCGAGATACGCGATATGGGAGTGAGCAATGGATGACGTACTATCAGTTGTACAGCTGTGCAGTTTTAATCATAGATACAATTATTCCAGTTATATCACAGCGTTGGAGGAAAGCCCGAAGTGGTGCAGGTCTCAGACGTTTACCACTTCGGTGAAACCAACGACCACGGGTTTGGTGCTGGACAACCGAAAAAACAAAATCGGGGCGAACCGGTATTCGAACCCACAATCATAGGTTTCTGTCGTGTCCAAGGGACGCTACTCTGCACAGCGAATCGCGGCGAATCAGACGATTATAATATCAGATACACTTTCTTCATGTCTGAGCATGGTCAGACTGTTTAACAAAGCATTTTGCAATGAGGTTTCCTTGTACTGCTGGAACAATAACAACAGTAAGACCCATGAGATAATCACTTGAGCTCATGAATAGCAGACCATGGCATGCGTTAGGGGAGCAATTCTACTGTTATTTCCAGTACCTTCAACTACTGGTTTGTCTATGCTATAAAATACGCCATGGTGTGTCCTGAGAAGTGGTACCTTCCCCCATTCTCAACCGCTTGTCCGTTTCTGCACCATATATATATCATCGAAAGATTATGGTCCTGGGGTGCACTGGAAGAGTTTGTCTCGCACATCAAAACTATCTTTCCGTGTTGTCAATGACAAGCGGGTTTTCCTGAAAAAAGTAAAACCTTTTAATGTCAGTTGAAATGTTTAGAAATCCAGATGATGACGATAATGTTCTGATGTCTCACCACATCATCAATGTCGAGGCGTTGCCGAGGTCTGTCCGGAGACGTGGAACCTCTCACCATTCTTATTCTCTTACCTTTTCTGAAGCAGTGTAATCAGTATTTGTACGAGTTGCATGTCAAAACGATCTTGTTTGTGTTGTCAATGAGATTTTGTTTAGAGGGTTTTCCTTTGAAATTAGTAATATGATTTTCCGTTTAAAAGTTATATATATTCTCTTGAACAAAATAGGGAATCATGAAAATAAAATGTTAATACCAAGTACTAAAACAAAGACAGATGTGATGAACAACATCTTATGCAAGAACGCTAATGTTTGGAAAGCATAATACCAAAACACATCCAATATTTTGCACGACGTAGCGCCATACCCATTTTAATGGAAAGTAGTGATTATGAATGAATGATGTTCTAAGCCTATTGTAGTCACACTACATCTTTTCACAAAGGGCCCACTGCAATTGTTGAGAACGTTCCACGTGGATTCATGCACAGTTTTAACCCCAAATACTACCCAACGGCGACGTTGATGATATTGTAACGCGCAGAACATTCACTGACCTTCATTCAAACTATTTCTCAAAATCCATACTTGTTTGAGACAGCTGAGCCAAATCGTCAAAATCAGAAATTCTATTTCAATGTAGATCTACATCAAAACATTTAACCTTTTTTAAGGAAAATCCGCTGAACCGACCGTCAATGTCACTGACAACATCAACAAGATCGAGATACCCAGTTAACCCCAGGACCATAATCTTTCAATGATATACACGTGGCTCAGAAACGGACAAGCAATTGAGAATGGGGGAAGGTACCACTTCTCAGGACAAACATTGGCTGTGACAGATGTAAGGCAGGAGGACTTGGGCAACTATTCATGCCAGGCTACAGAGGAGGGCGGCCTGGCCCAGATGCTACCAAGTAAGTGATGAACGCTTGAACCAGGTAGATGCATCATCAACCTATCCATCATCCACACCCTATCCTTTGTATATATCTTGCCTGGTTACTTTGACATATGTATTAATCAAAATATTTCCTTTTCAATGTTAATGAATTGTGCTGACTTTGCATAAGTCTGCGTTTAAATGTGTAAAACCATACGTTTATCTCAGGTAAATCCACACACAAAAAGTCATACATTTTATAGGTTATTGTCTGTGCATTATGCTAAAATAGCGTACATCACTGAATGAACATGTCAATTAAAGTGAAGCTTCTGAAAATTCCAAAATGGCTTCTGAAAAGCATGAGACTTATCTTAAAAAAAAATAGAGTTGTCATAGCAAGTTTAGTGATGCCAACATATGAGAAAGATGCTCATTCAACAGGAGGCAATGCAATATTTATCAGTCCCAATGACATTGTCCATACCTCTCCCAGGAGAGAGTTTTATGGTTCAAAAACACACTGGGTTAACTTTTGAAAACAACTTCCTCGTGAAACCTGTTTAATGTATTTACAACAGCATTCAGGAGAGAATATCTTAGTCATAAGCGGGTTACATCATCGTAATTCAATTAAAATGGCTTGCATAAACGTTTAAAATATAGGTTAGGGACCTACGGTTCTATTTTCGTTTGGAATTAATGTGATTGTTGTTCGATTATGAGGCCATGGATTTACGTCAATGTTATATCAAATAGGATACGACGTTTTTCCAATCATGACAGGTGCCCTTATATTACTCACGTGTTGTACCAAGTAGGTACTCCTCAGTATTATAGGAAGCTGACCCTGCTGCAATTCCCACTTCAACCTGACACATGTATCTCTTTCCTTCATCACTCTTCCTCGTGTCTCTAACCGTGAGGGTATTGGTGTAGTACCTATACACTCTGTTAGTAAACGTCCCTGGCCCTGACCTCATCTCATATCTTCCTCCATGGATTAGCCTTTCACCATTCTCACTCCAGGTAAAGGAGATGTACTTAATGTACTTTGCCACAGGCATGATGTAGCAAGTCATGTTGACATCACAGCCATACTGGACTCTCTCTGGAGACACAATGTAAGGATCCTGCATGTAACCTGTGTAAAAGTAGACACTATTTATTTAGTTAATATTGATCATGGTGGCCTCAACGGTATATGCAACTTAACATATGCTGCTGCTTACGGACAAACACAGACTAGATTTGTTTATATTTTATATGTAGGTCTTAAAACCATGTAATGATGCAATACCGATATTTTATCATTGTGGAGCAGTTTGAAAGTATAATCAGGACTTGCTTGCTGGTTTACCTACAACGCACCGATAAACAGGTTTTAGGCTACAACAATCAAATCAACCTACTATGAGCTTTGTTTTATTAAGTTCTTGCCAACATTGATTGTATGTGAACAGTAGTTTATAGGTACATCAATCATTGTGCTCATTGTTTGCTGAGGGAAACTAGTGTTACCACGTGTTCTTGGAATGTATTAATGAATATGTTCCTTTCATCGTTTGTGAGTTGACCCATTAATTCGTTTTCCTTATTGGTGGACATATGCTTGTTGGTGTTGTATGCTGCATGACACTTTCGAAAATAGAAACAATTTCCGTGAAATACGGAACAAATACATTTTGTAGGAACAAATGCATTTTCAAGATTCTCAACTTACTTCAAGCTGTTTATTATGAAATCCAAATACATTAAAAGCAGTCTGGTGAATGAAGCATCCATAACGATGCAAAAAAATGTTTCGTTGACAGTTATTTATCTGATAAAAAAATGATTCGGTAAAAATTTGATGATGATAAAAAAATATGTTCGGCAGTCCAAACATTCCAGGCAAATGAAACAAACTGAATAAAGATGCAAATTATTGACAAACATTAGTATATTAATTCAAAGGGAAACTGGGTCTTCCTGTCATAGTTTCAGATAATGAGAGATCACTGTAAATGCGTATGGCAAATTCGGCATGTGTCATGTTCCCGTAATTACAGTTTCTTCCTTACTCCATACGCTGTTAAACAAGATAATGTATAACATATCCCACATCCAACCTTCTCTTGAGCAGATTCATTTAAATGCATCGTTGCATCAATTATATGTATAATTTTGAAACAAAGGGCCCTATATGACTTTTTGGGATTTAGAACAGGTCACTGAACAAATGGTTAGCACATGCTAAATTTTTATGTTGCATATTTTACCTAAATAGTTCATAAAATATTGCATCAAAGTAAACAATGATAAGTTCAACGTTTCGTTGTGTAGCGGGAATGTATATATTCATATTTGGTGCTTCTCCTGTATGGTTGTGATTGCATGAGAGAATGAGTGAGTGAGTGAGTTTGGTTTAACGTCGCTTTCAACAGTATTACAGTTATGTCACGGCGTGTCAGCATAATGTGGGAGGAAAGCCCGAAGTGATGCAGGTCTCAGACGTTTACCACTTCGGTGAAAACCACGAGCATGGGTATGGTGCTGACAAACCTAGAAACATAATCGGGGCGAACCGGGATTCGAACCCATAATGATAGGTTTCTGGCGTGCCCAAGGGACGCTACTCTGCAACTCTGCCTGAGACGACTGGGCCACCCGTACCTCCCATGAGGGAATGACCACAAGAGAAACATAAAACAGTATTACAATAAGGGCCACGCCATTACAGAGGTGATCAAATTGGATTTGTTCGGGCTTTATTGTGCGATATAAAAATGAATTTCTCATGATGAGGGACAATTTTGTTTGCATTTCTTATTTGCTTATGAAATGCATTAAACTCTGTTGTACCACGTAAGACACACGGACAAGAACTGATACTGTCAGACTCACAAGAAACTGTTCATTTGAACGAGAGGATAGTGCGTTGTTCCACTAATCGGCAATGGCTGTGAGAATTGTGAGACTATTCAGGAAATATGAAACTTAACCCCCGTTCATAAAATGAATTTGTCCCACATTGCCGAGATCGGATTGTATCACTGATTGTTGAGTTTTATCGAGAAATCAGTTTACATTTTCATTATGAAATCCAATTGCTTGACTTTAGTTTCAGATGTTCCGATTCGCTGTATATTTACTAGCCTGAATATTCTCCAGATTATTTTACATTTTTACATAAATTGAGACCTACCTGATTCACCTCTCGCAAAGAGTACACCACTCACAGACACAATCCACATTAACGAACAAATCATCTTGTCACCTTACGACAATATCACAACAGACTTGTAATGGCTCAACCGTAGCTAGCTGAAGTATAAATTCATGATCTCATATATGTCCGCAATATAATCGCCTTGATCACTGAATATAAACTTGTGAAACCTCTCCCGACCGGCTACATTAACTAACTGAATCCAGTCACTGTCTGTCACTGTTAATGATTCTTTATCTGGTCTGTTGTAGGTTGACATTCCATCAAATGTAGTTGAACCAACACGTCACACTAAAAACGATATCATTCTTGTTTTACACTATGATGGTGTAACCTCAGCTTCGTAGATTAACCTTGTCGTTAAATCATTTACTCGGTGCACCGAAGACTAAGTTTCGGTCCCCATATTGTTTCGTTTTGATGTGAAAGGACTTTTTGTGATTTGATAGGAAATATTAAAAACACCAAAGCAACTTACTCACACATCCAGCTTCTAAAGAGGAAACTGAAAGCCGCACATGACGTTCTACTACTGACTCGTGAACACAGGTTGTGTTACTAGATAGTCACCACTCAGCATTATTGTTTAAATAAGGGACTTGGTTCTACTTACAATGTATTTGATCTCTGTGTACTCCTGGAAGTTACAATCAGGAAGTAACAAGAACTGGTCTGCGGTGTCGGTGACTGGAGTTGGTGGAAATAATTTTGTGATTCAGCATTTTAAAACATTATACATGAACAAAACTACCTTATATGAAAACAGAATGTACTATCTGTCTTACCATACGATTGCCTTTGTAATCTGGAGGTGGAAACGTCTCCTCGTGTCTAAGGTAGGTAGCTATATTTTAAAGTAAGTTAACAGATGGCACTTGTTATTAACCTGTCCAAACTTCGGCATTAAGGGAGAAAGACAAGAACTAATCGTCTCGGAGTCAGTATAATGTGTCTCAATGGGGTTACCATGTTGGCATGTTTTATGATCCATCAGTGGGAATCCGACAAAAATCTGGAGTTGTACAAGCATCCCAAAGCAGCTGTGCATGTCGCTAAATGACGCCATTTCCTCTCATTTTACCAAACTCGATTACATACATGTCGCCGTCATATAATTAAAATACTGATGACTGCGGCGTTACACAACAAACAAATCAAACCAAACATTCCTTGGACATGATGTATAACATATCTCCAACACATCCAACAATAGGCATGATCCACGTCACTAAGGCTATGCCACCTTCTCACAAGGGTCAGCTATAATATAGAGTAAATAGTATAGTAACGTATGTCGATTGAATTCTCAAACTAGGAATTTCGGATGATACTTCCCTGGTGAAACAGTGTTGAATGCACCTCGTCTTACAAAACTAATTCACTGGGGAAATATAATCCGTTGCTCATCGTAGTTCGCATATTTGTCTCTTAATACACCAAGCAATATATTGTTTCACTAGGAATATGACAAATCACACCATTCTCACTCTTATGAGGAACATAAGTTATACTGTGACGGCAAAGTGTTCATTGTTAATGCTGTATGGAAACACATATCACAATTTGCCCTATATTTAATTTAACGTTTAGTTATAATATCGAATGCTCCACAATATTTGCCAGCTATACAATTTACATGCGATTTCAAAAACACCAAGATGATCGTATTAGGTATACCACTGTCAGAGCTTGTAACTGTCACAATACTAATGAATTATTTGTGTAAATATGTGCAGCTCCTTTTCGACACTACCCACCAGTGGCAACAAGTTCCAGAATGTTGTGCAGCTTTTCTCTATATCATCTAGAGTGACCTGTTTCACTCCATATTAAATCCGGTAGTATGAAACACACAAGGTCCTAGGGTGTTATATGAACTGTATTCCCTACACCGTGCTCCATTCGGACTTTGCACTTCCTTACAGTCAGTCAGTGATCATATCCACATATAACCCTGGTAACCCCCCCCCCCCCCCCCCCCCCCCCCCCCCCCCCCAACATGTAATATATGCAGAGAAGCGTGATTTCAATGGAATTATTTCCTGCTGTTTATTGAACTAGTGAATAAACTGACCAGGTCCATGGCGAGTCCTTTCACACACGACTGTCGCACTGCGGCGCTTCAAGTGTGTAATGACTTTAATCTGTTAAATCAGGAAACAGTTCATGCAGGAAGTTATTGATTTTGATTGACGCTATGCAACGATGAGACAGGAACATACCTATACACTTAATGTCTTTCCTGACATTGTTTAATTGTAAGTTTCAATAAAAAATAAACTTTTCTTTTGATTAAGTTAGTTAGTTAAGATTAGTTAAGATTTTGGATTAAGTGCTTGCTGACATTGATGATGTTTGAACAGCAGTTGATAGGTACATATACATGTACATCAATGGGAACTATAAGCATATTCAAGCATGCGTAGGGTGTTGGCGGGTGACGGATCGTAATTTGGTGAATGTTGGGTTCAAAATAACGACAGTGCATTGACGGAAGTTACTTTGTGTCCGGCTGAATCGTAGATAGAATTTCCATGGGCCACTGGACCTCTAGGGACTTATGCAAATGCTAACAAAACATATCAGTTTTATCTGATCATGTCAACAGTCGTGTTGGCATGATGATCACTTTGTGCTTTGTCTACATTGACTACATTCAACAAATGTACCCAAGTTGTGGTTCTGTGTCATAACAGACGCCGAATAACTCACTTGTTGGAAGAGTCAACTAAAATAGGCATCTGGAGGTCAGGCTCTAACTTGGCTTATGGGATTTCAGTCCATCTGTATTCCGTGGGTCATTGTTCGCAATTTCAGTCACTGGTTTGTCTGGTCCAGATGTGAATTTTTATGGATCCTGCGTGACTTAAATGGATCACTGTCAAACATTATTCACCCATGGACCTACTTAAGGTAACAGGGAATGAAACAGTAGCAGAATGTATACACTCCTGTCATCTTCATCTTGTGAAGCGATGTTCTGCACTTGGCCATCCTGATGAAACCATGTGTATATATTACGCAAAAGACATTCCTGCATACCGTATACTTTGATACTACTTGATGTACCACATACCACTGCATGTAGAATATATTTAAACTGACGCTGTGACCCTGGTCATGTTGATCCGCTACTCTGAACTGCTTGTCAAAAGGGGCGTATGTGAATTGGATCGGGGGTGAAACACTGTAACTTGGTTGATTGCGTGTCACTGTAGTCACTCTTACTCATAATACCAACTACTGACTTGCATGACTCTTTTATTTTAAATCAAATAAATAAACAAACCTCACGCATGAGCCATATGTACATTGACATAACAAACGCATAACTACATGCGACATTACTTTAATTTACTTTGCTTTGATACACGTGGCTGTGAGTATTCTGTTTGCTGTCCTTTTCAAGGAAATTATTGAACTCACTGTTGTAGGATGGAGTTGTGAGCTGGCCCATTATTGATTTTCTTTATTGGTGGACATGTGCTTGTTCATTTTGTAATGCAAATACTCTTTGAAAGTAGAATCATTTTCCGTGAAATACGGAACAGTGGGGAGAAATCTATATTTAAGATTCCCAACTTCCTCAATTTGGTTGTCGATGAAATCCAAATACATTAAAATCATCATTGTGGATGAAGTATCCCTAACCATGAAAAAGCATTCCTCGATGACAGTTTATTATCTTACAGAGTAAATACATATACTGAACTGCAAACGAAACGTCACCATGGACAAATATATGAGAAACCTTATTTGTCCAAAGACTGTAAACATACTTTGAGATACATTAAAAAGATGAAACTTGGCAAAACTGATCATCAAGGTTGGAATTTAAGTGTCCAATATTCTTAAAGTGAAACGCAACACTAGTTTCTGAGAAAATGGCATCGCAAGTCAGTATCTCGTGTGTCCGCCATGTGCATTGGTGACTGCCGTGCAACGTCGATACGTGGAATGGATCAGGCGGTTGATGACGGCCATAGGCACTTGAACCCACACTCTAAGGAACGCCTGACGCAGTTCAGCTGCTGTTGTCGGCTTTGGTCGGACGTCATTCAGCCGTCTTTGAATCTCGTCCCAGAGGTACTCAATTGGATTTAAATCGGGACTAAGGGCAGGCCACCGCATGGTTCTGATGCCATTCTGCTGGAGGAAGTCTTTTGTTGCTCTCGCAGCGTGGGCACGTGCGTTATCATGCTGAAACTCGTGGTTGCGGCGACGTGCCAAATGAGGTATGGTGTGTGGTCTCAAGACTTGATCAATGTCCCGCTGTGACACCATTGCCTCTCCCTGGACCGATGTTCTGGAAGACCACAGGTCCCGATCCTCTGTGCAAGACCAATTCCACCCCAAACCATGTTGCTCGGATCACCCCACGAGTCTCTCTCAACAACACAAGTATCCGAATACGGTTCCACACGGCGTCGCCATACTCTCTCTCTGCCATCTGCTGTTAAGATATAGTAACGGCTCTCGTCTGAGAAGAGGACTCTTCTCCACTGCTAGTGGAGACAATGCTGGTGCTTTGTTGCCCACTGAAGACGATCCCGGCGATGACGTGGTTTCTGAATGGATCCTCGGTGTGGCCTGTGACAGTGGAGGTGTCTGCGCGTCAATCATCGATGCACGGTGTCCACACTAATGTGTCGCTGGTGTATCCCCATGGTCTGTCGAGCAGTTTCCGCAGCAGTAACAAAGCGATCTTGAAGATGCTGTCACACAATCTGACGATCCTGACGTCGGGTGGTAACCCTTGGTCTTCGAGTACGTGGTCAGGCATCTGTAGTGTTGGTGGTCTTGTACCGTTGCTGGGGCCTGTATATGGTCCTTATGTGGACCTGAAATGCATTGGGTACTTGCCGGGCGGTTTGTCCAGCTTGCAATTATCCAAGGGCCTGGTATCGCTGATTTCTTGTCAATCTTGGCATTTGGTAGAAATTCAATAACGAATGAATGTTATCCGATCTGGGTGGATTTTTATTGGGCAAGAAATGGGGAACGCATGTGCATTTCAGTTTGCACGGAACTCACGTGCATCGGGTTACCATGGCCGTTGCCGTGATGCGTTTGGGCGATCGGTTTTATTGTCATCTGCTTTGTTTTTTATCATCAAATTTCATTTTTCTGGACAGGGTTATGTTAAATTTTAGAAACCTTGACAAAAATTACCCAGATATTTAAATGACAACTTTTCATGCAATGTTACTTGGGGTGATGTTTCTTTTGCGGCTCAGAATATTTGATAAAAATTGTATAATGTTAACAAAATATGTTCTGCAGTCCACACATTCCTGGCAAATGAAGCATACTGAAGAAAAGGGCAAATTATTATCAAACATTCAAAATTCAAAAGGAAGCTGGATCTTTCTGTCACAGGTTCAGATAGAATGAAATCACTTCATATGCGTTTGGAAAACTCGGCATGTGTCAGTGTTCCCGTAAATGTTTTTCTTTACTCCCTAAACTGTTAGATAATGTATAACATGTCCCACACGCTGATCGTCTCTTGCGCTGCATCATTGGAATGCATCATTGCATCAAATATATGCAGAATGTCAACAACAAAAAAAGTCTTTTTCGATCGAATTTATTTCTGTAATATTCGGCAAAGAGGTAGCATTAATCCAGAAACTTATTGTAAATGCAGTAAATTTGTATTTGGCTTTTTGACGAATTTAGTACAATCGCATAAATCGCACAAAAAGCCTCCCACGTGGCTCACCAGAGGCATTGTGTATTTTGGTGCGCATTTACACAGCGAGGTTAGGCGTAATCATTGAACAAAACCATGACTACCCAGTAATGCTTTGGGTGTAATGTTAACTATCCAAGCTACAAAATGTAGAATGTCAATTACACTTGGTAATACTTGAATAAAAAAAGACATGTATTTGTACATTTTATTCTTAAAATGCAAAAAGTACAACTGAGGATACAATGAACTGTACCGTCTTGTTGACGCCAGTTACTGATTTTATCTGAATCGAGGATATTAATTAAGTGTACTCAAAAACAAAAAACACTCTAAAACATAACAGGCAACATTTTACCTCAACTATGAATCATTAATACCTTGTGTGACATTTGTGTGCGATCAAAAAAAGCCAAATCGGACTTTTGTGTGAGGTCCATTACCCTGACAATATACACATTTTACCAAGTCAACCAAATGTGATGCTTAATTCTCAGTGCTACTACATACGTTCAACGTTTTCGAGATCTAAAAAACAATATATTTTCATACTGTATGATAGTTTCCAGAAGCAATCATTGCATGTGGTTTCGGTGAACAAGCATACTTTTTTCAAATTAGAGGTGATATGTAAACGTTTGGTGATATTCTCGACATCTGTGATATACTTCAACGTCAGTTGTACATTGCCTCCATGGTTAACTATTTTGGAAACGAATCCAACGGAACAGTCATGTAACATATGTATATAAGTATGATTAATCAAAGCGTTTTAAGTTCAGAGCAAAGACCCCTAGGCATGACAAATATTTACACAACTATACACGTACATATCAAGAAATCATGTGGTTGCATATATGTTTATTGAATTTAGTTTTGCAAAAGATGTAACTTACATAAATGATGCTTAAGCAAATCCAAATAGTATCATGTCAATCAACACATCAAAATAACTTGTGTAATGTACACAAAAGCAACTAAATAGCCTCTTTAACGAAACGTGTTGGTTTATCCGCAATTTCCCGTAATCAGAAGGAATACCCGATGCCAGTAGCAAAGCTAAATTAACTATTTACAGGTTTACAACTGTAAAACTGGTTCCTCAAAAGGGAAACCTTTATGGAACCATATATTACACAACAAACAGAGCCTTACCGCTCTTAGAGTTCACGTTATGGAGATGCGGTACATATACCTGGCTACATACAAATCAACTTTTTATTCTGGAAATTATGTGATGGCACAGAACTATTCAACATTCTAATCAGGGCAACATTATCAATTTCACAATTTTAAGATTACCACCAGAGTTATTTAACAAGAGGGCAATGGGGTATGAAAGTGTTCATTATTATGCTAAACAACTCAACTTTCAGTACGTCGTATTTGGAATTATAGGCAGATTGAGTGAGTTTTTTTAATGCACCTTTTAACAGTATTCCAGTTATATCAGCTTAATATGGGAGGAAAGCCCGAAGTGATGTGGGCATCGGAACTTTGGTGAAAACCACGAGCACAGCTTTACCTAGAAACATAATCGGGGCGAACCGGGATTCGAACCCACTACCACAGGTTTCTAGTGACAATTGCGGCACCTCAGACGACTGGGCCACCCGATCCGCCGAAATGCGAAGTACTAATCATACATTATATCACCAACAGTTTCCAAAGCTGTGTAACTAACCAGAGGAGGGTGTGGCATCAGACTGTCATATCTGTTGTTAGTTAATCCATCTGGTGCAATGTCAGCAGCATCCTCTCTTCCTTCCATTAAGGTCTCATCCGCTACTGTAGTGTTTGCTTCCATCTTCATAACAGAATACATTTCCATGGTCGCAGGTAACTGTTCCATACCGACATTAATGACAGGAGCATTCACTGTTTCATTAGCTTCATGGGTAATAAGACTTGTTTCTGCAAACACAGTAATAATCCCTGCTACCATATTTCCAGATTCTCTTCCCTCAGCCGATACATCTGTAACATCAATACTGGATGCTGAATGAGGGCTGGAGCCAGGCACCGACATGATCATCTCACTTTTAAAGACTTCCTCAATGTTGTCATGTTGCTGCATTTGAGCACTCGTTTCTTGTTCATCTCGTGCCTCACAGCTGGTAGTCTGCAGTGGTCTCACTTCTTCATATTCTCCATCCTCAACCCCATCCGCTCTCCCTGAGCTTAGTTCTATAGTTTCTATTCCTCTCACGTGTCTTGAACCAGATGCAGATGGAATGTTGTCATCAACCGGGATAGTAACAACAGGATGCATAGTGTTATCAGTGTCATGTTCAGATATACCAGCATCGTCAATTTCAGCATATCCCCGATATTCGATATTTTCTGGCACATTTTGCATTGGTGTGATGTACGATCGGCGTAACCTGTGGAGTATACTGGTCGTTACAGAAGTATGTATTTAACATGTATACATTAACTATGATCACACGTAATAATATTTGGCAGATTCTAACATTTGAAGAATAAAAAATAGTACTTACTGTAAATTCCAGTAGTCTGAAAAAATAATAGAAATAATGACCTTACTGTGAACATAAAACACGAACATATATATGATAAGTGGCATGGACACTGTAATCATTACCAGTTACTATTCTGAAAATCATAGGTGCATCTTGATATCTTGAAAAAGCAACTATATTTGAAGAAAAAAAAATCAAATGTTTTGATTTTATCAATGAAATACCAATGGCATCATTTTTAAATGTCATACAAGAAGAAGAAAACGCAAATAGATGTTAAAGATATATTAGGGCCTTACCCTCGGATTTTCAGTGATCAATCTAGATAATCCCAGAAAGGGAATATTTATGAATGGTAGCAAATAGACACCTCAACAAAGGCAATAATGTAAACGTGCACCACCAGTTATTTCAAACAGCATTTATCTTACCTCTGAACTGTTTGAGACGTGAAAGTATCACACCAGCAGTTACGACGATGGTTATAATCACAGCCCCAACAGAACAGCCAACAACAAGAGGAAGGCTCGCCTCTGAAATATAGGCAAGTGAACTTACGCACATGTCACAAACATAATCATAACAATACGAACATTGCATTGAAGTATGCTTCATCTCAGTTTTCATTTTGTATTGAAAGAGATCCACTAATATTCTGGATATTTTACAATTTCAGAATTGAATTAAACTATTCATACCTAATGGTTTGCATGCAGGAATGAAGAAATCGAATGTTGTCTCATTATACCCAACACTGAATATATATGCCCCGAAGTCTCCATCGCCGATATTATTAATTACAAGCGAATAGTCAAACACATTGTGTTTTTTATTCTTGGATGCCAGATGATACTTTGTCATGTCAGTGATGTCTCTTAGATTTCCAGACTGTGTGAAACGCCATTTTGTTTTTGAAGGTCCTGGGTATGAACACAGTGTAAGACTGATTGTGACTGATGGAGGTTTTCCGTAGGTTACAAAAACATTTGATGCTTGTTGTTGTGGCATTCCTGCAAAGAAATATGTACCTTGAATCTTAATAATTTATGAATTGGAAACATTATTCTTAGTGTATTTCCATTTTCATAAGATAATCAATATTGTTTCAATGATTCACAGACAAGAATGTTTGGAATGAAGTGGATGACCATGAGAAATGAATTTTGAGATGAAGACAAACCGTTCAAGACAACTGCATGTTGTTTCTCTTCTACTGTGCCAGCAACACTTGTGGTGCTACAAAAATACATTCCAAGTTGGGAACACTTCCTTACAACCATAGCATGTTCATACACATTCCGTTGTTTTCTGGACATATTTACTGTTGCCGAGCTGCTTTCCTGAATGAGATATACAACCTGGGATGGATAACCCTCAACTGTACACCTGAAGACGACAACTTGATTGTCTTTCACAGTTTTGTGTGCTGTTCCATTCACTGTTAGTTCTTGAACTTCAGGTTCTGATGAAATATAATAGGGAAAAGGAACAGTTAAGCATTACTTCCATTATTTTGATCTAGCTCAGCTGTATTTGAAGAAATTTATTCATTGCGGGTTAGATATAAATTACAAATATTTCATTAATCACATGTGACTGTATGATGAATATACGTCTTACTAGTGACCTGGTCGTGATAGCTTCATAACATTGACGCTATAAACATTGCTTGCCATGCATAATTTGCACACACAGCATCATCCTGAGGCAAGAGAGATAACTGACTTTAAAACTAGGGTGTAATTCCTGGGCTCGATCGTAGCGCCACCAGTGGTTATTATGAGTTATGTCACTTCTATGTCTCCCCCATTGACCAATCAGATTCCACCCCTCGTATCACTTGCATTTGCTTCAAACAAAATGGCGGCGCCGAGTCAAGACGATCTGTGCTAATGTGTTTTATTCTATATTGTGATAAAACGGATCTTACAGCGCGAAGTGCATCAGAAAACGTGAACATCTTGATTAAAAACATGAAAAGATTTGGAAAATATCTGTTGACACCGAGTCTGTGGTGCACATGCTTTGCAAATCCTGCAATCGACCGAAATCTGCATGACACTTTACGAACAGGATTTCGATTTCATTGTGCGGTTTTGATCGGACTATGCATAGACTCGTTAGTTCAGCCAAAATCTAACCCCATAGTACCAGCCTAATTCGGCAAGGGTGGAAACTTGACTTTTATAGTCAGTTTACTCTGTTGCCTCGGGAGGATGCACATACAGTTGTTCCTGAAATAAACTTTGGTTTGACCTGACTTTACAGAAACATTAGTTCAGGATCGTGTCAGCATTAAGAGAGTTTAAGCTAAAATGAATTGGAAACAAAAGTTGTACTGAGTCTTAAACATTCATGTGAAAACAATAACATTTATTTCAGGTAGGTAATATATTTTAATGAACAAAACTTTTTATAATGTTTTAATTTGACCATTTCTGAACCTGTAAGAAATGCCAGAAAGCAATGCATGCTTTAATTACAAACGTAATGTTAATGTTGTTGGGTGAAGTAAATTAGAAAATACGTTATTGACGATGTATTTCGATGCTCAACTGCTAGATGCCAGAATGTAATTTAAGATAATCCTGAACTTTTCTGGTCTTTTTAACTGTTTGTAAGCATGTCAAACTGTGAGTGTGATCCCATGAGAACGTTGACTTTCCACGCCACAGTCAGACCCCTGTGGATTCTGGTCAGTCGAGTACTTGGCTGACTGCATGTCATTGTATGCCAAATGTATGGAGCTATGCTCATCACTGAATTGTAGGGTACAGAATCGATTTATACAGGCCGTCGTTGTGTAGGTAGCATATTGCTGTGTACAAACATATGACTCCACATAGCAGTTTAATTACGTCCTGTGCACATGGAATAGTAATTAAGTGTTTAAAAAAAACATGTGTAACGTCGGAACATGAATTCAAGAAACACACAATAATGAAAACAAACTTGTGAATCACTGGTATAATCATTCTCCATCATTTTTCATTGCGTAAGCTTTCAAGTAAGAATGTCCGACTAAAAAATGATTGGTGACAGCTCACACTTTGATGAAAATCATATCAGGTCGACTTGACTTGAATAAAATGTATATTACAACCAGTTCATATTAAATTTATATGTGCCCCAACCAGTTTTTATCTGTTTAACACTTGCCTTTGGGTATATACAATATATGATGTATTTTAAAGATTTCTGGATAATTTTCGATACAGAAGTGATACGTTTTTAGCCTTTGGCTGCATAGTAAGTAATATTTCCTTATTTGTAATGTAATGCTACATTCACTTCATTACTTTCGAGCAAACAGGAAATCAAAACACAAAGACGCACCTAAAGATACCTTTCCCATAATAAATCAGGCGTAGTTGTGTTTCCTTGTATGGTCACGATATTGACCTCACGTTTATACAAGAGTTCTTTAGGAAAATAAATTTCTGATTTCCTATCTTACAATACAAATACATATATCCAATATTTTTCACTTGGAAATATCACCTTATTTTCAATTGGATTTTCCTCTCTTACTTGTTCTGTACAAATCTTTGGAGATTACATTGATTGCTTTTATAACACGAAAGTGAAAGTTGTAAACTCAGCTGAGTCGGTAACTGAGCGAGATACGCGATGTGGGAGTGAGCAATGGTTGACCTTCTATCATTTAGTTGTACAGCTGTGCAGTCTTAATCATAGATACAATTATTCCAGTTATATCACAGCGTGTCAGCTAACTGATGGGGGAAAGCCCGAAGTGGTGCAGGTCTAAGACGTTTACCACTTCGGTGAAACCAACGACCACGGGTTTGGTGCTGGAAAACCGAAAAACATAATCGGGGCGAACCGGTATTCGAACACACAATCATAGGTTTCTGTCGTGTCCAAGGGACGCAACGCTGCACAGCGAATCGCGGCGAATTAGACGATAATAATATTAGATACACTTTCTTCATGTCTGAGCATGGTCAGACTGTTTAACAAAGCATGTTTGCAATGAGGTTTTCTTGTACTGCTGAAATAATAACAACAGTAAGACCAATGAGATAATCACTTGAGCTCATGAATAGCAGACCCTGGCATGCGTTAGGGGAGCAATTCTACTGTTATTTCCAGAATCTTCAACTACTGGTTTGTCAATGCTATAAAGTACGCAGAGTACCTAAGCAGACATAACCTTGCCGGTCCTATATAGAGTAACGGTGTTATGGACTTAAGTGTGCACCACCCGTGTGATACTGACAACAGCGAATTGACTATGAACAGGCGCGATATCTATGGGTACACAGTACTACATATACATTTTCTCAATGGCTATTTCATTCTTTGACAGAGGTAATTCTTTCACATGGACTCTGAAAAATCCAACTAAGGTTAAGAGCAGGGACATTTAAGAGGACAATTTGGAGGTGGGCGTTTAGTTCCGTGGATGTGTATCTGTTGAGTTCTATTTGACCATCACGAGATAAATTTGACCCGTTGACAGTACTGATTGAACTTTTGTGATTTGTTTTGATTACCGATTTGGTTTGGGCGATATATGTGAAATTCTGAAGAATTTGGTATTGACAAAGATAGTATATTTAATAGTAAGGATATGCATTCTTATCACGACATGTCCACGGAACATCTAACTGGTTCCTGCATTCATCACTTACTTGGCAGCATCTCGGGAGCGACTGTATCACTCCAGTCTGAAGCCAGGCCTTGTTCCTCTGTAGCCTGGCATGAATAGTTGCCCAGGTCCTCCTGCCTTACATCTGTCACAGCCAATGTGTGTCCTGAGAAGTGGTACCTTCCCCCATTCTCAACCGCGTGTCCGTTTCTGAGCCACGTGTATATCATTGAAATATTATGGTCATGAGGTAAACTGGAAGAGTTGGTTTCGCACGTAAAAACGATCTTGTCTGTGCTGACAGTGACACTGATGTTGGGTTTGGCTGGTTTTCCTTAAAGAAAGGTAGTATGTTTTGATGCATAAATAAATGAGCGATATCGAGGCATATTGGGATGCAACTAAGTGAATGTTTTACGTGTTTCGACATCATCTATGACGCTATGGGATAGCATCCAGGGTTAAAGTATTGGCTAAATCAATGGGGTTCGACTCTCAACAATTGTACAATGAAGTCTATGAAGCATGTCATTGCGTGCTCATTCTTGATAACATGTAATGTGGCTAATAGATGCAAGGCACTAATTGATTCATGTGACTTGAGCGATTGGGTGTCTGTCAACAAAAAAATACTATTACATTCAAATTGGCGAGGTACAACTGGTAGAACCATTTCCACAAAATACTGGTTTCATCACTGATTTTTATGCCTTTTACTGTTTCGGCAGCTGATCGAGATTATGTATTTGCAGCCGTTTGATATTTACATGTACTTGAATTGTATGATTTTCAAATTTTGTTTATTCACTAATAGGACCAGAGGTCACGATATATGGATCCTGGATACCTGTCAGATCGAAACAAAACAAAATTGAAAACCTCCATATTTGTATCTCAAATGAATGAAACATGAAGATTTGTGAAGTCCAAATGTTTCATCTGTTTGTTAAGAAACAGCAATTACATTACCATTATATGTTTAGCTGTATATAGTACTTACCTTGTACATACAAAATATGAGAACAATCGCGAACGCTCTCAACCTGATTCTTCTTGTAACAGTAGTATCTTCCCGCATCCTCTGATGTTGTACTGTGTAGCCAGAACTGGATGACGACATAATCAGCTGATGTTGTTATCTTCCTTATCTTGATTCTCGACCAGTAGGCATCCGAGATGTAGACTTTAGTAGGGTTTATTTCCAGGAGTAGTATATGTTTAGGGGCATATACATAGAATACGTCCTCAACCAACGGCATCTTCCAAGTAATAAAAGCATTGTGTCCTTCACGAACCACTGTGGAGTTGGCATAAGGCCCGGCTGCAATAACACAAGTGAAGCATAAATATCTGCATTGTCTTGATTCAGTAATGTAGGTGCAGGATGATATGTTGATACAAGTCAAGTGTACAAATGCAATTTATCTTAGTTATCACTGAATAACAAACTATTACTTGCCAAGTCCGTTTTCCTCTT
This sequence comes from Haliotis rufescens, assembly GCF_023055435.1. Lineage (NCBI taxonomy): Eukaryota > Metazoa > Mollusca > Gastropoda > Lepetellida > Haliotidae > Haliotis > Haliotis rufescens. The sequence goes on from NW_025963868.1 coordinate 26,394,199, forward strand.
TCTGGTGGCAACGGAGGATAGAACAATTCTCGTCTCAACTCTGTCCTTTCCTTGTAACTGTACGTCTTTTTATTAATATTATTGTTATATCCATTATCACCAAGGTATTATTGACACGACAATACCTATATTGTCACTATATTATGTCTGAACGGGAATTTGGTAGCAAAGGTACACTCACATTGTTCAACCAGTGCATACTCTTCACTCCATTGTGACACTGTCCTCTGTCCTGCTACAGCCTGACACTGGAAGTTATCTCCCTTTGCTGCCCTGACGTCACTGACAGTGAAGATACTTCTGTGGTATCTTTTCCACCAGCCCCATGCACGACTCTCCTGTGTTATGTTGTATTTGGAGGTGTCTTCTACTAGGAAACCATTCCTCCTCCAGTTAATGGACACGTTTACACTATCATCAGGATAAGTGAAACTGTAGCAGGACAAGTCAACACTCCTGTCCAAGTGAAGTGTGTCTGGTGCTGAGATGTACGGCTGTAGGAAATCTGTTATAACAAAAACCTGTTTAATCTAAACCAAAGGTATCTTGGACATATGTAAATATAATATCAGTATCCGTCAATGGGGGATTTAAAATGAACAAATATCAACTAAAATCAAAAATTAAATTACTAAATATACTGACGGAAAAAGTGCATCATATTTAGTTCGAAATATATAAAACAATTGTGAAATTAGATAATGCATCTTTCAATAGATATCATGAAGACATCCGATCCTCTCGACGAGGTTGTGATTCACAATTGGCACTTGTGTTTTTAACGTGACAGAACACACTAATTGTTCAGCTATTAGGTGCTCATATAAATCGCTTTTCCACAGTTTGATAAAAATCACCGTCCATGCAAACAGGAATGGTGAAAAACAAAGTTGTCAGATATGTTCATCGAAACACTATTGTTATTTCTTTTGAGACCTTATCTACAGCAGGGCAACACTTTTGACTTGCCACGGACCGGTCGTCCACGTGTGACGTCACCTCAAGACAACCATACTTGGTTTGGAGCATCTACATATATCGATATCAAATCTTCCACATTAACAGCTGGCACAATTCCAGGGTTCGGACCACTTAGTGACAGAACCGTACGCACGACACCCGGTCCCGACGTCCAACGAAAAGCCGTTCAGCCCAGTGGTGCTACCCCGTCACCGACAGGCATACCTAACTTGATGTAGACAGCATTTGAGGTTCAGAAGATGAAAATGGGAGATAATACTGTTCACAGATGAGTCCATGTTTTATCTGGACAGCTTTGATAGTCGTGCAAGGGTCTACATGCGTCCAGAATAACGCTTTAGCGACGCTTGCGTAACCAAACGTCATCACTTTGGGGTGGAAGCGTTATGGTATGATGTGTCATCACAACTCACGGGACGACAAAGCTCATCATTGTTAACGACATTTTAAATGGCGTACGCTGATGGGTCGACATCGTTCCAGATCATATTCTACCCTATGTGCAAATGCAGGGACGTAACGTCACGTTGCAGCAGGATAGTGATCACCTACACGTTGCATGTGTTGTAACAGACGTTTGGAGGCAGCATAACATTGCTGTACTGCCATGGCCAGCTGTTTCTTCAGACCTCTCCCCAATCAAACATGTCGGGGATGAGAATGACGACGCCTACGACTGGATCAGAACCAGCCGGTAACGCCAGCACAGTTGGGCCAATCTTTGGTTGACATTTTGAACAACATCTTCAAGGCTGTTTGTGTCTTCAAAGCGTCGCCTCTGCCATGCCTGAATCAACGCAAACGGTGGTCATACTCGATATTGACATTATTAATTGTGGTGTGGGGTCGTGTTGCTCTGTTCTCTGTTAGCAGGTATGGGTTTTGTCAATGACTTTGTAATGATAAAATATTGATCAGACGAATGACCGAATAGTGTGTTTACACCATCACATTACATTTTCAGCACTTTATGTGAAGAGCAGTTACAAATGTACGTTTTTCCCGCTAGTATACATCCCCATCAAATATCATTCAGGGTCAAACTTGAGTATGAGTTTGACATTTCTTATAGATCGGAATTGAAGTATCGTATTTTATTAGAACATTGTCGGTAAAAAGTTGCAATTGCAGGATGAGTGTTCGAAACACTGTTTTGTCCCATTGTAAACCTTGGACACCATATCCATTCTAACATTGGTCTAGATAACCAAAGTAACATTAAAACCACGTACTCACTTTACTTACTGTTTGTGTTTAAGATTCATCGAGAAGATATGTGTTTATTGCTGTGATCAAGCTTCAAATTTTCGCATTTTGGATACATGTTGAATTATTTTGACTGATTCTGAATACTGAAAACTGCTACGTTAACAAAGAGCAAGTAAAGATGAAGGAAAAACATTAATTATTGTGTGATGTTACTGAAAACAAATTTTTATTCAGTTAAAACTATTTCCTTATCAACTCTGTAGGGTGTTGGACTCACTGCTGAAGTCAAGAAAGTGTTCAAACAAACTTACATTCAGTTTCAGTGTTACAGTGTTTCAATTTCCACGTTTATTACAGAATTATTTACAGCTTTATCTTGATACATTGGTTTGCCTAGGGACATCAACCATGTTTAAGATTTGGCTTTCATATTGTTCGCGTTTAAGGAAGTAAACGTAAAACCCGGTAGGGACACTGTGTAGGGTGGATACCACCATAAACGCAGAACTGCATTGAAGTCAATTCTTATAAATATATCAGTCAACTGCAGTCACTGATTGCTAATTTTACAAAGAAACAGCACGCTCTACAATGAAACGAAATCAGCGACAATATCTCATTGCAAGCCCCTCGCGCTACGGGACGTGGCCTAATTAACGATATCAATCGTCTCATCTGATTTGGGGCTGTCGGGTAGCCTAGTGGTTAAAGCGTTCGACCAGGGGTCGATTCCCGACATTGGTACAATGTGTGAAGCCCCTTTCTGGTGTCCCCCGCTGGAATATTGCTAAAAGCGGCGTAAAACCATACTCACTCTTATCTGTTTTTGTACCATGTCAGTTTTAAAATGATACAAGAACAAAATTCTGACTGCAAACTAGCCTCGTCTTAAAACGATATTTCCATTATTTATGCCGGGATATTTGTATTTTCCAGTGTTGAGGTCGAAGGTTCTATTCCTTATATGGTTTCTCAGTGATCGTCATGATCCTGGTCTGAAACCACAGTGTAATTGAATGAGACTGATTAAATAGTTAGATACATACAGTATTAAATTACTGAGTGCTTATTAAATAGAGGTTATCACGCGAGTGTGTTTCGGGATGGGAGATATCCTGTTTTAGGTGAGTGGGTGAGTTGGGGTTAACGCCGCTTTTAACAGTATTCCAGTTATATCGCGTCATGTCAGCTTAATGTGGGAGGAAAGTCCGAAGTAATGCATGTCTCGGACGGGTATGGTGCTGACAAACCTAGAAACATAATCGGGGCCAACCGGGATTCGAACCCACAACCATAGGTTTCTGGCGTACCCAAGGGACGCAACTCTGCACAGCGAATCGCGGCGCCTTAGACGACTGGGCCACCCGTGCCCCCCTCTATATTAGGAAATAAACATTGTATATATCGAGCATTGGCGAGCTAAATACATGGTGTTTATTCCTAATACAGGTATTTACCATGCAAAATACACACAAACGCGATAATCTCTTTAGCATATAATGTCATTCAAAACTTTTTTTCATCTCTCACAAACCTTACTTAAATATTGCAAGTACGTTTTCATGGAATGAGTGCATTAATATATTATTACGTCAGAAGGTCAGTGCTTTGTCAGTCGAATAGTGACATGCGACGTCATGTCTGTCCATAATGTTACGAAGAGTCTGATGTACCCACAGTGAGAAAATAAAACACGGTAACAATTCGGACAAATTTGGCCAATTCCAACTGTATCAAATTGGAGAAAAGGCCCCAAGCACAGATATGGAAACTGATACCGCTCGTCTCGTGGCCTCGCTCAATTGTTTCGCAATTTATATCTCCAAGGTTGCCAAAACTTGTAAAAATGTCTGAGCTACATATATGTACGTCCCAGTTGGACACTGATTTTTCAATATATATGAAATTATAATGCTGACTCGATCGCCGATTGACAAGGGTGACGCCATGTGTATTTGTAAACAATGAAAGTAGTACCTACCCTGACCTTTCATATTTGCATCATTATCCGTATATGACCTCGGCGGATACCGTCTTTATCATTTAACTTTATCCTGACGAGAAACCTACCCATCATAAGATAAATGTTTATAACTTAATACTTCTTGTTATTAGCATTGCGACTGTCAACGTTTTATGCTTTCCATTCAACTCACCAAATACGACAAGCGTCTGACCACAGCCAGGAACCTCAGCAGCTGTAGGGTTTGATGGGTTTCTGTAACATCTGTAGTGTCCTGCATCGGACCAGGTCACGTCATGCAGCATGAAGCTGAACACACCAGTTCCAGACGCAGTAATGGCGCCCACAAATTCCATTTTCACTCTTGGTTGTCTGTTCATCACGGTTACTGTGCGGTAGTTGGTGACGCGAAATACCTCCTGATTCCAATATGTATTGTTGACCATGAACGTCTCCAGTCCAGGCTGGGGGAGGTCCCATGACAATGTGGCAGTTTCTCCAAGATGAGCATATACTGTGGAGGCGGCTACGGCAGAAAAACAGTGACGAAATAATAGTGATCATGACTATTTGAAATAGATGTCTGATAATGACAATACAATATTACCCGATGGCTTCTATTTGATAATAATGCATTGTTTAACATGCAAAGCTGTATGAACCTATGTTAATACCCACGCCATGAGGAATACTATGAGAACTACATTATACTCGTATAGATTTACATGTGATACTTATTTATAAAATCATGCTTGTGTTATTGGATGAGCTTTCTCAGATCTGTTCCCTATATTAAGTGTTTATTGTATCTGTTTAACGAGTACGACAGTATAAACACTGTGACATGAAGCACTCAGTTGAATTAGTTTTACGCCAATTTGAACAGTTTTTCAGCTTATGATGCAGGGAATGCAAAGGTGGCGCACGTTTTAGACCACGTTGTAACCGTCTAGTCAAACCCATCATTATAGACATGGTCCTTAAATATTGGCGGATCCGAATTAAAGCGACAAATCCCTTTCCATGTTCATAAGAAATCTCTGCTAAACGCTGAATTCGAAGGTATTTATATAATGATCATGTGTTTATGGATCACTATCTAATGGTGATGATACCACTCACGAAAAGGTGAGCGTATTATTGAATTGTCTTCCACATATTTTCCATGAAACATTTTGAAAGATTTTGCTGAGGCCTTGACTATTGTAACCTTGATCAAAGAACTTTTAAGCAAGACTGGTATGACGCTCTTTCAAATCCTCGTAGAAACAGCATGCTGGTCCTCACAGGTGGAGAAATACAGACACCAAGCCTGGAGATGTTGGAATATTGTTGGCCAAAAAGGGCACGTTCACTATTGGAATGTTCAAGTCATCCCTCTTGTCATACAGCCATTCATTTCCTTTATTTCTAGTTCAGGGGCGTAAATCAGATGAAGGGAATTGGCAATTTGACCGCTTTTTTAACGATATCCCATCACAGATATACCTGAACCTTAAAGTTTAACGTCCTGGCCAAATTCCCTTGCTTCTATTTTGCCAATTCAAGCAGAAAGTCCGATTTCATATAGATAAAGAAATAGATCCACACGGAGGGGAGCACAAATGGTGCCAATAGGGATACCTTCTTTTTCCCTAAATTGCGTATTCACAATTTTTACATAGATGTCATCAATGAGGACGTCCAACATTTCACATATTTATTTCTCATTTAACTTCAGATGATATTTGCTTTCACTTTTGACACATTTTCCTGAACCTCTTAAGATACATATGTAAGTCCATCTATGGTAACCACGTTCAGTAGCAAATGTCCCATTGATCAAGAAATTACGTTTTTTCCCGAAAAGTTAAAAATCAAATATTTTGACAGATATAAGCTTCTTTTCTGAAATTGCAAAAGTTAAAGCAAATCCTTTGAAGCTTTGAGAATTCACATGAACACTTCCGATCCCATTTTAATTGTGGAAACCCAAAAGTCCAGAAACTCTACGGTCTTTTCCCAGTCTCGGTCAAAGGTATTTACAAAATTAAACATGCTATTTTCAAGGGAACATACCAAGGAAGAAAAAATGAAAAAAAAATTGTTCAAAAACTCAATATTTACACTATGTCGGCCATGGGCCTTCCCATGGGCGAAGATTGGCCCATGGGTAAGGCCATAGGCGAGAATATGTTCCTTTACTTAAAACTGATGTTTTTGTTTCGCAAATACATAAATGTATATCTTTCAAGTATCATGACACAAAATTTAACTCATTTTAACTTAATTCAACTATTTTATAGCGATATTGAAATATTTCGCCCATGGGCGAGAAAGAGGTTTGGCCCATGGGCAGGCCCGTGGGCTAGAATATGTTCCTTTATTGAAAACTCATGTTTTTGATTCGCAAATACATAAGTGTATATCTTTCAAGTATCATGACACAAAATTTAACTCATTTTAACTTAATTCAACTATTTTATAGCGATATTTAAATATTTCGCCCATAGGGGAGAAAAAGGTTTGACCCATGGGCAGGCCCATGGGCGAGAATATGTCCCTCTACTTAAAACTGATGTTTTTCTTTCGTAAACACATAAATGTATATCTTTCAAGTATCATGACACAAAATTTAACTCATTTTAACTTAATTCAACTATTTTATAGCGATATTTAAATATTTCGCCCATAGGGGAGAAAAAGGTTTGACCCATGGGCAGGCCCATGGGCGAGAATATGTCCCTCTACTTAAAACTCATGTTTTTGTTTCGTAAACACATAAATGTATTTCTTTCAAGTATCATGACACAAAATTTAACTCATTTTAACTTAATTCAACTATTTTATAGCGATACTGAAATATTTCGCCCATGGGCGAGAAAGAGGTTTGGCCCATGGGCGAGAATATGTTCCTTTACTGAAAAATCATGTTTTTGTTTCGCAAATACATAAGTGTATATCTTTCAAGTATCATGACACAAAATTTAACTCATTTTAACTTAATTCAACTATTTTATAACGATTTTGAAATATTTCGCCCATGGGCGAGGAAAGGTTTGGCCCATGGGCGAGAATATGTATATCTTTCAAGTATCATGACACAAAAACGTAACTCATTTTAACTTAATTCATCGATTTTATAGCGATATTGAAATATTTCGCCCATGGGCGAGAAAAAGGTTTGGCCCATGGGCGAGCATATTTTCCTTTGCTCAACAGTTTTAATTTTTGCAAATACATTAAGGGATTATAAGCATGACACATGATTCAATTCATTTTAACTTAATTCAACTAATTTTTGGCGTTATTAAAATATTTCACCAAACGTTTTGACAGTTTATCATACGAATTAATGCGCGTGCACACCAATTCATCGGCGTTATTTTAGTTTGTTTCTTTTTCATTTCCCATTTTATGTCTCGTTGATACATCACACTGGGAAATTAAGTGACACTAGATATGCACTATACAGGTACACGTGCGCGTATTTTAATGGGGACAAAACCCGATTCGTCTTTCATTGCATAATGTCTAGCTGAATATCTCACATTCTAACGAAATCTCGAAATAATTATTTCATTATATGCGGTGCGATGTTTACCGGCGATTGAGGAAAACTTGAGTGAATATTATGACACTTAAGCAACTTTTAAATGCATTGTCACTTTTGGTATGAAAATGGTAACAGTTCAGAAAAAAACAACCAGCCTTCTTATGATAATTCTCATATTCTCATGAGTACGTTGCATCTAATTACAGTGTCGGCATTATTTACAGGTGATTCTACAATACCTGCTCTCGGTCAATTACGATCTACCACACCACGCGTGAATAAACAGTTATGCAGGTGTTGCTGTGGGCAAATACCTAGCCTGTATATGTATATTTCTTTGTGGATACATGTATTACATATTTTCGTTGATATGTGGATATATTAAGCACAGGGACAAAAAAGGTTTATGAAAGATGAATTAGTGCCTTGATATATTCAACGAGATGTGTATCATCGTTTAATGGGCAATTAAAAAAAAGCATGTTTGGAGGAGATATCAAAGGAGCCGCCGAATATACACAGTGTCGTCCGGTGAACTACCACCCCACCCTGTCCGTAAGTGTTATGTAATCGGCACACAAATATATTTGATGCAGTGTCAGTGTGGAAGGAGTTTGAATTACGTCCGCCACTGGCCACAGAAATCCTCAAAGTATAGTAACAATCAACAAGGTCAATGCCGTACTAATTACCTAGTGACACCACGTAACAACGACTGTCAATCTGTCTGCTACAGCTACCATACCATCATCCCTAGGCCTGTCACAACTGGCATATCAACGGCTTATTCAAAATATTAGTTGTAGAAACGTCGTTAAGAGACTAACGTATGTCGTATACCTCATATTTGATAAAAAAAGAAGTAAATACGTCAACCGGGAATTCAACAGGATGTTACCTTCCTTATATCAGCTAGCAGTCCTGTTTGTGAAAATATGTACTAGACATAAGATTTAAAGACTAATTAAATCAATTGTAAGACCGCATAGACCATAAAACCGAATTAAATATGTCTTGGTATCATCTCTTGTGTATTAGATGATGGTAATGACCTGAAATATTTTAATGTAAGATTAGAAAGGAGAGACATTAAAGTGTTTTATAATACTTGGGAACATGAGCAATAAGATGTAGCAACATAAACATACATGGAATGGAATTGGGAAAATGGTGAAAACAAATTGAAATAGATTTTAATAAAACATTATTGTAATACATAACTTGCAAAAGCGGTGCCCAAAATTGTTTGATCGTGTTATGTGTGTTGTTGACTGACGACTAGCAAGTAATTGTCATGCTGTACGCATGGTTCCATATACAAATTCAGATAAACAACCGGTATAAAACTGAGAACTGAGATGCCAAGTATTACCTGCATTCACAAACGGAAGCAATATAGTTGTGTGTATGCCCTCTCCTCTGAAAAATGTATCACTAAAGTATTTGCATTGTAATAAATATAGTAATAATAAAACTTGGTAAATTTGGTAGGTCTCCGACCGATATGATTTTCAGTTATTTTACACCTTTGATTGATACGGATTACGTACATGTAGTCTAGTCACTGTCTCTAATGTATCTGCTTGTTAGAAATTTCAAATGTCCTGATATAGCACTGTTCCTAAAATGAGGCAGTTTCTTTTATCCGGTATAAATAGTTGATTTGTCTTGTCACGCAGTCATTTTTTACTTGATCGAATGATTTCCACGAAAAATTCCGGCAGAGAGTTCTGTATTTTATTATGTACATGTATTATTAATTGTAGAAGATACTTACATCACTGTATCTCAGAACGCAAAACTGATAACATTCAAACATGTAACTAGTACACAGTTAATTGTTACATATAATTTCCTGCATATTCCTCTTTAAACAAAAAGCCTACATGTATACTGAAATCGATGTCCACTGTTTAAAGGGTATTAGTGTAGTCAGCCATGGTAAATGGAGAGACAAAAATAAGGTGATTAATTATTGTCTGTTGCAGAATAAGCGGACAAACAGAACAAACAAAGATACGGTTTCTATTAAAAATAATTATACGATTATGGGTTTAATTAGCATGTTTAATTTTTCAGGCCAACATGGTTTTGAGATACAGCATCGGCATACTCAACTGGAGTTGTTTTCTGTCGGTCGTAAGTTCATCGTTTGACTGAGCACACTTGTGTCGAGATTGCGATATTTTCTTCTCTTTGTTGGCAGCCTTCCACCGGCCTGAATTTTAAGAAAGGTCTCAGCATGGGACTGTTAATTTCTTCTTAATGATGTCAACAAGCTTACAAACTCGTAGATGTTGGGGCGGTTATGACCAAACTTTTTCAGCTCAGAGTGCCACTCTTCCCAGTGTTAGTGGTCCTGGAACCAATAGTGTCAAACAGGTTCTGCACAATACGTCCATCAGATTCAACTGTTCAGCAACATTGTCACTGAATTTCAGAACTCTGTCATGATCAAGGATTTCGAAGGTGAACGAGGGGAAAGGCAGACGCATGTGGATTTACTCTCAGGTTATTGTTGTCCGAAGTTCACATTTTTGTGTATTTCATATACTAATTGAACAGAGTTCACCTGCACATGTCCACTTTAGTGAGACAGACTGTAACCAAAAATGCAATGAGCTGTAGCTCTCAATCCCTTATAACAACGACAACAACAACCAGGGTGAGGGCACAGTAAGGTTAAACAGTGTCCACCAGACAATCTCAGGTGGCTAACGCCATATCTCCCATCAAGTCAGCTCTATTTTTCAGCGCATAATTATTTTTATTACATTTTGAATAAAAGGAATTTAAAAAATCATATTTAACAAACCTACACATTACCAAATACAAAACTTTTTAACCCTTTCTAGACTTCGTTCCAATTAACCTGGATCATCCAACTCGCTCGCGAAGGTCGTATACGACTTTAAAGTGAATACATCTACAGTGTACAAGTAACTTTAAATGTAACATATATACTCATGATAAGCAATTATTTTCGTTCCTAATTCAAATGAGCACATTCTGGGGCTAAATCTGAAAAAAGGACAGACAAAATATTTCTTTGTACAGTGCAAACGATACAATCGTAGCGGCTGATAAAAGAGACAATGACTTAATAATCTGCAATATATCATTTGTTCTCGTTTACTCTAGTGTACATATTGAAGTGATTGTAAAGTTTCAAGGAGTACTAAAATGTGGTGGTATTATGAATGAATTTAGAATATGAATAGCGAAAAACAGTCACCATATGGGATGTACATGTATAACTTGTCTTCCAGCACCACGCTTGTGCCGAGGCCCGTGGTCATAAAACTAATCGGTCCCATAAAAGGAGCAATAATCCCACTGTACTTGCTATGGTTCACTCCCAATTGTCAGACGGCCTAATTATAATCATCTGACAGAGCAGTCAAGTGTGACCAGTGTACCTGCCTGGTCTTACCTCCTAATTACTGAGCTGCCCAATACTGTCATACTCTGGGCAGAGTAAGCTACTCCAACTCGTTGAGTGATAGAGAATAACCAGATTATGATTTTGTTTGTAAGTTGCGTTTGATCTGTGTCGGGTTGCAGTTGCTTTATTAGGCAAGACCAGGGGTAGATTTTTCAATGAAACCTTTCAACCGCTGAGTTTGTGTTGCATTCATTTCATTAAATACATTGTTAGGTAGAATAATAACACGTTATATAGATTAAACATCTCCCTTACCTGTGTATAATCTCACATGTACTCTAAGTACCGTACTATCTTACTTTGAGGAGACATTGAGTAGGCATTGTATGCAGTCGGAATGACTTTACGCAAATCCCTGTGTCAATGGACCCGTGAAGATCCAGGGTAGAACAGATCTTCAACAACCCATTCTTGGCGTAAAATGGCGACAGGGCATGTCGTAAGAGGCGACTACCGGGATCGGGTGGTCAGCTTCGCTGATCTGGTTGATGCATGCATGTCACCGTATCCCAATTGCGTGGATCGATGCACATGATGTCAGTCACTGGATTGTCTGGTCCAGACTCGATTATTTACAGACCGCCGTCATATAGCTGAAATATTGCTAAGTGCGGCGTTAAACAACTAACAAACAAACAAAATTTTGAGGAATTCACAACAATCACTATGGCGAGGTATGCATATCTTGCAATCAACTTGAATCCAGTTACTGGAATGTCAAACCCGGGCTTGGTTAAAACAAGAATTGTAGTTAGATCCGCTACATGTTGTAGATCTCCTGTATTCAAGAGATGCAATATATAGCGAGGCAGCAATGTCAGTTTATGAGGGACAGACAACTACTCGAACATATATAAACAGAGCAGCCAAAGATAAAAAATGAAATCATATCATGTACGAAAATAGAAATCATATCAACACAAAAAGAGAAAGTGTATGAGTACTAAAACTTGCAATAGATTTGTGTACCCTACGTACACACATGAGTCCCATTCGATAGTCTACAACACACGAATAACTGTCAAGCAAGTTTGGGTACCCCTTGTGTTCAGGCAAGTTATTTAATTCAATAATTTTGTATTAAATCTATTTCAATTTGTTTTCACGATTTTCCCAATTCCATTCCATGCATGTTTATATTGCTACATCTTATTGCACATGTTCCCAAGTATTATAAAACACTTTAATGACTCTCCTTCCTAATCTTACGTTAAAATATTTCAGGTCATTACCATCATCTAATACACAAGAGATGATACCAAGACATATTTAATTCGGTTTTATGGTCTATGCGGTCTTACAATTGATTTAATTAGTCTTTAAATCTTATTATGTCTAGTACATATTTTCACAAACAGGGCTGTTAGCTGATATAAGAAAGGTAACATCCTGTTGAATTCCAAGTTGACGTATTTACTTCTTTTTTTTTATCAAATATGAGGACTTAACGAAGTTTCTACAATTACTATTTTGAATAAGCCGTTGATATGCCAGTTGTGACAGGCCTAGGGACGATGGTATGGTAGCTGTAGCAGACAGATTGACAGTCGTTGTTACGTGGTGTCACTAGGTAATTAGTACGGCATTGACCTTGTTGATTGTTACTATACTTTGAGGATTTCTGTGGCCAGTGTCGGACGTAATTCAAACTCCTTCCACACTGACACTGCATCAAATATATTTGTGTACCAATTACATAACTCTTACGGACAGGGTGGGGTGGTAGTTCACCGGACGACACTGTTTATTCATGCGTGGTGTGGTAGATCGTAATTGACCGAGAGCAGGTATTGTAGAATCACCTGTAAATAATGCCGACACTGTAATTAGATACAACGTACTCATGAGAATATGAGATATATTATAAGAAGGCTGTTGTTACCTGTTACCATGTTCATACCAAAAGTGACAATTCATTTAAAAGTTGCTTAAGTGTCATAATATTCACTCAAGTTTTCCTCAATCGCCGGTAAACATCGCACCGCATATAATGAAATAATTATTTCGAGATTTCGTTAGAATGTGAGATATTCAGCTAGACATTATGCAATGAAAGACGAATCGGGTTTTGTCCCCATTAAAATACGCGCACGTGTACCTGTATAGTGCATATCTAGTGTCACTTAATTTCCCAGTGTGATGTATCAACGAGACATAAAATGGGAAATGAAAAAGAAACAAACTAAAATAACGCCGATGAATTGGTGTGCACGCGCATTAATTCGTATGATAAACTGTCAAAACGTTTGGTGAAATATTTTAATAACGCCAAAAATTAGTTGAATTAAGTTAAAATGAATTGAATCATGTGTCATGCTTATAATCCCTTAATGTATTTGCAAAAATTAAAACTGTTGAGCAAAGGAAAATATGCTCGCCCATGGGCCAAACCTTTTTCTCGCCCATGGGCGAAATATTTCAATATCGCTATAAAATCGATGAATTAAGTTAAAATGAGTTACGTTTTTGTGTCATGATACTTGAAAGATATACATATTCTCGCCCATGGGCCAAACCTTTCCTCGCCCATGGGCGAAATATTTCAAAATCGTTATAAAATAGTTGAATTAAGTTAAAATGAGTTAAATTTTGTGTCATGATACTTGAAAGATATACACTTATGTATTTGCGAAACAAAAACATGATTTTTCAGTAAAGGAACATATTCTCGCCCATGGGCCAAACCTCTTTCTCGCCCATGGGCGAAATATTTCAGTATCGCTATAAAATAGTTGAATTAAGTTAAAATGAGTTAAATTTTGTGTCATGATACTTGAAAGAAATACATTTATGTGTTTACGAAACAAAAACATGAGTTTTAAGTAGAGGGACATATTCTCGCCCATGGGCCTGCCCATGGGTCAAACCTTTTTCTCCCCTATGGGCGAAATATTTAAATATCGCTATAAAATAGTTGAATTAAGTTAAAATGAGTTAAATTTTGTGTCATGATACTTGTAAGATATACATTTATGTATTTGCGAAACAAAAACATCAGTTTTAAGTAAAGGAACATATTCTCGCCCATGGCCTTACCCATGGGCCAATCTTCGCCCATGGGAAGGCCCATGGGCGACATAGTGTAAATATTGAGTTTTTGAACACTTTTTTTTTCATTTTTTCTTCCTTGGTATGTTCCCATGAAAATAGCATGTTTAATTTTGTAAATACCTTTGACCGAGACTGGGAAAAGACCGTAAAGTTTCTGGACTTTTGGGTTTCCAGAATTAAAATGGGACGTGTTCATGGTATTAAGTCCTTCCTTGATGGTAATAAGGAGTATAGAGAGATAGTTTATTAAGTATTGAAGGCCTCGTGGCCAAGAGTACAATTTCTTTCATATAGCATGAGTACGATATACTAATAAGGAGTATAATTAATCTTTGAGACAGGGATTTGGTAGTACATTCGCTGGCCCAGCGATATATCTTTCTTTGTATGGATTTGTATGGAGCTTTGTAATCAAGTACAAAAAATCGCTGTGTCTTTAGGTTTTAAAGTCAAATAAAAAGTTGATGGACCTGATGCGTTCTTAACATACTAGCTTTAAATGTAGCCTTATTTGATATGTCAGTTGTACCAATTCGTGATAACATACATGGTCCTGACGTAGAAGGGAGGAATCTGGGATTTGAAACCATGGAGAGCGACACGCGGACCACTGGGCCACCCGAGCCCCCAGTTACTTGTACATTAAGCAGCTTGAGACATTGTTGAAATAGCTAATGCCAAATTTGCGCGTGTTATATCGAGAGTGAAAATTCAACAGTATGCCAATTCGAAGAGTTAATCTCTTTTAAAATTACCTTTCGTATCTCCTACCAGAATCAGCACACCGTGCATGCACGCAATCCAAGTACACATTCCGCGCTCCATCTCGACTGACTGTGAACTGCCCTGTTTGCATTTTCCTATTCCCTATTTAAAGTAATGAATTTGAATAATTTCCGCCTACATCTAATTTATAAGCGAAATCTATTGACTGTTTAATGCATGTGTTTGACATGTATGATTTGTGTGTGAGAGAAGGAAAGAGAACGTTAAACATATCAGTCGAACGCTTCAGCACTTTGGGGGCGGTAGGGTAGCCTGGTGGTTAAAGCGTTCGCTCGTCACGCCGAAGAACCGGTTTCGATTCCCCACATGGGTACAATGTGTGAAGCCCATTTCTGGTGTACCCCGCCGTGATATTACTGGAATATTGCTAAAAGCGGCGTAAAACCATACTCACTCACACACTTCAATACTTAGAGTACATAGAAAAGGACTTTTCGAATCCAATGGTTTATCACCGATAAGTATTCCTTATCACACAATGAAGAACAAATGGCGAGACTCAATGATAATCATTAACTAGATGATAGAAACCACTGCCAAGGATAATATAAATTTGACATACAGTAAACTTTTTATGAACTCATTGTATAATTCATCTGATTTATCATGCAAAAGCATTGTACTCATTCAGTAAAAGCAGTGGTTATATATGACAGACATCAGTACCAACAAGAAAAGTTTGACATCAAATAATAGATGTTTGGTCAGTTTTGTCACGCATTCTGTGTTGGTTGCAAGCACAGATTTTAAATCAGTTTATTTCCTTGAAAACGTGTGTTTGACAGCATATGTAAAGCCTTTCTCTTTCAAATTGAGTATGCATTCACAGCAGCTATAAAACAAGCAAATGCAAATTCCTGGTACTATGGTGTCTCTGTTGTTATGTGATGCTTGCCATTTTGGAAGGCAGCTGATATCTTGTCGTTGAAGACGGTTTGGATAGCTAAGTGGTCAACGCAGTACCGTAACACTCAGATAAATCTAGTTTGATCCCAAGTAACTGAAAACTCCCATATTTTAACATAGACGTTGTGCTAGTGATGTACGTAGAAATTACAGGCAATATCCTTTTTGGCAAAATGGCCTTACATTGCAATTATGCCAAACCATGGATTACTAGATGCACTAGATTAGATCTCTCAGCTGACAATGTGTCACTATTGATATACTGTAAACTACGGTTATAACGAACACAAACGGAGCATTACTTTTAGTTCTTTATAATCGTAGTTCGTTGTCAGCACATATACGGCATATATACAACAAATGGCCGGGACCCAAAAATCAGTTCGTAAAATCCATCAGTTCGTTATAAGCATGTTCTTTATAAAAGTAGTTTACATTTAAAAGGACATGAACGGTACACATTCGGTTTGGTTTTTTGAAGACATCTGTAGTGTCAAATACCACTAACAAGAGTACACCTGTTCTGTGTGTCTTGTTCTCATATCAAAATATATTCACTGTGTGTGAAAGAGCTTGAATTAACCTGTTTGAAATGTAGTTACATGAGGGCTTGATGTAGGACGCAAGACCGATGTGGTAGAAGTCTAGACCTTTACTTCAACTTCAAGCACTGGTATGGTGCTGACAAGCCTGGGCGAATTATCAAGCCGAATCTGGGATTTAAACCAGTGATTAATGGCACGCGTAAATGACCTAACTTACTTTCATATGTATTCTTCAATTATTGGAATAAATAAAGAATGTCTGTTGCTGACAAGCCTGGGCAAATAATCAAGTCGAATCTGGGATTTGAACCAGTGATTAATGGCACGCGTAAATGACATAACTTACTTTCATATGTATTCTTCAATTTTTGGAGGAAATAAAGAATGTCTGTCTGTCTGTTGCTTACAAACCTGGGCTAATAATCAAGCCGAATCTGGAATTTGAACCAGTGATTAAATGCACACCTAAGAGACATAACTTACTTCCATATGTACTCTTCAGTTATTGGAGGAAATAAAGAATGTCTGTCTGTCTGTTGCTGAGAAACATGGGCGAACAATGAAGCCAAATCTGGAATTTGAACCAGTGATTAATGGCCAAGTAAGAGACGTAAATCTGCATAACGAAGTTCCGTAGCCTCATATGACTGAGCCATGTTTCTCCAAGAGAAAAGAGAACTGCAAGGGTGATGTCAAGAGAAGACTCTGTGTGTTCAACAACATGGTATCACAGTCACTCGTATCGTTTTACCTCGTTATGATTATTTTAGTACAATCGTTCTTAAACACGTGAAGGAGTCGATATGCTTCCCTGTAGATATGTTCAAGGGGTCGGCGAAGCAGTGGAATTTCATTTCCGTTAAATAGCAGGACTATAACTGTCCGATTTGATAAACAAGAAAATATATTGTTAATATTATTTACCCCAAACAAAGTGGCCAAAGTATGTGAACTTCCGAACTGTTTGAGGTTCTGTAATGTATTGGATTATTAGACATGTCAAGCTAATTTAAACGACAAAATTACGAATTCGTGACTACATTACGTTCATAAAGAAACGCATAGAATATATTTGCTACATAAGTTTCGTAGGATAAATACAACGTGCTGTGGCGAGAGTTTCACAACACAGCCATAAACGCAATAAATGACATAAATGACAGATCATTAATACCAATACGTGTTATGACTGTCGAGAAGAGAATAAACTGTTTCACAAATCCTTCCTTGTAGTTAAAGTATGTTAACAAGCTTCCACTTTGCAAACGAGACATCTTTCGAAATAGCGTCAGAGCACTCTCGTTCACTCGAAAGTGAAAGTAAAAAGGTTCCGTGGCGTTCACCAGTACTTCAATGTATTTTCACCGTTGTGGAATGTGTTGTTGTTGCATTTAGTGTGTAAGAGGTCGCCTTCTGCCTAAGCATTTCCGGCTGACCTGTCCCTCTTTGGGACTCCTGTGTGTGAGTAGGGTACACATGTCTATTGTGAGTTTGGTATGGGGAATGTCAAAGAAACAAGTTATTATTAGGCACAGGTCCAATTTAACATATCCTATTTTCCAGTGTATATCTGCAATTCTCTCACATGCTATCTATAGTTTTCCAAGAGTGACACGCCCATTAGAACATGGTCAGTCACATGTTTTTTCAGAAATCAAGGTGCTTATGAGGGGCGCAATGCGAACTTCTCCCGTCCACTCAATGGGTTACTCCCATATCGCCTACACGCCTATTCGCCTACTCTCCAATACGCCTGCAGGTTTAATGTAGGCGATTGGACACACCCCTATATAAAAAATAGACTAAAACATGTCACAGTAGATAAGACTACGGAAATTGACTGTTCCTACAGCTCTATCTCACAGTAAAAGAGATTATATTACAGATTGTTTTGTGATCTCAGGTTCCCAGGCTGTTAACACAGGTTCAAAACAACATGTGATGCTTATCTGCAGAAAATGATGTTCTTTTTATGTAATTAATTTAATTCTCAATTAAGGTTTTCAAAAAAGGGTTATACAATATGGGCCCATGTGCCAAATAGATATTCATGGAAATGAAAAAGCGGATATACAGCCTATTCCCTTGAGTGACTAGGGATCAAAATCAAAATCAAAGTCTCTATAGCAGAAAGATGGCAAGCCCAGTGGGACGCAAGTAAGATGGCTATACAAACTTCAACCCAAGGTCCAACAAAAGCCAAACTCATACTCAAATGAAAGGAAAATTGAAATTGCCATCTCACACCTCAGACTCGGTCACAAAAAAGCACTATGACAAGGTTCGTTCATCTTGCAATCAGGCTGAAACCATTGCCCACGTGTTACTAGAATGTCAAGACCATGCCGCAGGCAGGGCGAGTTTAAAACAAGAATTGCAGTTAGATCCACTATCTGTCATAGATCTCCTGAAGCCAAGAGATGCACTAGCGAAGGCCAAACTAACTCTATTTCTGAGAGATGGACAGCTACTCGAACGTATATAAACAGAGCAGCCAATAATAAAAATGAAAATATATCAATATAACAAAATAGAAATCATATCAATACAAAAACAGAAATTCTGTGAATACCAAACTTGCAATAGATATGTGTACCCAACTCACACACAGGAGTCCCAAAGAGGGACAGGTCAGCCGAAATTGCTAAGGCAGAAGCCGACCTATTAAACACTTAATGCAACAACAAAAGACGCAGAGGTCAGCCGAAATGGCGACTTCTTAAGTGAGTGAGTTAGTGACTGAGTAGGTTGGGTTTAACGCCGCTTTTAACAGTATTCCAGTTATATCACGGCGTGTCAGCTTAATGTGGGAGGAAAGCCCGAAGTGATGCAGGTCTCCAACGTTTACCACTTCGGTGAAACCCACAGAGCACGGGTATGGTGCTGACAAACCTAGAAACATAATCAGGGCGAACCGGGATTCGAACCCACAATCTTAGGTTTCTGGCGCGACCAAGGGGCGCAACTCGGCACAGCGAATCGCGGCACCTTAGACGACTGGGCCACCCGTGCCCCGCGACCTCCTAAACACTTAAAGCAACAACAACAACAACAACAACAACAACATGTATTTCATTTTCACTATGAAGAACCTTCAGCGAGTTGAATACATAACTTCACAGCGTGGTGGTGAACACGTCTAACATGATGGGTTTTGCTATCGTTTCAACGTCCGCCGTCAACTGGCTGAAACTACCCCTCCCTCGTTATAATTATTGGACAAGTGCCGTGTAGTTCAACGCTTATTGCGCTTGTTTGTTGTCCAAAGTAACAGCTTATATGATTTAGGGTAGAGTGTCCCTGAACTCAATTCCGTCACATCCGAGGAGCTGTTTTCTCAAAACTTTAGCAATGTTTAAACGTTTCCCTGTGACGCAACAAGTGTTTGAATGAAGCACATCACAATTTGGAACTGGCTTCCAAAAATAATAAATATTCAGGATGTCCATGCGTTTCACGTAAAAAAAAGCCACCTGTGCAATTCATCCATGTTAAACTCTACACTGGTTAACATTTGTCCTGTCCCGGCAGACAAAATATATACCTTACGTAATTAATTGACTAAACGAGGACAAGGACGTTGCTCATAAAATCAACCACTGGTTTGTGTGATCCAGACTTGATTTGCTACATTCCGTCATGACGTAGCTGGAACATTACTAGCTGTGGCGTTATACGTCTGGATGCCGAGTTATTTTTCTGACGCACATTTTTATAAGATCAGAACAATGAAAGTATGTTGGAACTGCTCTCGCGCGGCGCAGGGACTACCTCCGACAATAAGTTTACGTCAGAAATGAAGAATATAAAATTTCTTTTTGATGGTTGAAATTTAACTGCCAATTTGAAACAGGTTTGAAAAAGAGACACCAAGTGGTGTCCGTGATTTTGTAATGCGTAAAAAATCAGCAAATTTCGTGACTTTTTATCGGACACTGATCAAGTTACTGTGCAATATATCTAACATATACACGCCTTAAAATAGTTGAATTAACTTAGAATGAGTTAAATTATGTGACATGAAACTTCTAAGAACACCTGTATGTATTTGCGAAACAAAATCGTGAGTTTAAAATATAGGAGCATACCCATGGGCCACTCTTCACCATACTGTTAATATTGAGTTTTTGAACATTTTGTTTTCATTTTTTCTTCCTTAGTATGTTTCCCATTAAAAACAGCATGTTTAATATTGTAAATACCTTTGACCAAGACTTTGCAAAGACCGTAGAGTTTCTGGACTATTGGGTTTCTAGAATTAAAATGGGACGTGTTTTAAATATTGTCGTAAGCTTAAACTAATTTTCAATCCAGAGACTGATATCCTGAGCATGGATCTACGCAAATGGGATACGATGACATGAATCAATCAAGTTTGAGAGCCAGACCACCCGATAGTCGCCTTTAACAACAAGCTTGGGTTGCTGAAGACCAACTCTAACTCACGTCTTCACTGGGGTTCTCCATGGTGGAAAAGTCTAGGTTCTACATCCCTTTCTTCCTACAACGATCTACCACGTCGTGTTGAAAATGAAATACAGCAAACTATGGTTATAACGAACTCAAAGGGATCTCTAATTTTAGTTCGTTATAACCGTAGGTCGTTATTGGCATATATACAGCATATATACAGTGACCAAAAAATGAGCTCGTTATATCCGTTAGTTCGTCATAAGCGTGTTCGCTATAAACGTAGTTTACTGTACTGCGCAAAGCACAGGTTCAAGTGAGAAATGACCTGAACCGTGAATTCCCATGTTAGAATCATCATATTGCATATTGTTATGCATTTACTGAAAGGGGCGTCTATACGTATGGATTGACGCGAGCAACGACGCGCTGATACTGATACAAACCTGATAAGGGATGCACAAGCAGGTGATATCTCCCAAGCATCAGATCTCCAGGGCGACATGATCAAATCAGCACCGCTCCAGCAACTATACCCGTCACTGCACGTCATCAGCCTATCGGCCATATTCCAATACCCCTGGGCAATCATTACCGCGAGATAAGAGATTATCACATATCACCAGCTGACCACTCATATATGACCACTCATAAACACTATATAAGCATGGATATTAACTGACTTCAAACTATTATGTTCCATCACTCCCACTTTAAGGAATCTGACAAGACGTCTCCTCGCGTGTTCTTCATATTATAGAGGTAGGCAAACCTACAGGTTAGTTTCCTTTGATACCTTTTCGGAAAGACATTTGTCGGCAGGTATTTACTGCTAAATGATACATTAACCGAAACATTAATTGTATACATCTATATATTTTTTGTCATTATTGAACCATCAGGCCCGTAAAGATCAGGGGTAGAATATTTTGGTCTTCAGCAACCCATGCTTGCTCTACAAGGCAACCATGCTTGTCGAAAGAGAAGACAAACGGGATCGGGTGGTCAGGCTCGCTGACTTGAAGCATGGCATCGTAACCCAGATGCGTGGATCGATGCTCATGATGTCAATCATTGGAATGTCTGATCCAGACTGGATTATTTACAGTCCGCCGCCATATAGCTGGAATATTGTCGAGTGCGGCATTAAACATCAAACAAACAAACAAATATTACGTATCAGTGAATGTATTTATATGCATGTACGCTATTGTTCGTCGCAACTGTTTCTAAATCCCTTAGGGATGGACTGTCTGCTCTAGTTGTAGAGCGTCCGCCCGGAGAGCGGAAGGTCCGGGGTTCGATCCCCGGCCGCGTCATACCAAATGACGTTAAAAGATGGTACCTGTTGTTACCCTGCCTGGCGCTCCGCATTAAGGGGCTAAAACAAGGACTGGTCGGCTCGGAGTCAGTATACTGTGTCTGAGTGAGGTATTCATGTTAAACTGCGGCATGGTATCTCAGTTAGCTAGCACTATAAATCAGCATCAGTCCGGACTGGTACAAACACACACACACACACACACACGTACATGCACGTCGCCATATAAGTGCAATAATCTTGGACGCGACGTTAAACCCCATTTCACCTAACCTCACTTTAGGGTTGATATTTTTCATCTGTATTTCCGATCAGTTTTTTTAGGGTGTGTATCATGTTTTCTGTCATACAAACTAATCATGTCTGACATGGACAAATATTCAAATTCAGGCGAGGAACTTTGTCGGAGATCATCTTTATAGTTTCGACTTCTGTACCGAATGTCAACAATGTGGTATTCAATACACAATAGACCTAAAGTAATTTAGTCCATGAATATTTTGCCAGACATCAAGTTATCAACATCAAGATGATGATGAAGAAGTCCTGTAGTGTAGCGGCAGTCCTGCTTGTGATGGTCATACAGTCGGAAGGTAAGTAGTGGGTTTATTAAATAGTATATTATTGAATTCCAAATTTTCACAATCTTAAATGCCTACTGTATGAATGTGGGTATGGTTACATCTGGGACAACCTATGTTTCTTAGAGAATCATGCAATGTTCATAATCGAAAATAAGGCAGACGCTATTTGACATGTACTTTCAAACATGGAGATCTACGTTAGATATTTCTAGCAAATGTGAATATTATAGATATATTAAAAGGCAAATGTGCGCAGAAAGTTATTTAACTGATGTAAATATAAGAAAATGCAGAATATCATTAACACAATTTAGATGCAGCTCGTACAGGTTAATGGTTGAAGGTGGCAAGCACCAAAAAATACCAAAATGTTTAAGATTATGTAGACAATGTTCTTTAAATGTCGTCGAAGATGAATTTCACTTTTTACTATGTAAATATGAAAATTTAAGGAAACAATATATTGAACATAAATATTATGTACATCCAAATAAATTCAAGTTTATCCTTTTAATATCACATATCACGAAATCTATCTTTATATATCATGCCATGTTATTAGGAAATGAATCCTTGTAATATGTTTAACCGCTTCCACGGTGTCATGTATTCTGTACTATGGGCCTGTGGCCTTACAGTTATACATGAATAAACTGAATTGAATTCATACACACCAACTTTAACAAGCTTGAAACAAAAAGGTATGAGTTGAAAAATGCGAGTTATCTTCCCCGTGTAATTTTACGAGGGCCCTGAACCAATGCTGGAGATGTACCAAATTTAAGGAGATACTGGACAAGACAAGACTTACTTAAGACTGGAACACCATGTGACCCTTTTGCCCCGGACACCACTGTTATTACTATCTCCTACGTAGTCCTAAGTAGGAGATACTAAGTCCTACGTAGGAGATAGTAAGTCCTACGTAGGAGATAGGAAGTCCTACGTAGGAGATATTAATTCTAGGCCATACTAAGTCCTACGTAGGAGATAGTAATTCTAGGCCATACTAAGTCCTTCGTAGGATAAACTAAGTCCTACGAAGGAGATACTAAGTCCTACGTAGGAGATAGTAAGTCCTACGTAGGAGATACTAAGTCCTACGTAGGAGATAGTAAGTCCTACGTAGGAGATAGGAAGTCCTACGTAGGAGATATTAATTCTAGGCCATACTAAGTCCTACGTAGGAGATAGTAATTCTAGGCCATACTAAGTCCTACGTAGGATAAACTAAAGCCTACGAAGGAGATACTAAGTCCTACGTAGGAGATAGTAAGTCCTACGTAGGAGATACTAAGTCCTACGTAGGAGATACTAAGTCCTACGTAGGAGATAGTAAGTCCTACGTAGGAGATAGTAATTCTAGGCCATACTAAGTCCTACGTAGGAGATAGTAATTCTAGGCCATACTAAGTCCTACGTAGGAGAAACTAAGTCCTACGAAGGAGATACTAAGTCCTACGTAGGAGATAGTAAGTCCTACGTAGGAGATACTAAGTCCTACGAAGGATATACTAAGTCCTACGTAGGAGATACTAAATCCTGCGTAGGATATATTAATTCTAGGCCATAATATGTCCTACGTAGGAGATACTAAGTCCTACGTAGAAGATACAAAGTCCTACGTAGGACAAAAATTAAGTCCTACGTAGGACATACTTAAACGAAAAGAAAATTCTTCGCGGCCCTAGAACGCTTCCGCAGTTTCGAGAATCCATTGTTTCGCTGACATTGTTAACAAAGAAGAAAGTTTGTAAATAAACCCTATTCTTTCTTGAAATACAAATTGTGACGTCTGCGTTCTTGACATCTGGCGTCCAATGATATCAACATTTAATATCCAGGGAATGTTAGTTAAATTACAGACGTTACCCATTTAAGGAGCTCGGAATAACAAATCAGGTCTTTTGAACACTGATGAGTAAGTGTAAGAACTAGAACAAAACTCATTTTAAACTATCTGTTACTGACTTGTCGTTTTCTACATGACAAACGTCTGTAGCTATATACCAAGGAACCATTTGCCTATACATGTACGTCCTAATATTGACAGACTCTAAGAGGAAATTCGATTAAACTCATACACTCCCGTCAACAAATCTTTAAGCAAGGTAATATGTTATTCACGTGTTGTATCCTTTCTTTTCAGCCGCCGCCTGCGTGAACAGCACCGACTGCGGCGTCAACGCCAACTGCGCCAACTCCACCTGTGTATGTGATCCTGGGTATCAAGGAGATGGCGCCACCTGCACCAGTGAGTATCATAAGCGGGGTGACTTTCAGAGTATAGTACTGATCAGGACTTCTATTAATTCAAATTGGTACATTCTGAAGAGTTGTGATTGCCCGCTACTCATGCTTATCTGGAATATGTACATCATAAGAGTGACAAACTTGACACTTCGGTCTAAATAATAATTTGACCGTTTTCTTATGTAAACAATTTGCCGCTGATCATTTACTTCCTTAACCCAAATGTAAAGAACGAATGAAAAAATATCCGCACTTGACCAAGTGAGGCGAGGTGAGGTGAAATGGGGTTTAACGTCGCGTCCAAAATTATTGCGCATGGACGTGTGTGTATGTGGCTCCTTGAACTAGTCCGGACTGATGCCGATTTATAGTGCTAGCCCAATGAGAAACCATGCCGCAGTTTAACATGAATACCCCAATACTGATTTCGATCCGACCAGTCCTTGTTTTAGCCCCTTAATGTGCCAGACAGGGTAACAACAAGTACCATCTTGTAACGTCTTTTGGTATGACGCTGTCGGAGATCGAACCTCGGACCTTCCGCTCTCCGGGTGGACGCTCTGCCACTAGAGTTCGGAGGCGGTCTCACTTCACCAAGTACTTTCTGGAACATTAGGTAGTTTGGTTATTAGTGCGAACAAAAACTTCTTATCAACATATCATGACGGACAAACATGACATCGAAACTCGGCAAAGTTATAACTTATTGGTTTTGACCTTTGACGTCCTTGACCTTCAGCTATATGCAGCATGCTGGACTTCCTGCTGGGGGTCGGGTTCCGCGCCCTGCCAGGAGACTGTAGTCGCTTTGTCCAGTGTGACGTCACAGTACCCATGGTGCAGTATTGTGGCTACGGCACAGTGTGGAATGACGTAATCAAGACGTGTGTGAGACCAAGGGACGGCAACTGCAGTGAGTATTTGAACCAAACACGTCAAAAGTCACCTCCGACTGTGGTTTCAAATTCAATGAGATACACGCACAGTTATATTATATATTATTTCCAAAAATAATACTTTTATAAGGCATATTGACTCCAATGAACACACAACACCAAGGTCAGGTTAACGTTGATTACATTATATTTATGATAATCGTATAATTTTAAAGTTTATTTTTGACTGCATAAAAGAGAGCTATATTTCATAATATTCTGTTTCTCACGATGACGTCCTGTTTTCCAGATAAGTGCAGTGGACAGGCTGACGGCGTCGAGCTGCCCTACCCCCTCTTGTGCAACTCCTACTGGCAGTGTCAGGGTGGGGTGCCACGTGCCATGTGTTGCCCTGTCAACAACACCTTCGTGGATGGATCGGGGTGTGTCAGTGGGTCATGTGCTGACACCTGTCCTCCTGCCCAGGCTAATTACACAGCAGGTAAATTCACATTAATATACTCCTGTCAAAGCTAATTACACTGTAGGTAAATTCACGTTTATATACTCCTGTCCAGGTTAATTACACAGCAGGTAAGTTCACGTTAATATACTCCTGCCTACGCTAATTACACAGCAGGTAAATTCACGTTGATATACTCCTGCCCTGGCTAATTAAACAGCAGATAAATTCACGTTACTATATTCCCGCCTACGCTAATTACACAGCAGGTAAATTCACATTAATATACTCCGGCCTAGGCTAATTCCGCAGCAGGTAAATTCACATTAATAAACATGTTCTCCTGTCAAGGCTAATTACACAGCAGGTAAATTCATGTTACTATACTCCTGTCAAGGCTAATTACACTGCAGGTAAATTCATATTAAAATACTCCTGTCGAAGCTAATGACACAGCAGGTATAGTCACATGAATATACATCTGCCAAGGATAATTACATCTCAGGTAAATTCACATTAATATGCCCCTGTCAAGGATAATTACGCAGCAGGTAAATTCGTGTTAATATACTCCTGCCAAGGTTAATTACACAGCAGGTAAATTCACATTAATAAACATGTACTCCTGTCAAGGCTGATTACACTGCAGGTAAATTCATATTAAAATACTCCTGTCGAAGCTAATGACACAGCAGGTATAGTCACATGAATATACATCTACCCAAGATAATTACACCTTAGGTAAATTCGCATTAATATACTCCTGCCCAGGCTAATTGCACAGCAGGTAAATTCACAGTAATATGCTCTTGCCCAGACTAATTACAAGGCAGGTTAATTCGTATTGATATTCTCCTGCCCAGGTATATTTTAATTATAGCGAATTTCACTGCAGGCATAGTGTTATTAATATACGCATGTCCAGGTTTTGCACACAACAGGCACAAACTGGCTTTTTTAACACTAACAGAGTCTTTATCTTGATATGCCTCTGCCATCACACAGATCCATGTGAGTTTGCGCCCTCTAGCGACGGTCCCGAGTTCTACATGGAGACGGTGCCCGGATTTGGCCTCATCAGGAGGGACTGTCCCCCCGGCACCAACTTCAACAACGTCACCTGCGGCTGTCACGACGTCGTCAGCGTTCCTTCATCTCCACGTAAGTGTCAAATCAGATATTCTAATTGTCTTGCTAGAAACTATATGTATTACAAATTCTCAAACAAATTTCAAACAACCTTCCCTCATTGATGGAATTGTGAATTGCTAAATGTTAGTAATTATTAACAATTTCACTACGTTAGTGTAAAATCCAATCTGCTACATTGAGGAATCACTGTTGTAAAACAATATTCCCTCATTCCTATATTCCAGTCTGTCCTATGATGGCTGACATCTTCTACGACAACGCTACTACCGCTTTTGTTGACAACTCCACCAACGACGCCTGGATCCAGGTCAACAACGTCGCCCTTGGCAACCAGCCAGTGTTTTCAGGTTCCAGTAATCTGGCGGTTTTCGCTCTGGCTGGCGTCACGTATGGCTCCAATCTGGAAATCGACACCGTCTTCTCTGTCAACCCCTCCTCTCCCATCAACGACCAGATTGTCCTCCAGAACGGCAAATGTGACGAGAACGGAGCTTCCTTCATGCTCTACGTCAACGACGTCCCTGGCAACGCCTCCATCATGGACGTGACCTTCACCCTTCAAACTGGCAACTCCGTCGTCGAGATCAACTCTACCTTGACTGTCGACGTAAGTGACGTTTTTCAGGTATAACATAATTATTGTAATAACTGATGTTAGATGCTACTGTTGGAGAAAACACTTAAAGTGATGCAACTGCTAGGATACATAATACGGATCATAATATAAATAATAAAAATGATAAAACAATTATGTTGCTGTATACAGAAAACCACCACAGTGAGGGTTGAAGTCAAGTACCCAACCCGCAGCAACAGCAGCACCTACTCCTTCACTCTGTTCGACGACGACACCGACTTGTCTCTCACCTCCGCCACGGACGTAATGCCTGCCACCAGTAAGTGAGACTTATGCAATGTGCGTCTAGCTCATACAGTTCAGCTGAGATACCCTCGTCTGTATGTATTAACACGACAAAGATCGA